>NC_056728.1:424567605-424932605 GCF_019279795.1 Protopterus annectens | reverse complement strand
ATTTAAAGCTGCAATTCCACAAATTCCTAAAAGTAACTGTAGTCCAGAGCATCTTACTGATGTCCCTGCCATTGGCTACTTCCATGATCCTAAGCCTTTCCTTTCTATTTCATCTCTCCTCCTGTTCTACCCATCTTAGGTCACTGACATGAATGTCTCTTAAATCATTCACCTTATTTACTGACATTATATATCTCTGTAATTCATACCCCCACATACCTAAAGGCCTAGGAGCCCTTAACCCCTCTTTGCCAATTGTACTTCTTCTATCTTGCCATACAGACCTATCAAAAAGTATTTGAATAACAAACTTCCTCCTGTCCCAAGTCTGCAAAGGGATATGCTGAGCCAAATGCAAAACTAGTGACATTATCTTCATACATATCACCTCTATATTGTCACCCAGGGATGTTAGACTCACAGAGTACCTATAGCAAAGAGAGTCCTAGCTTGTAACAATTATTTTTGTCACTATCACTGAGAGATAAGCCCAGTCATCTAGTATGCAGGTACTTGTCAGCCCTGTATGAATTCAATAATAAAGGTGTTGCCCTTTCTTCTCCTCCTGTGTATAGCAATGCATTTTTGGATGATAGTACAGGCCACATTCCTCAGCAAATCTAAAAATGTTCAAGACCCCTGTAAACATGTCAGTCACATTATCCACATTTTCCTACAGGAACATGCAAACATTAGTAAGTGGACTGATCAGACTGAAGCCTCTGATATATTCTACCTGACCCATAAAATGTGCATCCCTTAAGCCAGCATCTTCATGACCACAAGAAATAAATTTGGGTTGAACAGGTTGTGACAGACTCTCTTTACCCAGGCCAGTAATCAAGGAGCCTCAATCCTCATCACCGACACTGGTGCAAGACCATCACCAAAACAGGGATGGATTTACACAGTAATTTCAAATGCAGCTTTCTGCATCAAGCACACTTTTCCCTAGGAGCAGTTCCAAGTGACTAACACACCCACACCTGGGTATTTGATTTTCATACATACACACACACACACACACACACACACACACACACACACACACACACACACACACACACATGCACACTCACACATGCATGCATGCACACACACACACACACACACACACACACACACACACACACACACACACACACACACACACACACATTCCTGGGAAAGGCTGGCACAGATTTACTAGCTTCACAATGCCCAGAAAATAAGGTAACAATGCTGCCACCAGCCAGTCACCATAAGACTCTCACAAGGGTATCCAATTATATGGAGCAAAATCAATACTAACATAAATGGTACAATGTAACCAAAGTAGCCAGGCTTTTTGGAGTGGCCAAGGCATCACTAAAAATAAGCAGAAAAACTTTGAAGATGTTAAAAGTAATCTCTAAAAGACTAACCATAATAAAAGGTAGAAAAATATGTAATAATAAAATAGAAAACATGAGAATATTAAATGTTTAAGTGCAATAAACATCAGAGTTTCAATCACAGAAGAAATAAAAATAACACTGTTGGACAGATTCAAGCAGATGCAGAAAAAACAATACTTAGCTAATCTTACTGTAATTCCTGACTGTCTAAAGAAGACATATTCCCTGTCTAACTTAATTAATACAGCAAGGCAAGATTAGATTCTGAGTTGCTTACTTCCACAAGGCAAGGTGATCTTCCAATTTACACTGATCTAAACTAACTAACTATGATAACTGTCAGAGATTTTTTTATATCAGGTTCCAAAGAAAAGAAAACAAAACAAGCTGATCTGTGAGTTCCATCACTTCAGTGCTGGTTATAGAATGACATCACATTTGATCACATGACTCTGGTAGAGAACAGACTCACAGCTTTTCTAAGATCTGTTGCAGTATTTGAAAATTATAGAATTCTTTGTTTAAACATAAACATTTACAAGTCAGTGTGATAATCAAATGACAGAAGATTATTTACAAAACCCCAGCTAACTGTGCTGGAATATGCTACATATACACTGCCCTATTCTCTTTGGCACAGATGGCAATAACTCTCATCATCATACCGACATAACTGCCACATCCTGCTGCCTAAATGAACATCTCTGACAATTCCTATGTAAACATCTATAGCCAAGAACTTTTGCATAATGCTTTGAGTCCCATGTAATAACTTCTGTAGTCACCTGTCACACAGTCTGAAACATGGATTGCTAACTTACCACGTCAAAAACGTTTTTCTATATTTATAAGAACCACTCCAACCTTTCCCTTCCCATATATCCCTCCATCCAAGTCCATTAGTAGATACCAGTACCAGACTGTGTTAGTATACCTTCCAGTTTCACCACTGTCACCCTGGTATATATTTTTACATCCAGGTTACAGAGGGGGATTAGTCACTAATTCTCTGGGTCACCCCATCTCCTTTATCATAACAAGGTCTGCTATTGCCTTCATGTATAATTTTATTAAATAAATGTAGGATTACTTCCCTCAGTTTCAGTCCTACCATTTTTTTATACTAATCTTGGGGGGGGGGGTGGAATCTACCTGGTCACTCTCTTTTCCCAACTATAGCAATCACAACTGAAAAATCCGCCCAATTGTATCTACCAGTGCAACATCTGCCATGATTCCTCTCCAATCAGACACTTTTATTTGCTTGTTTAACTAGCACATGTTGCATTGTGTGGTTTGGTATACTAAATGGAAATTCTGTACCTAATCATGGTTCCTTAGCAAAATGCCAAATATATTTCTTATTCTAGTGATATATATGCAGGTATGATCACTATCCATAGTAACATTTACCTCTTGAGTTTATCAATCCTATTCCTGTAATGTAATACCTGTAACATTCTCACATAAAGTTAAAGTAAGTTAGGATGAAAGAGGCTGTTTGCTTTCACAGATTTTAGCATTTCTATTTTTCTGTAATTACACTAACTTTTTTCAGCACATAATTAACTTTTATCACATCACTTGTGGACAAAAAACACCTAGAAGGGACACATAATCATGGTGTCCTTGCCAGTGGTGAATATCACATTTAACTTAAAAATAGTTATGTTGCTTTCGTAGCTGTTGTAGAATCTAGAAGCTGTGAAAAGTGCACCATCTTCATTCCATTTGGTGTCTGCTGATGCTGCATGGGCAAATTCACATTATTTGTCAGGAACATGTGCAGATTGTAACTTACTGTTCTTCTTTCTGCATTGTAACATGACATTATTTGTGAGACTGTCAGTGGGGTTTTCTTGACTAAATGCACTCTTGCAGATATCAGTTTCTGTGTGACATCTGAACTTGTGCTGTTTCATAGACATGCAGTCTTTCTCATGTGAGTTTAAATGGGTACAGTTCAGTGTTATAATCTTAAGTGCAATTAGTTGTATTTCTGTGCTACTTCTTTTTTTAATAATTGATGTACATATACAGCTGCACAATCCATTATATTTCCATAAACAAACATGTTCTGTCAGCTTTATATAACTCTGTTGAAAACTTAGAGTAGAAAATATGAATTGCACATTTATTCCAAACTAATGAATCTCCTGCATATTTGCAAGTCAAACAGTAACAGAAATATAAGGTCTAAGGACCTGAATTTTGTTTGTGACTTAAACAGAACATGCTGGAGAGACAGATATGTGTCCCACAGACTGCCCCTCCTATGGTACAGGTTTCACATGACAGATATGTGTCCCACAGACTGCCCCTCCTATGGTACATGTTTTACATTCATGTAAAGTTGAGTTCATCTATTACCCAGTTTAAGTGCAACCTAGACCATTAGATGGGGAATAGGAAATGTACACCGGACCTGGCACCCATGTCTTTTATGGACAGAGGTAGCTTATAAATGCCTGGCCCTCAAGTCCTGTTTGGATACAGAACATCATTATTCTTTTGGGAAAACTTGGCTATGCTTAGAAATACCCCCTCAGTCGTTAGCCTAATAAGGATCTATGAATCTATGACTCTATTTTGCTCACCAAATGCTGTGAGTGAGAAGGATGTTAATGTTTTGTCAGAAAATTTGTCACTTAACTTTGAAGTGAAGGCAAGTAAAATAGCCTCAGTATTTGTCTACATTTATTGTAAACTGTAATTAAATCAGTTGATTTTTTGGCAGTTTTTTACATTCTGGTCACTGTCAGGAAAACTTTCACATCCAAGTAGTCCCACTGTGATCATAATACTCACAGCTCTCCTTTTATGTCCATTTTTCCTGATCAGTAATGGTTTATTTTGTTCGCTTACTATAATAAATATGGCAATGGCAATCATTATTTTAGCCATGGTGGCAGGGCATGTATGCACAATGATTTCAATGGCAAATATTCTCTCACAAAAATAAAGATTCTGTGAGACATAAAGACATGAATAGCCTATGGCAGAACTAGCTAGTTTTGTCTTTAGCAAGCCGCTAATGCATTGTCCATTAAAAGTACTGAACTGAATTCTTTGTACTACTTAAATAACAGGTTGAATAGTGACCATTTAGTGGTTGTGACAGTTACATTTGGGTTTGCAGGATGGTGTTCTTTGAACAGTTCACACTAAGTCCTCCGCGCCTGTATAGCACATCTCTGAGGCTTGTATGTCTTTACTTTCCTCTTTGGTCATTGCTGGATATTTTGCAGGACATGTTCAATGGTAAAGGCCATATGCTTGATAAATGTATATGCAAATACATGAGTGTATGACATTTCATCTAAATGCCTTTCAATCTAATCACAAATCACTGAAAAAAAATCATTGATAACACATTTAATTTAAAGCACATTTCACTGAATCAAGTTTCATAGAAAATTTCATGCACAGGAAATATCCCTTCAAAAGTTATTGTTATTTATTTTTTTGCAACTCTTTGCCTATACACACACCCCTTACTTAAATATATTTATTCCATAACTCACACAACCATGGCGAAAAGAGAAATCATCAAACACAGAGAATCACTGCTGATTCTCCGTTGCTTTTTTAAAGCTGTCTCGCTATGTTAAACCCATTTGACATAGCAAAACAGTTTGTAAAAAGCAACGGAGATTGCTTTCTCCATTGCTTTTGCCCACAGCTCTGACATACTGTGTAGGCATATGCATGCGCAGTACATCAGAACTGCCGCAGAATACCAGACAGCTGCGGAAGGGCAACAAGAGGCATTATACAATGCCATTATTTAAGAAAAGTAATTTTTTTTTTCTTAAATAATGCCATTGTATAATAGAAATAACCCACTTCTGGGTGTGGGTAATGCTGGATCTACCCACAGTTGGCTTTGTTTGGCCACTTGGGCTTTGCCCTCGTGACCAAACCACACCAACCATGGGTAAATCCAGCATTACCCACACCCAGGCGTGGGTTATTGCTATATTACTTCATATTTACAAAACATTCTTTGCAAACCCTTACCTTACCCTTACCTATATACCTGGTGGGGGGTTTGGCATAATGGTTAAGGTGTTTGCCTTACAAACACAAGGTGCAGGGTTTGATTCGCACATGGGGTAATTGGCTAGGCTTAAAAAAATGGCTCACAAGGGCAGTTAGCTTAGTACTAATCTATGAACCTTTCAATGCGGAACTGTAAGGAATATGGACTTTTAAGATTCAAAATGAGGTACGTTCCAAATAATGAGATTCACCTGAGTTTTCACAATTATATCAGTTTTATATTTAGGAACAAATAATGCAAGAGACAGTTTGTGACTTGTATTGTTGGGGTTTAAATAGCCCTCGGTAATGTGGCTACAATGATACCATACAAGCGCATCTCAAAATTGTGACTTGCTGAAACTAAACCTTGTAACCTGATACCTGGCTATAACTTGAATTTTGAACACAAGGAGCACATTGGTTCTGGTTATCTCAATCACACTGTGAACTGCTGTTTTTTGACTTATCATGTATTCTTTCAACGTCCAATCATATTCAAGTCTTCTACTTCAGTGAATGGCTGGGACGCGTCTGCTGACATTGCTTGAATCTGTTCGACAGATGGATTCTATCAGGGTAACTGTCACTACTGGTTAGGTAGATTCCAGAGAAATCTGTGAACTCCTTTGGTGTTCTCAAATCACTTTAAATAAAAATGACCACTTCTGGTGAATTTACTGAGTGTTCAGTAACTGAAGTATTTCAAATGTTTAGTCAATAAGAGAATTGCCTTAACAGATTAATATGTTCAGCTGAGGAGGAGGACATAAATGTCCTTTATTTGCCTAGAACCGAGGTTCCAATCAATAGAAGTGAAATAATTGTTTTTACTGCCCTATAAATCTTTTATTTTTGTAGTTGTCTTAATAGACTAGTATTATACGCACTAAAGTTGATGCCAGCTCTGTAGTAATATTTTAGGAGAAAATTGAATTGGGATGGCCGTGACCTGACAAATTACAAATTGCATCATTCTGCTCTTCAAACAAATTTCTAAACTTTGTGTTGCATATATTAAGTAAAAAATAGAAACGTGATATCTCAGTAGCTGTAATATCATGATGTAAAGCTTTTTTTGTTTGTTGTTCTACAGTACTGTAAAAGTTTGTTCATTAGATGATCATTGTAAGAGCTTTTGCGCTATGTAATCGTTATTACATGATGACAAACCAAGCACTGAATGGGCTTGCATTCTAATTAACTTATTGTTTTGGCTACATGTGTTTAAGTACATCTGTTCAATGATGTATGTTCAAGTTTGTATATTATGGCATCCTTATAGCTACATTGCATTTTAATATTTATGTTTATACCTTGTAGTTACACTGCTGCCTCTTAAGGCTGTTGATGTTGCTTGTATGCCCTGCCCTGCAAACTACCAGAAACAAGCCTTTAATATTCAGCACAATTAATAGCTATCATACTGGGAGTTACACTGAAGTAAGACATTCAAAAACATCTCAAAATATTAATTTCCAATGCTTCTTTACCATCAAAGTATCTGTTTTGTTGATGAGTGACCAACACTATTTTAGTGTTCTTCAATAAACTAAACTACACCGTGGCATGAAAAGCTTACTGTCTTCTAATAGATCTGTAGCTACATACTATCGGTCTATAAGAAAAGCATCACTGCGGCCTTTAGACTATGCTGGCTTCCTCCTGTGTATTAATGACTTGTGAAAGGACACAGTCAGATAAACAATGTCATTTTTCCAGCAAAGTTATGTTCATTTAGTTGCATTTTACTCCTGTCTTTGGCTGGTTGTTGAAATTCTATGTACTATTTCATAAATGAGGAAGTTTTTTTTTGGAATCTAGTTTCCTGCAGTGTTAAAATGTTAGCAGATTTTTCCAAATTTAAGAAATGCCATTGGGTGGTGCAGGGAAAATTGTCATCTCCCTATAATGCAGTAGGTGTCCTGGAAGAAAACTGAATGGCATAGTTTCTGTAATGTTTTTTTAGACAGCCAGTCCCAGCACTGCATGAGAATTGATTCTGCTAGTAGAAGAGAATCTCAGCCCCCCCCCCCCCCCCCCACCATCACCTTGGATGTTGATTAGGCTAACAGCCTGTTGTTCATTGCTACACAATAGGCAACACTTTAGGTTTAAACCAGGCCAATGCCAGTTTGTTCTCTCTTCCTGCTACTAGTGAGATTCTATAAAATAATCATTTTATTGGGTAAATCAGATTTTTCAGTCAGTGGACAGTGTTCTCTTGGGAGGATTAGAAACAAAAAATATTTTGTTGCAATAACTTTACTCTCTTTTCCATATTGCTGCTGCTTGCTGGTTGAACCCAGCTATGTTACATTGCCACTATTGATACTGATGGTGTTGGCACATACTCCAAGGGAGGAACCTGATCTTAATCCTGTCTGATGCAGAGGGAGGTTGTAACACTATATGGAGGAGTAAACGAAACAGTGAAGTGGAGCATTGTGTCCTTGATTGTTCCTCCATTAATTGGCCTTTGTCAGTCATAGCTTCATAGGTTTATACTAGGCTAATGACTGCCAGGGTCTTTACAAGCCTAGCAATGCAACCAAATCCAGTTTTGTCCCGGTGTTCCTTGGATGCCTATATTGTGGGGTATGTATGTAAAGAGGTAGCTAAGAGTTATGTGGGGGATTAGTTTATGTACTATCGACCTCGGGGGCCAGACTGAGGGTGAATTTGCAATTTCCCATACAATGATCAAGGCTTCTTTTGTATAGGGCCAGGAATGAACTCGACTTCGTGCAGATGGGGAGCTTATTCATTAGCATGGGGATCCATTGAGATGCATATCAGTCCCTAAAGTAGGTTCTATTCATGTTTCAGACAAAGTTCAGATCTTAGGATCTAGTTTTTCTGATATTGTTTGTCTTACAGATATGCAGGAGAACTATCAGAGCTGGATGTGAGGATGGGTCTATATTATAACATCGAATTTTATAAAGTTTGAATGTTATAATATCGAACCAGTTTTGTCGAACGCTGAAAACAACAAAGGTGCAGGACACCAAATTCTTTCCCAGGGTAACTATGAACATCAAGGGAAATAAATCAGGTAAAACAGTTAAGTGTAGCTATGTTCAGTCTGCCCAGAATCCCTTGAAGAAGGCGATTGTAGTGAAGGCACATACGCTGTAGAGCATTTGAAAGACCAAAGAGTCTTCATTTTCTTAATGAACTACGTATATTTATGAAGTATAAAATCCAAAAAAGGACCACAGCTATTGTAAAGAGGTTATCATTACTTTCTAACGCTATGGGAATACTATGAAAAAACAACTGGTGAGAAGGTATGGGGCAGCTACCACAAGAGGAAGCTGTTAGGAGGTGCAATTTGATGCTGCTGAAAGTAGACAAGTGTAGTACCGGCATTCACTTAAGACACATATTGTGATTTTTCACAATCTTAAATGAATGCCAATACTGCATTCACTCTTCTGTTTATAAGCTCTGTGTGTAATTATAGATAAAACTACAGATGGAACAAATACCTTGTTACATTTACAATTCTTGCAGTTGCAGTTTGAGCAGACACCAGGCACATTAGTCTATGGAACTGCAACTGTCAGGTTGCCAAATGACCTAATTGTGTTTCTGCTTCTCTGACTTGCTGTCAGAAGAGTATAAAAAAATAATGGTGGAAAAAACAGAAAACAACTTGAGTAAGCTGTATAAAAGCTATTTAAGGAATGATAGTGTGATGATAACTTATGTATAGCTGCTATGTATCTGCATATATATATATATATATATATCTATATATATATATATATATATATATATATATATATACTGTAAATATCCATGATAGCATTGCCACTTCAAGAAGAGCATATACCATTGCCATTTTAAGCACTGTACCCATAATGCACTGAGTGACTTCATCAGTTCCTCATGTGTTTGTGATGAGTGAACTGTTAACGTTATTTTTGATGTGTTGCCATTTAGTTCTAATTTAAAGTTGCTATGCTGCCATAAATACTAGTGCATCCTGACATCAACACTGTCTGCCAACATGACTAGATAATCAGAGGTGTACATCATCATATGGCATCAGAACTGGGAACTTCTTCAGAAAATAAAATTGAAACTGTGATTTGAGTCAGCTACACCATGCCAGTGAGTCAGGTAGTACTCATCAAGCTTAAATTAAGCTGTTTTAACAAAGAATCACTTGTTTTACCTTGGATAGTGGTTGTCCTACTCTTTTTTGTTTCTTCTTTAGCTATTTAGCCTTAGAAAAAGAATTTTCATTGAATATGACAATGTTTAACCCACCAGAGCTTTTTGACTTTACAAAGTCATCTGCCTGGCCTGCATAGAGGCAGGGATCTACACATTTTAAAATAGTAGCCAAAGAAGATGAAGAAACCAAAGAAATGCAGGTAATCAGTTTGCCATTTATCTTGAGCAAGGAGGTGGAAGCAATATACAGCTCATTTATAGTCTCAGAAAGCAAGACTATTACGTACAAGTCAATAATTAGTAAACCTGATGAACACTCTGTTAAAAAATATATATTATTCATGAAAGAGCATGCCTTCACTTATATGTACTAGCAAAGGGTGAAGGTGCTAAAACTTTTGCATGGCACTTGCATGAGCTGGCTGAAAACTGGGGGTTTGATAAAATGAAAGATGAACAGATTAGGGGTAGAACTGTAATTGGGCTGTCTTGTACTGATGTGAATTTAACTTTGGAAAATACAATACAAATGGCAAAAGAAGCTGAATTAGTACCAAAGCAAAATGCTAACTTAAACATTGAAAACTACGTTTGCAAGTTTAAAAAGAAATATAATGTTGGCCAGCATTAGGGTCAAAGTTACTGTGCACAAGAAGCTTTTTTCTTTGATTCACTAACTCTTATGCTTAATACCAAATTAGACAGGGAAGTAAAACTCCATAGTGATCAAACTCCAGTGAGTTTCAAGATTAAGACAGGGGGACAATGCTACTGTGATATCACTTGGTAACTATAGAAACATATTGAAGGGTTCACAGCTGCATGAAACAGAGACAGAATTATGAAGCCCTATAATTAAACTCAAGTACATTCATAGATTTCTAGTCATATCTGAAGGGAAGGTGCACAAGTCTCCAGTTTTTGGTTTATAAACTGAATAGTCTCTACATAATTCTGTGGCATATGAGATTGGATTGTTTACCAGAATAAACAGTCGATGTAGATGTCTTGTTGAAGCTGGTCTATTTAACTGTGAACCACTAAGTCAAATTATTTTCCATTTGCCTTGCAACACCGAGAATAAGTGCAATTTCCTGTGCTAACTAAAGTACTGACAGAGCTCAGAAGAATGCAAGAACTTGGTGTGATAGAAAGTGTAACTGAACAGATTTAATAGTGTGTGCCCTAGTCATAAAAACAAATGGCAGTGTTCATCTGAAAAAGCATAATGATGCAGCCATTTAAGAAAGATATTCTACCCACAATAAAAGAATTATCATGTATGCTTTCAAATGCCCTGAGTGTCAGTGGTGCAGGAAGTAGCATACGTTCCTTTGCATCTGAAAGAGCAGAAAGCTGAGTGTTCATTTCCCACTTGAGGTGATTGGATTGCAGAGACTAGACTGCAGCATTATAAGGGTGCTGCACTCCTCAGTGTGTCATCCTTCAGATGAGATGTTAAACTGATGGTAACTCACTTGGATGTAAAGATCCCTTAGCTTCTACTAAAAAGAATTAGGGTTCTTTATTGATAATCAATACTTATATACGTTATTTACATAATTAACATTATATACATTATTTAACTAATTTACAATTATTTATACTTTTATACAATGATAAGCATTTATTATTATTAAGGATCCCCACCCTTTTTTCTAAAGCCAGTAACATCTTTTCTTTAGAATTTCTGCTAATACCCATTTTCCATTAAATTTAATTTCATTGTCTTTCTATCCATATTTTCCATAAAATATAAAATATAAAACATTATCCAATTGATTTTCTTCACTTCTTTTTGTCTTATCATAATATCCATATTCCAACATGCCCATATTTATATATTTGATATTTTTAAACCTTTCAGTATTATATTTTTACATATTTCTTCCCAGAATTTATTTACTCTAATAGATTTAAAAAAATCATGTTCAGTTGTTTCAAGTTCTCCACATTGAATACAAATCATTTCTTGTTTTCTTTCATATGGCATGTTAGCTTTGACAAGTAACTTACTTATTGGTAATCTCCACAAAATATCTTTGCATTCATATATTTTTCTAAACCACATAAATCTTTCTTAAACAGCTTTTTTTCTTTTTTGTTTCTAATTATTTCCAACAAAAAATGAGAAAGTGTTCTTCCATAATGTTTAAAAACTATTCTTTCCTATTTTTTCAGTTATATTCACTTTTAACTTCCATAGGAATATTTTGTTTTGTTTTGATATTCTTTAATTTCTTCATTCATATAATTCTTCATTCTTTTCCCTATTTCCTTTTTAAAGCTTAAACAGGTTCAATGAAGCTATGTGGACAATTGGATTTATTAACCCCAACCCTCCTTCTTCATCTTTTACATACAAAATTCCCCTTCTCACTGCATTCAGTTTGGGTCCCCATATGAATGGAAACATCACAGACATTATCTGTTTTTCATAGTCAGTCAGGATCATATATATAATTGCTAAGTATGCTAACTTACCTAGTAAAATAGAATTTATCAGATCCACTTTTTTCTAATATGATCGCTTATATGCCTTCCAGAATGTGCATTTTTTATTTCCTAAATAATTTTTCCCATTTTTTTAAACATTCACTTTTTTCTGAATAAAATTTCTAATATAATTATGGTCTCTCTATTAAACTGTATATCTCTTATGCTACCCATGAATCCAAAACCTTTACATTTTCTGTATTTAAACTTAAGCCAATTGTCTTTCACTCTTCCATTAACTTTTTAACAGTTTCATCCGTTCCTTCTTTATTTTTAGTGATTAATACTATATCAACGGCATATATAAATATTATTTATTGGTAATCATATTTATTCCATTAACGTATATCTCGCTATATTTAATTTCCTATTTATTTTATTAATAATTGCATATATAACTAAGGCAAATATAATACTACTTGCTGGGCATATTTGTTTGACTCCACATCCTATTTTGATTTCGTCACTTAGTTGTCCATTCAAAATTATTCTTACTCTATGTCCTTCATATACTGACTTAAATACTTAAACTATTCTGTCACTTATACAACTCTATTATATCCCATAAGGCATCATAGTGTATTTTATCAAATGCCTTACTTAGACCTCCTACCATAATTTTTGCTTCTACTTTTTTATTTACAATATCATATCACCTATTACTTATTTTACTATCCATAATAAGTATTGATTTACTTTCCCTTTTCTACTACAGATTGTTTGATCAAACAACTTTTCTACTTTATTTGTTATTTTTATAGCTATTATTTTCATAAATATCTTTTAATCTGTATTATTCAATATAGGTCTTCAGTTTTTTATATCATCTTTATCTCCTTTTTTCCATATAAATTTCATGATTCCCATACATATATTTTTATCTATACCTTTCCTTAACCATTCATTTAATGCCTCTACAAAAAGGACTTTCTGACAATTTTCCATATTATTACACATATGATATGTAATACCATCTAATCCTGTAGTTGCATCCATATTAATGTATTTTAATATTTCATTTAATTCTTTAACAGTTACATTTTCTCCAAATTTTCATTGCCTTCTTCACTTAATTTTTCACTTTCTCCTTTACTTTTGTTTCCTTTTTCTACAAAATTTAGTTTTATATAATTTTTAATCATATTACATATTCTGTCTTGTGTTATTATTTGTTCTCCTTCATTGTTCTTTAATTGTCTTATTATTCTTGTGTTCTCTTTTATTATTTTATTCAGATAGGGTGCTGCTTCTTTTCTTCTTTGTAAACAATATCTTTACTTATAAATAGCCTTTTATTTTTTTCTTGGTCCAATTTCTATAAAATACTGTCATACCCATATGATCTTTCCATAACTTGTTAATTTCTTTTCTAGTGTCTTTATTTAAATCTTGTTCATTAAGCCTTTTAATACTTTACCTATTTTGATGTATCCATCTTTCTCATATACCTCTATCCATATAGCAATATGATCCAAAAAGTTGTCATTTTTATCCCTTTTTGTAATATTTTAAACCATCTGACACTAAGAAATAGTCAATTTCTGTTTTAATTTCTCCTCTTTTATAAGTGCAGTCTTTCTTTTCCCATATATATAATTTTCTACTTTTAATTATCTTTTGTATCATTTTAATATCGTTATTTTTTCATGTTCTTAAATTACAATTAAAGTCTCCTACTAATATTATATTCATATTAATGCCTACATAATTTAGAATCTTCTTAAACATTATTTCTATTTCTTTCTTTGTAACATAAGTATATAAAGCAATAATCCTATAAACATTTGTTTTCCATCTTAAGTCTAGTACAGTTATTCTTGCGAATTCAACTAATGTAAAATCAAGGATTTTACTATGTGCATTACGTAATATACCTATCTCTGACAATGTATCTTTCCCCATTTTCCAAATAACTGTTCATCCCTATAGTATTTCAATTTGCATCCTTTCTTCTTCTTCTGTCAAAATCCTGGTATTTTCTAATATGAAAATAGGCATCTCTTTTGAAACACACCATTCTAAAATACTTAGTCTTCTTTTGATATTCGTTATACTACTTACATTTAAAGCTAAAATCTTCAGATTTTAAATGATAGAATTATTATTTATATCTCATTCTTTACCTGTTTATTCACTTTCACAATTATGCATTTCAATTTTCTTTTCCTCTTTTACCCACTTCACTATGAAATATTTCTTTCCTCTCACTATTTTCCAATTTACATATTCCTCTTCACTTGTATCATTCACCTCTTCTTCCTCTTCTTTTTCGCCGTGTTTTGCCTCCTTTATTATATAATTGCTCTTTTCTTGTTTTTCTTCATCCTTTTCTACATTTTCGTCATGCAGTGTATGACACCCCTGCACTGGCCCAGTAATCAAGGAGCCTCAATCCTCACCACTAGCAGCAGTGAGGGATGTGCACATTGGAAAGATGACAAGTACACACACAGTAAAGTACAATTTCCCTTAAGAGTACACAGAGATCACATTCAGTCTGGGGCTGGTTTTGCCCTCTTTCCAGATCCCCAATAAGACTCCCCACTGGCACAGCTATAGGGTTCAGATCTCAGCCAAGAGTCAAGCCAAAACCTCCAGCACCCTCTCTGTCCAAACAGTGCTTTGTGTCCCCATCCAAGTAGCTGACACACACACACTTTGAGGTTTGATTTATATACAAACACACAGACATTCTTGAGGAAGGCTGGCACAGATTCACTAGCTATGCCTCCTTCTCCCAGGACTATACGGTAGTACCCCCTGCCATCAACCACTATTTACTTATCAATTACTATATAAAGCCCTTCCCAAAGGGTGACCAATTCTACTGTGCAATGTTACTGTTATCCAAATGGTAAGTGTGACCAGAACTTTTAAGGCTACTCCAGTGTGGCCTGTACAGTATTACCAAATACACATGCAAGTACTCTATGAGCTTAAATATCTCTAAACAAAACCAGACACAATTAAAAGATTTAAATACATTTAATAATAAATAATAACAGAACAAGACAATACTCATTAACTCAACACAGTGGCAGCAGAGTTCAGAATCACAGGAAATATTTTAAAACAACATTTCAGGACAGTTTCACATAAATACAGAAAACACCTAGACTAATCTTGCTATATTCCTATCTATCTCTAAGAGAAATACTATGATCTAAGTCTTACTTACAGACCAAAGACAAGTGCTGGTGGGAGGATGTTTACAGTTCCAGAACAAGATACAAAGTGCCCTGACTTTCTCTCTGAGATAGTTTTTAAGTTACTAGCAAACATTTCTGCTGGAACATCTCAGATTATATAATTCTTGTCAACTGTGCTTTTAGTTTCCAGGCCAACAGAAACTGAAAATATAACACCTCAGTGTCAAGAATACTTATTTCTTAGAAGCTGACACTTATCTCTTAGAAACTTGCCTGGGACTGGAAATCATAAAACTGTTAAACACCTTTACATTTGAAACCTGCAATTACCTCTGCTTCCAGACAATAGGAAAGTCATCAATACATATATTTGCATAGGCACACAGTTTATACATATTTATGCTCTTTTCCAGCAGGGTGCACTGTGGTTACAATCATGAAGCTCAGTACAGAACATATAGTTTTCTTACATTTCTAAGGTAAGCTTACAAATCATATTACTATTCACAAATGACATAGAATTATTTACAAAATTCTAGCTGGCTGGGCTGGCAGCCTTCACAATTCTCCCTCCTTGAAAACTCAAGCTAGTTTTTCAAGTGACCCTTAAGAAACATTGCTTGAGAGGATTGAGCCTATGTGGGAATACCTTACCCCATTCCCTGTCTTGAGAACCCATTAGCATTGGCATTGCTAGCCCTACTGTGGTGCTGCACTGTCATATCATATGTTTGCATCCCTAGGCTCCACCTTAGCAACTTGACATTTTGCTGGCTGGCTCAATGTAACCATGTTACGGGATAATGATCTGTAACTACAGTGTATTTTCTTCCATACAGATAAGGCTGAAGTTTCTGTAGTGCCCACACTATGGCTAGACATTCCTTTTCTATAGCTGCATAGCATTCCTCCCTGGGTTGGAGCCTATGACTAAGATAAACCACTGGGTGCTCTTCTCTCTCTGAAGAAATCTGGCTAAGTACAGCCCTCACCCCATGGTTTGAAGCATCCACCTACACAACAAATTATTTTCTGTAATCTAGACTGGCTAATACAAGGGGTCCTCATAAAGCTCTTTTAAGCTTCTGGAAAGCCTGCTCACATGCTGGGGTCCACACTACCTTATCTGGCCTATTTTTCCTTGTCAGGTCTGTGAGGGGAGCAGATATGGTACTATAACTGGGGACAAATTTCTGTAGTACACTGATGTCCCTAAAAATGCTTTCATACCCACCTGACATTTTCTGGGATTAATGGTCAACCCTGCCCTCTGTAGTCTACGCAGCACCTCCCTGACATGCCGAAGGTGCTCTTGCCAGGAGTGGCTATGATGGCAATATCATCTAGGTAAGCAAGGGCAAAATCTCCTACTCCTGCTAAGATATGATCTACCAGCCTCTGGAAAGTCACTGGGGCATTTTTCATCCCAAAGGGCATTTTTGTGAATTCATACAAGCCAAAAGGATTCACCAAGGCTGACCTCTCTCTGACACTGGGAGTCAAGGGCACCTGCCAGTACCCCTTGGTAAGCTCAATGGTAGTAAGATGCTTAGCCAGACCCAGCTGCTCCAGGGCTTCATCTGTCCTAGGCATGGAGTAAGCATATGACTCTGTGTGACTATTTAATTTCTTGTCATTGCTACAGAGCCTGGTCCTGCCATTGGTACCAGCACCACTGGGATGGTCCAAGGACTGCTGGATTCACAAAGTACCCCTAGTTCCAACATTTCCTGTATCTCCTCCCTCAGAGTCTGTTTGACTCTCTCAGGCACCTTGTAAGGGGCTTGCCTAATAGGCCTTTGGTGTCCTGTATCCATATGGTGCTGAATCATGTGGGTGCACCCTGGTTTCCCAATGAACATGTCCACAAACTCCTGTAACATGGCTTGGATTTCTCAAATCTGGGTAGGAGATAGCTGCTGGGACATTGCTATCCCTTTCAATAAGGTGTCAGTTCGAGCCTCACTGAGAAGATCAGTCACCAGATCTCCCTCATACTCCTCCTGCAATCCACCAAATACTCAGCACAAGGGCCTCCTTATTATGGTAAGGTTTCATCATGTTAACATGGTACAATTTGTGCCCCTGCCTCCTGCCTAGCAGTTCTACCATGTAGTTAACATCACTGACCTTCCTTAGCACCTTGTAGGGCACCTCCCAAACTGTCTGCAGCTTGTTGTGACTGACAGGAATGAGGACCATTACCTGCTGCCCTACAGCATATTCTCTACCTCGAACATTCCTGTCATACCAGACCTTTTTCTGCTGATGGGCTTCTGCCAGGTTCTCCTGTGCCAAGCCCATGAGTTTCCTGAGTCTTGTCCTGAGGTTTAGGACAATCATCTCAAATTAAATCTAGCGGTCTCCTCACCCTATGCCCATACAACAACTGAAAGGGTGAAAACTTGTGGATTCCTGGGAACCTTTCTGTAGCCAAACAACAGATACGGCAAATATTTGTCCTGCTCCCTCTTAACCTGCTCTGCAAATGCCCATAGCATTGTCTTCAGTGTAGAGTTTAACCTCTCAACAAGACCATTAGTCTGGGGATGGTAGGTGTGCTCTTTAGGTGCTTCACCTCACAGTACTTCCATAGTCAAGCCAGCAGGTCTGACATGAAATTGGCACTTCTTTTAGTCAGTATTTATTTTGGAACACCTACCCTGCTGAAAATCTCTAATAAAGCATTTGCCACCTTTTCTGCCTCAATGGAGTACAGAGCCACTGCCTCAGGGTATCTTGTAGCATAATCTACTACCACTAGGATATACTTTTTTCCTGTGGAATTTGGGGTATTCAGAGGCCCCACAATATCCATAGTTACCCTCTGAAATGGCTGCTCAGTAACAGACAAAGGAATCAAAGGAGCTTTCACCTTGTCACCTACTTTACCTACCTTTTGGAATTGCTCACAGGTCCTGCAGTATCCTGTTACGTCTCTGAAATTCCCAGGCCAATAGAAGTTCTGCATAATATGTCTCTTCATATGTTTTAGCCAGATGGTAGGCTCTAGGCACTACCAAATGCTGTATTCTCTTACACTGTAGCCATCCCTCAGGGGTCCACTCTCTGTACAGTAACCCTTTGTCCCAATATACAGATTCCCCCTCCCCTTGAAAATCAGGTGCCTCACTAGCTACCTCTCTCAGGCCTTGTAATGTAGGGCCTAAGAGCTGTGTCTGTCTCAACTCTCTCTTTGTAACCCTTTTCATCTCCCCTTCCACAGGAAGTCTGGTATCCTCTCATAGCAGTGCCTCACTGTCCACTTGGGTACTACTACTCACCTCTGCTCTTGCAGTCACTCTGTCCAAGGAACATCAGTACCCACAAGCAGCTGTGGCGCACCTTCAGTCTCACTTCTACAAGGTAGCCCCCTCCCTGAAGTAACCACCTCACCAGTCCTGGCTGCAAGTGTGCAGTCTGTCTGGGTCTCCCCCAGCCTACCAGACCCACATGCTTGTCTCCAAGCCTGACTGCATGTAACTGCATGAACACGTGCTACTGCATTATCAAAATCATTCCCTATCAGGACATCTGCAGGGATATCCTCAAACTGGTCTACTTCATATGATCGAAATTTCATTTGCCTGACATTCATTTGACTGAGACCATATAACCTAAAGTTCATAACACTGAAAACTCACTTGACTGAAACTCATAACACTGACACAATAAATTGCTAAATTTCAACATAGTAGTGGCAGTGTGTATAAGGTAAGTAAAAGCTATATGCCCTTTTTCTCACTGTAGTCATCCTTCTGGTTGCTATTCTCTGATGCAGCTGTGACTAAAGCTGCAATCATGTCTGCTTTAGTCAGGTTTCCATGCACCAGTCCTTTAGGTTGGCACATCTCAGCCAACTGGCTCCTTGTCAGCTTGCCATACTCCTCTGCTTACATGCTTGCCTGCTCACCATGACTAACTAAGCTAACAAAAAATAAATAAAGCAATTGTGATATGAACTCTGAATGTTCACTGCGTGACTGATTTAGAGTACAAAAACACCTTCAGTGATCACTGTACACAAGCTACAGGAATTCAATATCCATACCACTACAAATCAATTAGTATGTGATCTCACCACCATCAACCAATTAATAAGTGATGTGGCTATTCCACCGCTGCCAAACAATTAATATGAGATGACCCTGCACTGGCCCAGTAATCAAGGTGCCTCAATCCTCACCACTAGCAGCAGTGAGGGATATGGACATTGGAAGAATGACAAATACACACATAGTAAAGTACAATTTCCCTTAAGAGCACACAGAGATCACAGTCAGTCTGGGGCTGGTTTCCCCCTCTCTCTTCAGATCCCCAATAAGACAACCCACTGGCACAGCTATAGTATTCAGATCTGAGCCAAGTGGTCAAGCCAAAACTTCCAGCACCTTCTCTGTCCAACCAGTGCTTCATGTCCCTGCCCAAGTAGCTGATGCACACATACTTTGAGATTTGATTTATATACAAACACACAGACACTTCTGGGGAAGCTGACACTGGTTCACTAGCTATGCCTCCTTCTGCCCAGACTATACGGTAGTACCCCCTTCAACCAACCACTACTGACTTATCAACTACTATATAAGGCCCTTCCCAAAGGGTGACCAATTCTACTGTGCAATGTTACTGTTATCCAAATGATAAATGTGACCAGAACTTTTAAGGCTATTCCAGAGTGGCCTGTACAGTATCACCAAATACATATGCAAGTATTCAAAGAGCTTAAATACCGCTAAACAAAACCAGCCACAATTAAAAGGTTTAAATATATGTAATAATAAATAATAACAGAACAAAACAATACTAATTAACCCAACACAGTGACAGCATAGTTCAGAATCACAGGAAATATTTTAAAACAACATTGCAGGACAGTCTCACATAAATACAGAAAACGTCTAGACTAATCCTGCTATATCGCTATCTATCTCTAAGATAAATACTATGATCTAAGTCTTACTTACAGAGCAAAGACAAGTGTTGGTGCGAGGATGTTTACAGGTCCAGAACAAGATACAAAATGCCCTGACATTCTCTCCAAGATGATTCCTAAGTTACTAACAGACATTTCTGCTGTGTCATCTCAGATTACATCATTCTTGTCAACTCTGCTTTTAGTTTCCAGGCCTACAGGAGCTTAAAATATAACATCTCAGTGTCAAGAATACTTATCTCTTAGAACCTGACACTTATCGTTTAGAAACTTGCCTGGAAGTGGAAATCATAAAACTGTTAAACACCTTTACATTTGAAACCTGCAATTACCTCTGTTTCCAGACAATATGAAAGCCTACATCTCTAGACATTGTGTCTGCTTTGAGCTAAAACAGAGATAACAGAGTCATAAACAATTTCCACTTATTTTCTTAGAATTTGCAAGTTAATTCTGTATATTCCAGTCTTTACCATCAACGTACATTACGTATTCAGTCCATGGATTACAGTTTTTTATTAGTTCATATTTTTCTTAAAAAAATTCCATGTATTGTCCTGTTTCAAAAATTAAGTCACAATATGTTTCTTTATTTATAAGAATAAATGCTCTTACCTCCTTAAGTGAAACACCAAATGGTGCATTGTAGTGTCCCATCCCTCATACCTATCCAGTCCTATTTCTTTCTTGTTACTTGTTACTTTTTGTTACTTATTCTTACTGCATATTTTTCTTCATTCCCTTCTCCTCTTCTTTTCTTTTTTTTCATTGTTTAACAGTCTGTGCATATGATTTATTTTTGTTTTATCTTCTATAACTTCTTCTTACTGCATTTTCTCCATAATTTCACATCACAATGCTGCCAGTTCAGTCTCTGATTCACTTTCTTTGATCAGCTCCTTCAAATAAACATCCCACAACTCTCTGGATTGAAGGGTTGTAAAATTATATTACTGCTGGCTCTCTTCTTCATTTAACTGCCTTTCACATGAAGGCTCCACCATCTCCACACTCATTTCTTTTCCATTTTTTTGAACTTCAATCACTTGCACTCTCCGTATTTTCTTCTGTTTCTCTGCGCTGCCTAGGTGCCTGGAAAGGAAACAGTAGATAGAAGGTACCACCATCAAAAGTGACCCTGTATGCTACAGAGTAGTTTTTTTTTTTATTATAGAACATAACTTAAATACAATACTTATTATTTACATATTTACATTATATACAGACATTTACAGATCTTTACATTCTTTACAATATATCTTAAACACTTCCTCTCCACCCTTTTTCTACAACCAAAACTGTATTCTTTCCAAAATCTTCGCCAATACCCATTTTCCATTTAACTTCATTTCATTCAATCTTTCAGTCCATATTGTCCATGAAATATAAAATAGTATCTTCTTTGCCTCTTTTTGTTTTTTTTTTGCACCATAAAAAACAAATTCAGTCATATCCATACTTAATTGCTCAACTTTTATCATTTCTTTCAACATATTACTTTTACATACTTCATTCCATAACTTTTTAACTCTTATACATTTCAAAAAAAAACATGCTCTGTTGTTTCATATTCTCCCCACACATTACATACTCTTTTTTTTTTTACTTTGGTAAGGCATATTTGCCTTAACCAGTAACTTTCCTATAGACACTCTCCATAACAATCTTTAAATTCATGTATTTTATACCATTTAAATCTTATTTTTATTGCACTCTTTTTATCATCTTCTAAATTTTTCCATGGATCAATAAGATAAAATGTTTTCATGATACCACTCGTTTCTTTCTTTCTTTCTCAATCTTATTCATTTTTAATTTCCATATTATAATTTTATTTTGATATTCTTTCATCTTTTCATTTATACCATTTTTTTCCAAAAGGCCTCATACTTATATTTTAAAGTAATATCTGTTAGGCTTTTTTCTTCTTTACTACATCTCATTGCTCTATATAAATTATTCAGTGATGCCACATGAACAATTGGGATTATTAGTTCTGATCTCCCTTATACTTCTTTTATATACAAGATCCAGATTAATCAGATTCAACCTGAACCCCCACATGAAAGAAAATAATATATCCATCAATTCCTTTTCATATTTTGCTGGAATCATATAAATGTTTGCCATATATGCAATCTTTCCTAATACCATGGTGTTTATCAAATGCACTTTCTTTCTATAGGAAAATCTAAATGTCTTCCAAAAAGTAGTCATGTCCTTCATATCTTTAAATAATTTTCCTCACTGTTGATCCTTATAAACATTTTGTCTAAACATTATTCCTAAAATATCTATAGATTCCTCATAAAGTTTATGTCTCCTTTACTTCCTATAATCTAAATCCCTTACATTTTTTTCTTTACTTGTACATAAACCAATTTCTTTTAATGAAATACTTAATTCTTTAATTGCTTTTTCTATCCATTCCTTATCACTGGTGATTAATACAATATCATCTGCATAAAATACATTATAGGCAATTGTAATTCACTTAATATTTTGTATCCTGCAGTATTTGTCATTTTATTAATCTTATTCACTATTACATTTATAACCAAGGAGAAAATACTACTAGCCAGACAGCTTTATCTTATTCCACATTTTATTTTCAATTCCTGACTTATCCATCCATTAACATTAATTTTAACGTGGTTCCTATCATATACTGATCTAATTATGTGTATTATTCTTTTACTTATATTATATGCATTCAAAATGTCCCATAATGATTCATGCTATCATATGCTTTACTTAGATCTCCTATCATGATCTTTGTGTCAGTTTTTTATTAACAATGTCATCTACCACATCCTTAATAATCCATAAAAAATCATCTTGAGTTTATTTTCCTTTCCTACTAAATACAGTTTGCTCATATAATTTATCAACCTTATTTGTTAATCTTTTAGTTATAATTCTCATGAATATCTTATAATCTGTATTATTTAAAGTTATAGGTCTCCAATTCTTAATATCATCTTTATCTCTTTTTTCCATATAAACTTTATGACCCCCCATACAAATCTCTTTATAATTTATTCCCACTTTTATGCTCCAACAGCTAGCAACAACTTAAAGCAGTAAACATATTAGCTTTAGGTAGGATGATAAAATACGATGAATCCTCGGCTTGGACACACTGAGTTTTTATTCCAAACACAATATGACAGTACGTTAAGCGCTTTCATCTGAGACCAGACTTCTTCAGAACGCACTACTAAGTTCTCTGATTGTTTAAATAGAAGTCATCTGACACAAATTTGGCGCCAAAAACATAATTACACATATAATCACAAATGTTCCTGCAGTGCTGTTATCACTTATATAACAATATTATGTATATAAAAATAAATATTAAAATATTAAAATACTACTACTCTCCTTAATAATGAGACCTAATATAATGTTACAATGTCCGAACTTCATACACTAAACATCACTTAAAAACTGCTACAAATATACATTCTACTAAACATACTGCATAAATATGAAATATTATGGCTTATACATATATATGTGTGGCAATATGTTAAAACTATAAAGTATGTTGCACAATGATGTTGCCCAATGTCATAGTTGGTAGTAAAAAATCCATGCACATACTGTTTTCTCAAATTTAAAAATGGTTTGATACTGATGTTATCATTTATACATATTGTTATATAAGTGATAACAGCACTGCAGGAACATTTGTGATTATATGTGTAATTATGTTTTTGGCGCCAAATTTGTGTCAGATGACTTCTATTTAAACAATCAGAGAACTTAGTAGTGCGTTCTGAAGAAGTCTGGTCTCAGATGAAAGCGCTTAACGTACTGTCATATTGTGTTTGGAATAAAAACTCAGTGTGTCCAAGCCGAGGATTCATCGTATTTTATCATCCTACCTAAAGCTAATTGTTTATTCCCACTTTTAACTATTCATTCAGTACTTCTATAAATATAGATTTTTTGCCAATTCTCCATTTTTATACATATCATATTCAATGCCATCTAACCCTGTTGCTATATGCCTATGTATATCTTTCAATACTTCATTTAATTCTTTAATACATATATTTTTGTCAAGCATTCATTATCTTCCTTATTTAACCTGCTTATTTTATATTTTCCTTTTTCATTTATTTATTTTTTAACAAACAATTGTGCTACATACTATTTAATTATTTTGTATACATCTTCCTGCATCCTCACTTGTTTTTCTTCTTTATTTTTAACTCCATTATTATTATTTTTTTCTCTTTTTTAACTAATTTACTTAAATATGATGCCACTTCTTCTTTCTTTCTTTGTAAACAATATTTTTTAAATAACAACTTATTAACCTTCATTTTATTCTTTTCATATATTTACCTTTCTTTCTCATAAAATGTTCTCACTTTCTTTAATAAATCACTAAATATTTCTTGACTTAATTTTTTATATATTTTCTTTTCCTTATTTCTTTGATCCTCTATACATTTTAGAAAACATGTTTTATATTTTTCTTTAAAGATAATCCACCAGTCCAATTTTCATAAAATTATCTCATACCTATATGATTCCTCCATCACATATTTATAGCTTTTTATCATCTTGCACTAATTCTTTTTCAGTTAATCTTTTAATTCCTTTATCTATTCTCATATATTCTTTTCATGTACTCTTATCCATACAGCTAAATGATAGGAAAATACACTCTTATTTTATTTCTTGTTTTATAATCTTTAAGCTATCTGATACCAACAAAAAATCAATTTCAGTCATAATCTCATTTCCGCTATAAGTCCAATGTCTATTTTCCCATACATATAATCCACCACATTTCATAATCTCATTTACTATTTCAACATCATATCCATTCTTATTTATCCTTAAATTACAATTAAAGTTCCCTATTATTATATCAGGTCTATATTAGATCACTGAATGCTTAAAAAAGCAAACGGTGATTGATCAAACTTATGTAAGCGAAATCTTAAAATATCGAAGCAACAGAAACCCACATTTTTTCCTAGGGAAAGAATTTGGTTGTCCGTTTCTGTGCTTCAGCATTTTCAGTGCTGTGGTGGAAAGGTACGGGTTGGGTTCAGGTAAGTGTGCGATTGTGTGGATGTGAGTGTTAGGGCGGGTTAGGTGAGTTAGGGTTAGGGTGCAGGTTAGGTATGTGTGCGATTGTGTGGATGTGAGGGTTAGGGCGGGTTAGGTGAGTAATGGTTAGGGAGCAGGTGAGGTGTGTGTGCGATAATGACGGACCTTAGGGTTAGGGTTTGGGTTAAGGTAAAAAAAATCGCTGTTCTGACAGTTCGAGATTGTAAGCTTTCGCTTACATAAGTTTGATCAATCACCGTTCACTTTTTTAAGTGTTTGGTGATCTAATATAGACCCTATTATATCCATATTTACACAAACATAATTTAAAAGTGTTTTAAACATTTCTTCCCTTTCTTTTTAATAACATATGCATATAAGGATATAATTCTATAAACACACTTATTCCATCCTAGATGTAACATAGTTACACATTCCAGCTCAACAAATGTGACATCTAATATTTTAATATTCCCCTAACATAATAAAACTATACCAATGCACATTTCCTTTCCCATATTCTAAATAATTGAACATTCCATTTCTTTTCCAATATTACAAATAATTGAATTATTCCATATTTTTTCTGTTTACATCCTTTCTTCCTCTGTTAATAATTTAATAACTTCTAATATGATTACATGTGCATTTAAAAATGCACAGCATTCTAATATACCTATTGTCCTTTCAATGTTTTGCATACAATTTATATTTAAAGCCAATATCTTCAGTTTTTAACAGAAAGAGAAAAAAAAGGGAAATTAAAGGGTAAATCTCATCCTTTACCTTTCTTATTTGCTTTTATGGACTTACATTTATATATTTTTTTCCTTTCGTTTAACCTTTTCTCTATAGAATTCTTCCTTCCTTTAACTATTTGCCAATCCACATATTCCTCTTCACTTGTATCATTTTCTTGCTCTCCTTTGTTATTCCCTTATTTGACATTATTTCCTATTGCTTCTTCTGTTTCATTCTTGTTTATATGCTCCTGTACTATATTTTTTTCTTGCTCCAAATCTTACATAATCTCTTCTCCAACTTTTTGTTCATCATTATCACATTCTAACCATGCATGTCCAGTATTACCACATTTTTTTACATTTTAAATCACATTTCTTTGCCTCATGTCCTGTCTTTCCACATATAAAACATTTCCTTTTATTACAGTCAGTAACTAAATGATCAACTTTGCCACAGAAAATGCAAGTTTTAGACTGCTCCCTGCATTTTACAAAAACTCTATTACCATTCACAGTTGTAACACTTGTTATGTATTACATTATTATTTTCAATTTTTAAAATGATCCCACATTCCCATCCCCCAATCCATTGTCCTCTTTCATCATAATTTTTTGTTGTGTCCATAACATCTTTAAATACAGTCAATACATGCATTTTCAATTCTATAGCATCAATTTCTGTTCTGAAATGAACCGTTATTCTTTTTTAGTTTGTCTAAAAAAAGATTGTATGACGTACTCTAACCAAGGATACAAGTTATTTTTTTTTGTTTATACTTTTTTAAAAAAGATTCCATAAACTGGCCATTTTCAAATAATAAGTTACAAAAAGTTTTTTTTTGTATTAATTGGTAAGAAAGCTCTTACCTCCTTTGTAGTAACACCTAATGGTGCTATTAAAGAGTCCCAGACTTCATACAGTACCTGTCTAGTCCTTTTTCTTTTTTACTGTTTATTCATAGCTTATATCTTCTCTTTACCTACTTCACTTCTTCCTTTCTGCCTTGTGCTTCTTTCACGGTTTGTGCATATGTCTTCCCTTCTGGTTCTCTTTCTTCTCCATTGTCTTCTTTCATTTCCATTATTTCACTCCACAATACTGCTGCATTATTCTCCAGTTCACTTTGGTTAATCACCTGCTCCAAATAATCATCCCACAACCCTCCAGACTGGAGAGTTGTAATAAAACATTCCTTTTGACTCTATGTTTCTCCCTCAAACAGCTTCTTTTGGAATACATCCTCTGAATCAAACTCTGTCTCATCTGATTAAACATTCCACTCCATCACTTCCTTCCCCCCAAATATAAATACTTTCTCCACTTTCCGCTCACTAACATCCATTTCAGGTAGTGATTCTACCAACTCCATACTCTTCAATACATCCTCAGCCTGGTTTGCATTTACCATGATTCCACCTGTGTCTCCGGGCTGCCTGCACTCCTGGATCAGAAACAGGAAGACAGACACATCACACTGAAATGTGTCCCCTATGCAAATGAGTAGGGGAAGTTCCCCAGTGCCCTGGCAAAATATAATTTCAGATCTCTCTGAGAACAGACCACTAGCCCAGTGGCACTAACCCAGTCAATGAATAAATAAATATAAACAAACATATAAATGATAGCTAAAAGCTGACAACCATCATTTCTCAAATGGGATGATTCAGTTTTAATAAAGCTTCAGCACCAGAAATATTTCAAAATAAAATAAACTTTCTAAAAGGGCATGAAGTTATTGCTGTTGTTGTTGTTGTTGCTGTGTAGTTTTGGATGACATGCTGTTTTCTGGTCCAGTTAAAGAGAATCAAGATTCAAGGTTAGAAGTACTTCTCCAAACCATTAACAATTCAGGTTTAAAATCTAAATCAGGAGAAATGCTGCTTTGGAAAGACTAACACAGCATAAGTACTAGTAGAATCAGACCAGATGCAAGAAAGGTAAGTGCAGTAACAGAAAGAGTCCTACCTATGTGGTTGGCTTATGACAAACCCTAGTCATGATTATATGCTTGGGCAAGTTTTCACCAGATCTGTCAACAGTGTTAGATCCACTGACAGACTTTTTAAAGAAAGACATACCCTGGTCATGGGGAGATTCTCACACCTAAACCTTCAGCAGAGCAAACATATGCCAGTAACTACTCCAGTGGTAGCACGTTATGATGTCACCAAGCCAACAATAGTAAGTGCTGATGCTAGTAGCTATTACCTGGGTACAGCCTTTCTCCAGGTGGTTGCTGGAATAGTCATACTGAAAAACTTCGAAGGAGTGCTTTCTGAGTCTGTGGCCAGGGGAAATATTCTCCAGATGCCTATTATGGTTAGAGAGTTTCCAGCTCCAGATGGACCACAAGCCAAAGGTTCTACTGATAAATTTCTACAATTTAGACAATGTAACACCTGCATGTTAAGGACTTCTCATGGAGCTGAGACAGTTTAATGCAAAGGCAATCGGAAAATAGTTGATTGTGGCTGATGTTATCCAGCAATCCTGTACATGACAAAATTCAGTCAGATGCTGAAGAAGATGCTGCTGTCTGTGTGAACAGTGCAATGACAACAAGACCAGTGACTACAAAGAGACTAAAAAAGTTAAGGTGAGCTACCAGGAATAACAAAAAGGTACAAACCATTATCCAGTATGTCTGAGATGGATGGTTCCGCTGCTGCACACTGACAAAATATCACATGCATACATATCACACCATCAGAGCACAGCTGTCAGAATATGCTGACTTGCTATTCTACCAAGAAGTACCATCATCACAATCTGCTTAAGTGTTAAATACACAAAAGACACCAAGCTCTCACAAAATGTTGTAAAAGAGTCAGAATATCAGTGTAGTGGCACCTAACATTAAGTGGACATTTCTATATTACTAATTACTGACGCCCTTACCAGATGCTGACTTGTGTGAATATAAGGACAAAATCTACTTCTTAGCAAAGAATTCTTGTTCCAGTGACATAACAATATTACATGTATCAACTATAACTACGCCAACTGTTAATAGCAAGGTTTTAATACTGTATTCACAATATATGGAATACCCAGTGAAGTGCTTACAAACAAGTGTATTCAGTTTTTTTAACTGAATTCCAACAGTTTGCTGACAACTATGGTTTTATGTATAGTATGGTAAGTCTGCACTATTCTCAATTAAGTGGAGCCACCAAGAGGGTAGTCCAAACAGTGAAAATGATCTTAAGACAACCTGATCCTCACAGAGCTCTCCTATCATAGCAAGTTACTCCACTCAGTGCAATAGAAGTAAGTCCATCACAGATGATGCTTGGAAAATGAATAAGGTCTAACATGCCAATGTTGGAATTCAATCTTGTGTCTGAATCTATTCTTTATAAGTCAGTAATACTGAATACCCAAAGAGTTAAAGCTTCCTAAAAGAGATTCTATGGCATGCTCTTCCAGCTGACCACTAACTCTTCTTCAACCAGGCTAACCACTGTGCCTCAAGTTAGAAAGGGAGATACAGTAGCAAACATTGAAGAAACAGGGTCATATATTGTGCAAATCAAGAGACAGACAGAACTTAAGGCATATTCCAGCAGTCCCAATGTGCCTCAATCTGAATGATCAGTTCCTGACAGTCAGTCCTGCGTATATAAGGGTAATGAGGTCCTCATTTACTCAGAATGTACCTGTTTTCTTAGAGGCATTGCTATGGCACAGTATCTGAGACAAGGGTGAAAGTTCTGAATCTGCAGTGTGATGTTAGCCCGTGTACTGTCAAGCCTAGTGTATGTGACTGTACCTCATCCAGTCCAGACTGTTCAGCAAAGTGACTCCAGGCACTATGCTGTTCATTATAGTCATTTATCTATCTATATTACTTCTGTGGGTTCCAGTTCCTTTTACACGACTCACAGTCAGAAGTCTGTCAGGGTATCAAGATGGTGATCAAGTAATATGCACTGATAAGTAACTGTTTTTGAGTTTTCTTACACAGAATGTATTTCTGCTAAGCATTATGCTTACTTCAGTTATTGATATTTTGAAAATAATAGTCAATATAGCTTGTGTAAAAAATTTGAGCACTTGCACAGTCAATATCTTTACAGAACACTGACTGCAGGTAGTGGTTGTACACACAGCCATACTTTCTAGTTTCAGCGATAGGTTTCTCTTTTCTTGGAGAGTGGGAGATATATGATGATAAGACATGTATAGCAGATATATTCTGTGAATATGTATGATACTATTGCAAGTTTAAGCAGAAAGCATATCATTGCAATTTGAAGGAAGTATTGCATTCCATAATGCACTGAGTGATTTTGCAAGATGCTAATGTGCTCATGTTGAGTGAACTGTTACATAGTTCTTAATATGCTGTCATTATGTAAAATAATAAAGTTACTGTTTTGCTATAAGTATTGATGTATCCTGAAAATTAACATTGTCTGCCAACAAGATTGGGTAAGCAGAGGTGTGCATTGTGACAGGCAGTTTAATAGTTTTTGTGATAGAATTTATGGGATATAGAAGAACAGAAGGCTCTTCAATGGTGTGAACTGAAGAAGCAGTTTGGATATACGAAAAACTGTAGTTACTGCTACAGTGTTAAGTTCTGTTCACATCCCTTTCCCCAGCTCACTTTACTGCTACTACAGAGAACTACATAGATCACTACCTGACTTGCAGCCCAGGAGACCATTGAGGAGTCTAATAAAAATTCCCAGTTGCCCAAAATCACTGTCTGGTTAAGTGACTTGCTTAAGGTCACACACTAGGTAAATGAAGGGTGAGTAAAGGTTTTAGTCATCACTGCTAAAAGCATCCCCCCACCCATTACTCTATTGTTTTATTCAAGGCCAACAGGAACCCATACAGTTAAAACATTAGTGAATATGTCACATGCTAACAAGTACTACTAAACAGAGTTATAAAACTAATTGCTTCCATATTGAAATACTACTACCATGAAGTGAGAATGACTGTGACTTAAACACAATGGCAGTGAATCACACACACTCACACACACACACACACACACACACACACACACACACACACACACACACACACACACACACACACACACACACACACACACACACACACACACACACATACACGCACATACACACAGGGACATATCCACAGAGTCCAAGAAGTTTGCCACAGATAACATCTGGATAAGCATAGCAGATCACTAAGAGTGCAGGCTGTGAGGACACCGAGTGAATGGGTTGCACCACGGGTGAGTTTAGTTTTCAGTGTTACTAATCACTGAGCTGATAGAAGCAGTTGTAGCTTTAGTCCATGGCAGGGTGACCTTTACTGTACACCATAAAGGCCAAATGTATGTATGTGGTAGAGTCCATACAAGTGCACAACCCTCAACTGCTCCAGTTGTGCTTGTTCCAGTTGTAACTCAATACAGGAGGTTGGTTTGGCAGATAATCCATCATCAGTATCACCTCACTGAGGCTGTGTCTGGCATGGACAGGGCTCTTCACATATTGCATTATGTGGAATGGTAAAATAAGATGCAATCTCATGCTATGTTTGTGAGTTTTATACAGATTTTCATGGCAAGCTGGATTCATGTGAGAGATGCAACAGATATGAAGTGCTCTTGTCACTGTTACTCCTTTCCTAGTTAAAACTATCATCATTAATAAATACCGTCTCACTTATTCTCAATGGATACTCCATTTTCTATTCTGCACTATACCAAATACACTGACCTTCATGCCTTCTATTATTTTTAACTGCTCCTCCAATATTTTTTCATACAACACAGTTCCATAAGCCCAACTTACTATATTATAAATATTATAATATATATTACAAATAACTTCTCTAGCAACTTATTCTGACTTAATTTGCTGATGTAATGTACCTAATCAGTGGCTGCAATGTCATTGCATTCAGGAGTTCATTTTTACCTGTTATGGATTAGTAGCTCTTGAACTTTGTTTAGATTTGCATTTATAATGATGGAACTTTTCCCCCAAAAACCACTGCTGAAAATTGATGTCTTTTGGCTCATTTTAATTTTCTTGTAAGTAAACAAACAAATAAATAAATAAATGGGATGTGCAAAAGAGAACCTCTATAGGCTGTACAGTGCTTGCCTCTGCAAATGGCATAAATGTAGCCTTGTGGATCACATACAAGCCATTATGGAGTCCATGGCTGTAGTAACACAATGATTGCTGGGCAACTAGATGTCAGATGCTGTTGCCATCTCAAATGTGTGATAAGCCTCCTCAGTGTCCTTAATGTGACTCCCAGTAATAGACGGGATGATTAGATCATATGCACTGCCTCATTTTTAAACTAATATGTTTATATAACTATATATTAAACTCCATTTTAAAAGCAGTATATTTATATCACCTATATACAACACCCCATTCTTTCTAAAAAGTTATGTTATGCTTACTATGTGGTAGCTATTGATGGCATACTTAAACAATGCATAACTAGCTTAATTGTTAAGCTAACAAGCCACCAACCTCTTCTATACACAAACAAAATCCTCATATTTTTTATTCAAAATTTTAACAACTTTTCATTCTTTAGCATTTACTGGAACAAATCTTGTTGACTTTACTGATCTACTATTATGCAAACTGCTTTCAGTTCTAAATTCACACAATGATAGATCTAGTGGGTAAAGCCAATTTGGTGTTACATTGACATGTTTAATGTCAATGCAGTAAAATTGAATTACATAATGTCTGCATGTTTCTGTGCATGCTCTGAGGTTACTTCTTGGAAAATGCAATATACTGAAACACATCCCCTGCTAATTATATATACTAACTCTGGGATCACAAAATCCCTAGGGAAGGGGCATATTCCTCTGCCCCAGGGATCATCCTTTATCACACAACTGTCAACCATATGCATTGCCAACCAATGTTTGATTCGCCAATCTAATAGAAAACATCTATATCTATATCTATATCTATATCTATATCTATATCTATATCTATATCTATATCTATATCTATGGATGTACTACATATAATCTAAAACACCCAAGGTTGACTGCAACAATTTAAACCGCAAATGGTCAAAAAACAATGGAATTGATATATTAGTAAGCATGTACTGAGAAATATCCTCAGCACATAAAAAAATCTGTCTTTCAAAAATAAATATAAGCATTGTTTTTTGCAGGCAAGTGACCCTGGACCCCACCTATGTGGGGGGCTATGCTCCCTACACCCCCTGCTAATTATAGACATAGGTGGGTGAATGGTCTACTGGAATTAATATTCTACCCAGGTTACCAAATGAAAGTGTATAAACTCTAGATTTTATGCTAATTTGTGACCTTGCCTTTGCTGAAATGTTATGACATGGCACTATAATCAACACAATTGCTGTTACTCTTTGTGTTGACCATATATTACATAACTGGTATGTTTTCCAGGCTGTACTTTTTACAGTGGTGCTGCTTTTGTTACCCTTATACTGTACAGGACTGATAGCATATCAGCATTCAAATTACTTAAATACCAACTAAGGGGGTGATTGTGCCTTTTCTAGTGGTATGTAGACCGACTTTTTAATTTCCATGTTTCCTGACATTAATATTTGAATTAACCTGGCCATATTAACTCTGCTCATGGAGTACAGCTTGTGTCCTTATAGCACAGATTAATAGACTTGGGCTATGTAACTGCCACTTTGGGCTATATGTGACTAACTGTATGACTCCTTATTCAATATAACAACACTGAGAACTTGTATCCATCAGCCCAGCCATGGAATTGAACTTGTTATGTTAACGGTGCCCTACTTGTCCCATCTGTCTGTTTCAGATACCACTATTTCCCGTGTGTTGAACTTGCTGTTTATAAATGTTATCCTTCTTGTTTCCACCTGATCATGTCAGCACTCATTTAGTTGGGATGGCCCTGAATGTTCTCCACTCCAAGGTAGATGTACACAAACACGCCAGTGCTGTCAACGGGCCAACTAAATATCTACGGAGCACAACAAACACTAAATAGATATGGGATGCACCACAGACAGTACACCCTTTGAGAGAGCAACAAGTGTGTTCAATGTAGGCATCCATCGTGATATTGAAATTGGACATCTGGTGCCTGGATGACCACCATGGCTATACAGGATGTCAATGGCCATGCCCACACTCTTAGTATCACACGTCTGTTTGGAATGTGCTGTGTGTCCATCTACACAACGGCGTACTGGGCATGCTCACACACTTAGCTGTTGCAAAGGGCCATCTTGCATGCACTCGGAGTCTAATCATGGAGGGGCGCAGTGTGGAATGTACTGTGTGTCCATCTACACAACAGCGTACTGGGCATGCTCACACACTTAGCTGTTGCAAAGGGCCATCTTGCATGCACACTGTGTCTAATCACGGAGGGGCGCAGTGTGGAATGTACTGTGTGTCCATCTACACAACGGTGTACTGGGCATGCTCACACAGCTGTTGCAAAGGACCATCTTGCATGCACACGGAGTCTAATCACGGAGGGGCGCAGTGTGGAATGTACTGTGTGTGTATCTACACAATGGCGTACTGGGCATGCTCACACACTTAGCTGTTGCAAAGGGCCATCTTGCATGCACACAGAGTCTAATTATGGAGGGATGCAGTGTGGAATGTACTGTGTGTCCATCTACACAACGGCATACTGGGCATGCTCACACACTTAGCAGTTGCAAAGGGCAATCTTGCATGCAGATGGAGTGTACACACAGAAGGGCACAGTAAGGTATAACTGCCCTCACGCACAGGGTGGTCACACATGCAGTGACCTGTACACACACAGCTGCCATCACAGCTGTCACAGGTGCAGGTCACACACATACACACTGCAGTGTACACTGTAGCTGTCAAGTCAGCACCATGTCATTGGTGCAGCATTACACAGCCTTACGGTCACACAGCACCATGTGACACATGACCACTGGGCTATACAGTGGTGTACACCAGCTGTGCAGATTACACACATGCCAACAGGGATCCAACAGGTGTTATGCATTGCAATGATACCAGTATACATGAACAGGTCGGCTCAACACATACCATGGCCCTTACACAGCTGTGACACCTGACTGTTGCTGTACACCAATGAACACACATCTGGGTATGTCATACATGTGATTGTGTGGATGTGTGCATGGACTGCACACACAACACATACATACATGGCCTCTGATGTACCTTGTGCATAACACTGGCCTAATCAATGCTACACATGCGAATTGAAGGTGGGCCCATGTCTGTTGAATACTCACACTACAGGGGGTAGCAGTGTTGACCGGGACACATACCCTTGTACTGGTCGCCTGTGACACCCATGATATCATATCGCAGTCCATGTGTTATGTATGTCAACACACATGTCCAACAATAGCAATGCATACAAACATGGCAACAGGAGAGACATGTGACATCTGTACTGTGCATGCAGCAAACATGCATGTGCAGTGGCCAAAGTCCGTAACATAGTTACACCTACCTACGACATGCAGACGCAATGCAGACCCATCATTGACATCTGTATACGGTGACATACAAACAGCACGTATGGAGGGATGTGTGTACATAATGTGGTGAGCCACCTGTCTAGATGTATGTGTGCAGGGGTGGCTCACAGTTGTGTCACACACCATCCTATCATGCCATATGCTAACTGTACGCTATATCGCTGTTACATGATGGTGCTGACATAATGCATACACAGCGGTCAGGTGTTAACAACTATATGTCATATGGCACCTGTAACACCTACAACCTCCTATGTGTATATAGCAGCACATTTGCCAGATATAGCATTGGTACACATAATGCAATCAATACCGCTGCATGTCCAGCAAACGTGTCATCATATGGCTGGTGTATCATTCCCAGCACTGCCATGTGTGTCCGAATGTGTGACCAGGGATGCCACATATCACGGGGAATATGTCCCAGTTGCTACACATCCCTGTACACCATTGTAGAGAACTGTACATACGTCAGTGTGGGAAGCATGACGTTCACCGGTGATGTGCATCACACACTTCGGCTGTCTGTATACACATGTGTGGTCACCACAGTGTGTGTGTGTCTGTATGTATGTATGGTGCTTGGTGTGAGTGTGTATGCTAATATACCATGGGAAATTATCACTGGCCCCACGTGTTGACCAACCCATAATGGTGATGCATTGCACAACCCTGTTGATGCCATAGGTCCCAGCCATACTGGCTAACCTGTGCATGTCCCTTCTCTGTGACACTTTGTGTGGGTGCATAGTACTGTGAGGGTGATGACCACACAGGCAAGGGTCCCCAGCTGCACACTATGGGGTGTGCGTTATAGTGGTGTACACCCCGTGACTGCGGCCATGTTCACGTACTGTTATGGGTCCTACTGCTGCACAGTGTGGCCTCCAGCTACCATGTGACACCTCACATCATCATTGGCCAGGCCGCTGTGTACAACCCCTGCACCATGTCACCATACCTGTAATGTGTCCTGCTATGTATGTCACATCACTGTCCAGTGTAGCCTGTGGCACTGACCACATGCATCAGGTGCAGTATATGTGCAGACATCTGTGTCATGTTTGTGTGTCCAACAGTCAGGATGAGGGTACATGTAGCATGCTGATATTGCCAGACGTGCCTGTGTGTACTCCACAGTTACACGTGGGGGACTGCAAACACTGCTACCTGTAGGCACATGCAAGTACACCATAGGAGGGAACCAGGGTATCACAACCAACATGCTGCTACAGATGTAACCAAGACACGTACTGTGAACACATCACAATGCATGCTGCACCTACACTACATGGTGTGACTGGTGCATGTCGACAGTACACAACCTATGTCACATACACAACTCAGTATTCACACACAACCACTGCAACATACACATCCCTCACTATGCATACACACCTCTCACTATGCTGTTCACCCTGTGCATCAGAATATTTGTGCATAACCCTACACCGATGGTGTGGATGACAGGGATGCAGCACAGGCTTCATCATATGCACAGGGTGATATGTTTGCCAGGGGCATAGGCTGCACACAACCACTGCAACATACACATCCCTCACTATGCATACACAGGTATTACATACACCTCTCACTATGCTGTTCACCCTGTGCATCAGAATATTTGTGCATAACCCTGCACCGATGGTGTGGATGACAGGGATACGGCACAGGCTTCATCATATGCACAGGGTGATATGTTTGCCAGGGGCATAGGCTGCACACAACCACTGCAACATACACATCCCTCACTATGCATACACAGGTATTACATATACCTCTCACTATGCTGTTCACCCTGTGTATCAGAATATTTGTGCATAAGCCTGCACCGATGGTGTGGATGACAGGGATGCAGCACAGGCTTCATCATATGCACAGGGTGATATGTTTGTCAGGGGCATAGGCTGCACCAATGGATAACATCATGTGTGTGTGTGTGTGTGTAAGGGCCGGTGAGTTGACTGGACATATCTGTGCAGAATGCATGTGGGTGTTGTGGAGCCCTACAGTTGTGTTTGCTGTGTGTGTGTATGTGTGTACACAGTTCTGCCATTTGTGATGCCTACACGGGATATAATTGACAGCCCCAGATTGTACAGTGCAGGTTGTACAGCTCACTGTGTCCATCCACGGCCACGTGACCTGTGCATGCCTGGGGTTGCACGGGCACTACCAGGTGGAGGTACAGAGTGGCTACTGTCAGGCGACACATGTCCGCTGGAAACATGTCCCCACTGAGACCATCCAGGGCCACGTCCACGTGGCCTGCTATGTCCTGGTGTTGACAGCACAGCAGCAGCTGCACTGCTACTGCTACCGGCACTATGGGAGCGGGCATGTGAGGTGGCACGATCACGTCGACCTACACTAGGTGGTGTTGCTGGCCTACGTCCACGTGGCCTATGCCTCACTCCTACCAGGTGTTCCAGCACAGACAGCTCCCTTGTGGATTGCCATGCCTCGGTCAAGGATACCGACCATTTCACCTAGTCGCCTATCCAGAACATTAGCAATCTGCTGTTGAGAATTCGCCAATGCCTGGATGTTGTCATTTAGGGTATGGATAGCAGCCCTCTGCAGCCTCTGCCCTTCTCTGTTCTGCCATTCAGCACATGCCTGTGCCGCCATTACAGTCTGGAACATGCGTCTGGTGATACCAGCTGCTGCGCTCTGTCCTGCAGGTGCATGTCTGCCAGAGGTCCTCCTACAAGCAGCACCGGCCACATGCCTGTGTGGCACATCTGCAGTCATTACACTGACACCATGGTGTGCAGACACACCTTCTGTAGCCACCACACGTTCCTGTTCCACACCAACAGACGCTGACTGTCCTTCCTCTATGGCCACCGGTGATGCGGTATGTGTTGGCCACAGAACTGTGTGCGGGGAAGAGGGGGACATAGCTGGGATGGTAACCATTGGCACAGATTCAGCCCCTGACAACCCTGCCTGTACCTCATGCATATGTTCATCACCGCTAGTATCTGTGGGGACACCAACATCAGATGGACCGCAGGAGGGTAACGCACCTACATCACCTGTGAATGCAAAGAAATACTGTAAAGTACAATAGACACAGACACACACACACAGACACACACACACAGACACACACACACAGACACACACAGACACACACACAGACACACACACACACACACACACACAGACACACACACACACACACACACACACACACACACACACACACACACACACACACACACACACACACACACACACACACACACACACAGACACACCATGCATGTGATTTGTCAGATGGCATGCAGCATGCCTGTAATAGAGCAGAGGGCATGCAGCTCAGACATTGATAGTGTTAGTAAGCATACCTCCCTGGGGTGCACACTACAGCAAGCAGGTGTCATATCAGTAGCCATGCAGGTCACACAATCATGGTAGTATGCATGCATCTCCGTGATACACCATGTGGGCCAGAACAGGATAACAGTACATGTCTGATGTGTCCTTGACATGTAATTTGCTGACATGTGCATTAACATGCATACATGTTTGACACAATGGTGTCCTGACACATGTACAGCATCATAATGGGCTTCACATTGCAGTGTTGTGTGTATGCCCTACAGATAGAATGCATGTTTAGCAAATGTGCATGAGCACGGGAGGGTAGTGTGAACCGTCTACATTGCTATACAGTGTGAAGTACAGACACTGTGCCATTGTATGGCAACATGGGACATGTATGTTGCTGTAGAATGCATAATGTGTACACATTGCATAGCCATAACTGCAACACAGTCGTGATGTTCGACAGATCGTATATGGTAGACTTCAGTGACACCTCCAGTAGCTGTGCACAGGCTTTTAGGTTGTCCACTGTACCATATCAACTGTATAATCGGTCAACTAGGGCTATAATTGGACCATGTGTGGACAATGTGCAACAGGGTGTATACACATCCCATGTACTGTGTGGCTACATGTCTCTGGCCATCCCCCATGGCCATGTGTGCACATGTGGTGGCCATTGTGTGTGATGGGCATCTTCTCCACATGTCTGTGTGGTCCCATATGATATACACCCATACATGTCAGATATGTCACATTCCACAGGTCTATGCAGACAATGGGTTGTATGTTTGGTATGTGGGGTATAGGTCATGTGATAGTGTGACAATATTGCAGACAGGACACTACTTGTCTGGGACATGTCAGGTGGCACATCACAGTGTGTGCACCCAATGCGGGGTCATATGACACAATGGTGACACTTGTGAGCTGCACATATCACAGCTCACTGTGTGGTACTGTGTGCGTACCACACATGTTGTTCCAATGCATACTACATATGCCTCCATTGTAGAACACCTCCACCATTGTATGCACAGCTGACCACACATGTCGCAATGACAAGTACTGTGGTTTCAAGTCTGTGTATCATTACGTTTGCATATATTGCACATGGGTGGCGTGTGTGAATGCATGGTGGTGCGACCTGCATATCGTGACTGGAACAAACATCAGGTGTGCAAGTGTTAACTGGCCACATGGCAAATAGATCTACACTGTAACATGCCTGATACTGATGACAGTCTCACCTGCAGTGGACCCATGTCTGTGCAGCACACCAGAGGTACCTGTATAGGGGTGACACACCAGTATGTACATTATCCATGACTGTATGACAGCCACAGGTTGCACTGTGCATGTGCACACATTCACCTGTGTAATAGCATATAGTATGCACATGTGTGCATACACAACGCAGCATACTGTACTATGCAGCATGTGTGTCCACATACCTGGCATATGTTGTTACTTTACATTATGTACAGTGACACATGCAACTACATGGGATATAATAGCCATATGTGCATTACTGACTTACCAGGCAACTCCAGGTTCATTGGTTGGGAGACACCCACCTCCACGATGGTAGCTAGTGTTTCTGGATGCTGTTCCCTGGGTGTCCCCAAACTGGCCAGTAGCTCCTCGGTGTGTGTGAGTGGGGGCTGGGTTGGTGGCCCACCACCTGTTCCACCTTGTTCCCTGGCGATTGCAGTGGCACGCTGTTTTGCATGTCGTATCAGGTCCATGCAGTGTCTGCGCACCTGCTGGTAGGTACGGTTATGGCCACCCACATCGTTCACCCTCCTGCGTAGATCTTGCCACAGGTCATCCCGCTGCTGGGCATGCTGTGGTACATGGCTGAACAACAAGTCATAGTTGTCATGGAGCTGTGGGATGAGGACATCATCCTCCTGGCGGGTGTATGCTGGGAGGCGTGTACGGGGCATTATCTGTAAAACATAATGATGGTGACAGGTCACAGTTTCAGAGATGTACAGAGATACTGCTGCACATACATATCTATGACATCCACTGTATCTGCGCAGTTATCTTTGCAAAGCACCATGACACTGACACGACTGATGTGTTTGTGTCACACATGTCACACCCATTATGCATTGGATATCATCACCATATATGTGTGTCACCTCATTACAGTGTTCATACTCCATGTAAATGCTATCTTGCTGTGGGCATGTCTATTTGCCTGCACTTGTGTTCTTACCTATCTGCACATGCCTCGATGTGTCCACAGTACTACAGTTGACCTGGATGCTGTGTATATGTCACATATCAACACAGACACAACCGGAATGGACTTGAGCAGTGACAATGCACACATATGCATGGACACCTGTACATGCATGTGTTTTGCCATATACATCTACACAGCACTGTACAACTGTTCAACATCCTGACACAGATCACCTGTATTACATATGTAATAGACATGGGACAATGGATAGTCAGACGACATTCGCAGGGACAGGGATGGTCATCAACCATAGCATTTGCGGGCACGGTTTCCACACTGTTACAGACAGCCATTGTGCCACCGCAGGCTGCATCAGTGCCACATTACTGATCCAGTCAGTTGATAGTACATCTACCATGCAGCCATCACACCATGTATGACTGGGATGACATCTGCAGCTTTGATGGACAGGGTTGCATGGTATGGCAGGAGTATGTCACATATATGGCACAGGGATCTGTCCAGCCTGTGGCGATCCTAGTATTGGAATGGTGGCTGTCCATGACATACGTCATATAGATCAGGATATGGACATGTAGCATGTCCATCATCATGGTGTAGCAAATGTCCTTCTGCAAGGTAGACGGCATGCTGCATAGTGGAGGTGTGGATTGTGAAGGCTGTTATTGCACATCCATGCATAGCCATTACCCCTTACAGGTGGTATGTGATCCAATATTGGTCACCACAGTGCTGTATATGCCTGGCCAGTGATCTCCGTGCTCATGGATGGCACCCTGACATGACATGGGTACCTCAGATGACTACCTAAGGGGCCTGGAGATGTCACCATGTTGGGGGTGCACTGCACAGCACCATCCCTTACACAGTGTCCATAATGTTGACCACAGCCTAGGTAGCAATTTATGGGTACAGGGATGTTCACCTAGTGGTGACACTGCTGGTATCATCCATCAGACTGTGCACATATGTGACACACCTCACACACACACAGCCCATTCTGTATTTTGTTCACAACACTGACACAGCTAAACTGATAGGTCATGGCCATTCACAGCCTTACATACACAGATGCCTAACATTTCTCTGTGTGGTATGGGCTACAATGAGGGTGGGGTACAACACATTAACCCTGTTCTACTGTATCTGGCACAGATGTGCTGTGCACATGTCACTCTCGCACCTTTTGTAGTTGTGGGTCTGTCAACAGGCCACTGGTGGAACACACCTGTGACATGCAAAGGTATTTGTAATCAGATATCTGTGCTATCTTGTACATCTGTACTGCTAACATCTATAGTGCTAATGGTTCATGGACATGCACACCATACTCAGCAGGGTTATAGTGCGGTGCCACCCTAAATGACTGTCATCACCTCTTGTGGGTTGATATTATCCAACACCCTGTCTGTATTGTATGGTCATGCTAGGCACTTGTTCGGAACATGTGAGCATGTCATGAGCTACTGATTACTATAGCACCCATTCCACACCATTTCCCACAAGTACACTGGCTGTCCTACACTTCCCAGCTTGCTTAAGGTACGACAGCTGTTGTACACATGTAATGCACATACCCTGTGGGACATGGTTGTATATGCAGGCATGTCCAACTGTCACATACCAGTGCTACTGCCTGTCTATATGAGGGATATGTTGTACATGTGGCAATAGAGCAATTGTCTCATGTACACATTCAATGCTCACTTCCCAACATATGGCACTACAGCCTGTAGGGGATGCACGTCTGCAGCCGTGCTGGGCCCATAGCTCTCAGGAGTACCTCATTATGGGGAACGTACCTCATTTGGGGTTCTAAAAGGTGCATGTTCCTCAAGGTTTCACATTGGAAGGGTACGTCACACATTCATTGTTGTACATAGTTTACCTGCTAGCCATGGCTAGATAGATGAGAATCATATTAATTCATTGGAATATCTGTTTTATACATAAGACCAGCCTATTTTAGCCATCATATGCCCTTCCTAGTTGACGCTGTTAGTAAGCCAGTTGTAAGTGTTCCACGTTTCGCCCATTTGTCACACTGTATGAGGGCTAATGTTCCTCATTTTGGGGACAGGAGGCTGACAGCTATGGCTGGGGATAATGCTGTCGCCAACCCTGACTGCACCTGACAGTCATTTGGGGATGTGTAACATTCGCAACACACCCCACCCATCACATAGTCTCACATAATCTACACCACTGGCAACACCTACGAGGACAACCTGTGCAGTACATCTCCATACTCACTGTAGGCACCAGAGGTAGCCCCCATCATGGAAGACAACATCACCAGCTTATAGCCCACAGACTCATGTGTGCCCACCACATACAGCCAATAGTGTGTTATAACATTCACAACACACCAGTCATAGCTGACTCTGTAGGGTGTCACACTGCAGTTCCACACAGCAGGCTACACAAGGCGTTAGTCGCTTACATCTTGCTGCCGGGTAACTGCTTCTGCAACATAACCTATGCACCCATGCCACACCTCACCAGGTATGATATGTCTGTCATTCACCATGTTAGTGTGACTGCCCTGTGATGCCACTTCACAGACTATGTGTGCAGAGACATGCAATAGCTCACCAGTCTTATAGCCCTGAGGCCGTGGGCCTAGCTCTGAGGAGCATTTTGCATTCATCTGGACACAATACCACTGTACAGTGACCAACTATGTCACTGCAACAGTTGCCTATGCTCCTATTGTCATTCCACAGGCATGTGGTATCTGTCCGCTATGACTGTCCTGGTCAAACACAATGCTGTGGCACAGATGACTTGCACCTGTTGGCACTGGGAGTACAACTCACATGCTAGGCTCTTGCTGCTTCTATACTGCCTGTCCTGCACAGCTTCCAATAACTGTCACCGGCAGGGCGGTAACTGGCATGCGCGACATAGGATCATGTGACACATTGCTTGCATCTTCCCCTGTGACACACACAGGCAAGGCACACCTTATAATGCACTACTCCAACATCTCTGCAGTGACTGGAAACTGCCTGTAGGCTCTGCAGAGCACACCTGCAATGACAGGTTATAGACGGACCATACCTTCCAGGCACATACCTGGACTGGCACACCCACAGCTGAGGGGTTCCCATATCCCACTATGTTTTCACACATCCTGGCAAATTGCTTAGCACAATGCATCAGAGGTGCTCCATGTGCAACTAACTGTGTCCAGAACCGCTATACACATTGTAACAAGCGACAGAGTCAACATCATACCCCACGGGTAACATACCTTCTATGGTGGTATAGTGGACAGTGGGCCTCAGCTACTACTGATGTGTGACTGACACTACCCCACACTTCCCTGGGATAGCCACTCATGTACCGACACATCCATGAGTCATACCCTCCACTCTGCTGGATCAACACATACACACCACCTCCAAGACTTACATTACCCTTGGCATGACCACTACCACCATGTGACTGGTGTTACACACCTGGGGTATCCCCTCATTGGTGGATTCTGAACATATGCTAATCTACAGTGTTAGCCACATCCCGGAAACACACCCATCACAGCATACACAGTACATGTGTACTACTACACCTACTACAGACGTCTGCTGACAGCGGTTGTTAACATCATGACACCCGTGCAGATGGACAATGCACATACAAATCCTGACACATACCCCAGTGCACTTAATTAGCATGTACACAACTGCATGGACCATGCTATTCCACACAGAGCCATGATGGTACACACCAGATAACAGACGCCACTCTGGTGGTCATGTTCCACGGACATATGATGTACAACAACAGGTGTAGGCTGTTGAACAGTGGTGTACATTCCCATGTGTGGGGTGGCTCACTGGTCAGCCATGGTGGGGCCACAGGGTCTCTCATCACATACTCCCAGACTAGCTACGTAAACATGACTGCCACACATTCTGGGGTGTACCACCAGGCATTATGGTGGCATGTCAGTATTTGATGGCAACACCCACATCTGCTGTCACATACAACAGTCACTCAGGAACATTGCAGACCCAGGTATTGTTGGCAACATGCTGGAGGATGGATTCAATGCTGACAGTACACCCTCTCACTCACTACAAGGCCGCAATCCATACATGAACATTGTGGTGTCCCTGTGGTCACACCTACACAGTACTGACCTACACTCTATGTGTCCTGGGACACTGGCCCCATGTCACCTTCCAACGTCCCAGGCTGTGATGTCCACCAACCTCCGAATTACATGTCTCACCACTAGGCCACCATATTCAGTAATAGCCTTGTTTCAGACATTTTGTAGACCTTGAATGGCACACGGCAGCATTTATCACACTACACACAGGTGGCACCGCATTGCACGAGTGGGACTATAGTCCTACACACCTGACTGGACTGTTCTGCGTGACTATGGTGCACATCATCAGGGACGTCATTCTCAGAGACATTGTTGGTCTCCCGTCCTCTGCTGCCACCCGGGTTGGGCTTGTTAAGGCCAGAGCATGGCCCCTACACATGGTGGACTCCTTTCATACAGTTACCAGGGCAGTTGCTGATGGTACGGGAGTCCACACATCCTACATTGTCCTCTCATTGCCTTTCAGCACCATTCCCCATTCTGGTATTGACAACATACTCATCCACCTGCACATCGTACCCTGTGTCTCATGATGTTATGCTATGTGGCTCATGGACAGGACACACAGTGAGGCCAGCATACCATAGTACCTATTACATGTCGGGTACTTTGGCATACCATGGTCCTCAGTCATAGTGCCCTTCATGTTATGTATATGCTTCCCTGTGGAACAGGCTGGCACAGGGGACTTTCCCTGCCTGGCTTTAGAACCCCTACATACCAAGCACCATGATTGCTCCACCAGCTGATACTGACTCCAACCATATGGATGTCGCTGTGACAGATACATAACATGACTATCATGGCAGCAAGCTGCATGACACAAGGTGCATGCACATCACCTTTGCATTACACCATTCACCCACTGACTATCACATGGATGGTGGTCTCCTACATACATATCACATTGTACATGTTTGCAGTACACACATATGTCGCACCCACTCCTGTGGTTACCGTATTGCCACTGTGGCATGGATATCCTCCTACGTGGCCACACCTATCTGTACTGGGTGTGTAACTGGTACATAGGCACCCATTGTAACTCTGAACACATGACATCTACACACATTCAAGGGTACACCACCCCATTTAGGGTGTACCTTACACAACAGCTACAGCTTTACATGCCACAACATTAACACACCATGATGTTTACTGAGCTCTGACAGTGTCAATATGCGGCTGCACTACAGACACCACATCTGTACACATTTGCATACTACATACTCAGGGGTGACCTCTGCTGATCAGACAGGGCCCATGTCCACAACATTATTGATGGATATACTCCTCATACGCAACATAAGCAGAGGCCACTGTGAGCAACATGCTCATGGATATGTGCACACACGCCACAATGAGTGGGATGTGCTTCTGGGTTACATTCCCAAACCGGACACTCACCATGCTGTGGAACATAAGTCCTCAGTACATCACACAGGGACACTCAGTACCACTGTTCATGTGATACCTCCCTTGGTGGTTGGGAGACACTTGTAGGCCTGGGATCACTGCAGTGGCTGTACTGTGCAGTGGTGCAGGTGACACCTGGCTCTGCTCTTCACAGGGCACTACCCTGGAGAGGTGCCACTAGTGTCAACACTGTAGTTGTGCTTACACATGGACTTGACAGACTGCATAGTACCCCACTATGCACCTGTGCAGCTATTACTTGTCCTTTGTGCATGGTTACTTGGTAGCCCTTCCATTTAGATTAGCTATCATGCTATTACTATGTCCCATACCTACAGGCCATATGTATCCTGTTATTGTACATACCAATAGACGATACCTGTGGTATGCATGTTATGCCTGTTATGCTGTGTTGAATATCTGTCATATCTACCTATAATACTATACATTACACATATTTCACATAGTATCCCATGATGCAAAGCATACTTGCTCAGTGGGACCACCTTACATATGTCACTAATGTTATTTGCCCATACACATGCGTGCTGTGACAGTAGATCAACATATACTATCCCCTGCTATGGCACATCCTTGTTGGACATACCCTACCACTGATGGCGGGTTGTATGGCATTGTTCTGTTTAATGGCTTCATGTAGCATCCCTTCTGGTGTCTGTGCTATGTACCTTGTGTCCCACTGCTGGACGCACAGATTCTACAAGGGTTAGTATGCTCAGCAAGACATCACTACATAACTACCTTTCCCCACTTTATGCATTGCGGACACGCTTAATTAATGCAAACCAGGCTATACATACAGTAAAACTAATTAATACAGATCATGCTATACATAACCTTACATATTGGGCATTCTACATACCTTGTCATCGTTACGGCGTTTCATTTCTATCTCTCTCACAGTGTTTCAACTGTTTTTCGGTATGAGCATACGGTTTGAATGTCTGGCGACTCATCCTTATATACGTCGATACCTGAAACATGTGGATTCTTCCTGCCAATTGGTGTTCCTGAGTGATTAATTACTTGCATATCAGCTGTGCAGCTACTCCATTCGCCAATTACGCAGTGACAGTGGGGTATAACTGGATTCTCCACTTGGGCATTGCCTATTTGCCCTACCTTCGGGGAGACAGTCTGTATTGAGTTTTGTTATGAGTAACTGCAACTGCTATGCATGGAGACAAGTATAGTTTGGATTCATGTCCCCCATGGATTGTGTGTGACAGGTAGAGTATTTGGTTCAACATGTGGGTGTACCTGTCATCCCGACGCCTGATAACGGAGTATTGCAATCAATACCTGTAACATGGCTGTTTGTTCCATTATACTACGCCTGCAATTTTGCATGTCGCCTTTAATTGTGTCTCTCACACGGTATGTTGAGGGTTCTGCAGATGTAATTGACTGACTGGATGTTTGTGCTGCTATTACAGTTTGTATTGCTTTAGTTTCTAGTGTGGGGGATGTCGGTGGTTGTACGTAACATATACGGTTTGTGGGCTTTGCATTTCTACATAATCTGTATATATGTGTGTGGGCTCCATCCCTGATTAGAGAGCTAACAGTTAGTAGACTTATGTTACGGGATTGTACGTTGGGCCATTGTTAATTGGTTTCTATATCGTCTGCAGGTGAGCTTGCTACTTGTATACCTCTGTAATTGCAGCGATATATCAGGGGATATGTGTAGGTGACAGCTATCCCTTGTATTTCTGTCCCAGATATTTGCAGTTATTGTGGTTGTGTTGTTAACAGAGCCAGTTTGCCATGGGTTGCCACCTTATCATATGGTCATTGTTGGACACTTGCGGGACACAAAATGGTGTTTACAGGCCAACACGTGGCCACGGTCAGTACACAGGTAGCACATACTTTTATCCTCACTACATACCTATTGTTGTGTGAATTTGGATACTTATCATATTGCATGTAACATTTAAGTTTCTTACATACAGGCATAACTATTAAATATGACTGTTACATTATATATGGGACATATTTATGTCCTACCATCTCGGACATTTGCCCTTTGTACTGTTTTATGTCAGGACACACCTGCCCAGGGTGGGGATGTCCCTCCAACTGTGGTACAGGTAGTAACCGTATGCCTACGTCTAGCTATACCCACACCTACCATACTGGTCTGCCTCTGACTTGGCACCAACATACACATGTTGCGGACACACACACACATTACAGTCACACAGAAACGCACATGGCACCCTCGACGCACACTTACACAGACTACGGCACTCACAGACTCAGTTGAACACAGTACCTACGTGGACTGCGACACCGTCAGCGGTGACTAACCGTCCCTTCATATCATCATACTATTACTCGCGGATGTACTGTTCCGGTACTGTGTTCTATCGGTCTTTCAACCTTGTGGTTACGCATGTCGGTATGTTACACATTCCATGGTTGGCAGTATCCTATTTATTTGTACCTCCATGATGTTATGAATGTCGTTAAACTATCTATCATATTTGCAGATATCGCTGAATCCATCTATATCACCATATATCCCTCTATTGCCCTTTCTATCTGTATCATATTTATGCATATGTGTACATATATATATATATATCTATATATATATATCTATATATATATATATCTATATATATATATATATATATATATATATATATGTATATATATATATATATATATATATATATATATATATATATATATATATATATATATATATACATATATATATATATGGCGGGGAACGTGACAGACACACAGCACCACCATATGCTGTAAGACTCATGTACTGTTCAGGTGTTGGCATTCCGTGTTGCACTGGCTGCTGTGTTTACAATGTTTGAGGGCTGCCTATGTAGGAGTCACACATTGGGCCACCTATACATTACAATTTACAGGTGGTCATGTTTGTGTGCCATCCATTTTACTGTGTGTGCAGGTGGAGAAGTGTCAGTCCGTAGGGGCCTACACGGTCAGAGTATGTGCTATATGTTCCCTCTTTGCCAAGGCGTAGGCATATTGGGCACGCCTCCGTCTTCCTACTGGGGCTGGCACAGTGTGTTCATGGTCTGAATCCCTCTGTGCCTGTACTGGCCTTGGCAATTGTGGTGGGCTATGAGGGCCTTCACCATTTTGTCCCTGCTGCAGCTGCTTCCACAGGATCATATTATGTAGCATGGCACATACTATGACGATGTGGGCACACGTGCCTGGAGAGTACTGCAAGGCTCCACCAGATGTATCCAAGCACCGGAACCATGATTTCAGCATCCCGAAAACACGCTCTATGATGATTCTGGTTTGTGCGTGTGCCTCATTATGGCGTTCTTGCATGGGTGTGTGTGCATTTCTGATGGGAGTCATCATCCACGGCTCCAGTACATAGCCAGCATCCCCCACGAGATGGCCATGTGGGATGTCCCCCCTGACAAATACCTGATACAGCTGTGTGGCATGCCAGATATGGGAGTCATGGTAGCTTCCAGGGCTGCCAGCACACATATCCATGATAATGCCCTGGGCATTGCACATGACCTGGCAGTTGATGGAGTGGAATCCCTTGTGGTTTATGTAGTGCATACCCTGCTCACTGGGTGGTGACTTGATTTGTATGTGCGTGCAGTCTATCGCACCCAGTACCTGTGGGTATTGTGCCACACGGTGGAAGTGACGCATATTGCTGGCCAACTCCTCCTGAGTTCTGGGGAAGTATATCTGCTCATTAGCATGTGGTAACATGGCATCCAGGAACTGGTGTAGTACCCTGGATGCTGATGCCTGTGAGATACCCATTATATCTCCAGTTGGCCTTTGAAAAGTACCTGTGGCCAGTATTCACAGGCTTACACATACCTTCGTGTCCACTGGTATGGGTTCCCCTCTGTTGTTTCTGGTTCTCAGGCGTGGTCGGCACAGCTACACTATTTGCTGTAAGATGTCCCTGTCCACCCTGTAATGCTCTACTATCTCCAGGTCATGTAGCCTCTGGTAAGTTACCCTTGGTCTGAACACTCTCCTTCTCCTCCGAGGCCTGCGGTGGTTGTCGGCATCATCCTCAACAACACCGTCAGTCTCTGACACATGCTGATGAATCACAGCTATGGCAGCTCCCAACATGTACATTTTAAAAGTTCCCCATGTGTTTACACCTATGGTGCGGTGTTTGGGAATACACAGGTGTGTGTTGGGTGCTTACACACTTTATACTATTGTGCTGTGAACACCGATGATGTCATAGGGTGTATATGTACGTTCGTAGCTACAGGTTACGTTATGTGTTTTACTGCCAGAACTACTATTGTGGTGCCTTTGGTGTTGAATTACATTTGCCTGCCGTGGATTACCTCTTGACCTTCCCTTTACATTTCTGCGCATTGCACCTACCATTTTCTGGCATGCATCCTGCAGCCTACTTTCATTTGTGCTTTCCTGGACCTGGCGTATCTTGCGTTATGTGTGCTACTGCCGGTCTGCTGTCAGTTTGCTTTGCTCTGCTGTGTCAGGTCTCCTATCTTTGCAATCCAATACCTCCCCTCCTTTCTTTGCATTCACATGCCTCCCCTATCCTGTTTTGCAGGTTTCTGCAAGCGGACTTGTCAGCTGCCGTCGATTGGCCTTCGTGGGTTGATTGGTGTTGATTGCTCATTAGTACTCCAATTACCCTACTTCTGCATTTCCTTCTTTTCTTCCCCTGTCCTTCCTGGTTATGCTATTGTTTGCGGCGCGTGCATCTGATTACTGGGTTTCGGGCACGTTTTCATCCTCATACACATGCGCTTTTGGCCACCATGTGTGCTCTCAGCTAAACGATTCCTCCCCACCCCTGTCCTGCAGCTTTGCTTAGCAACAGACAGGCCAGATTTGCAATGCTCCAATGTGCTTAGTGCTACGGTGGCACACCCCTCTGCTGATGTCATGTATCTCCTCTGAGCCACTCCTCAGTGTTATACCACTCCGCCGTATGGTACAACCTTCATCCGGCGGGACATTTGCGATTCAGTATTATCTGCCTCATTTGCATGGCATTGACTACTAATTCATAGTTACCGCGCCGAACACTATCGCAAGCCCTTAGCAACCCTTGCACCTTGGTTGTGGTGTTCCATGCCTACCATTGTGTATTATGCTGTAAACCTGATTTCTATTACTTTGCGATTTTATGACATTTTTATATTATTTCTTTATGTTACAGCTTCCGCACACATGCCCTGCGGTTCTGCTGTGCGTTACTGTGGACATGACATTAAATGTTGTTATTTACGCATTGTGCATCTTTTCTTATGCCATTGGCTGTGTATTTTGCCATTGGCATATGTTCACGTTGTGATACCTGGGTCTGGCCCTCTTCCATAGCTCCGATGTTATGTTTGGGAAAATGTAAACCGTGTTTTTTGGTTTACATTTCCATGGGCTTACGCTACGCATGCATCACTTCATGAATTGCTATATGCCTTCATTTGCATGGTGCAACACTGCACATGGGGTGATTTGCATACCTACGTCGGGGGCTGCACAGATGTGGCATATGCCTGTAGTGCACATGGAATTGGATCATACCTGAATCGCTCGTTGGCCATATTTGGCATTATAACGCCTACGCTATGCGTGCGCCTGGCGCAAGCTTCATGAATCCCGGGGATATTCTATTCTTTTAATATCCATATTTAATCATTTCAATGTTTATTTTATCCACTTTGTGTATCTATATATGTTTGTGTGTGTGTGTGTGTGTGTGTGTGTGTGTGTGTGTTTGTGTGTGTGTGTGTGTGTGTGTGTGTGTGTGTGTGTGTGTGTGTGTGTGTGTGTGTGTGTGTGTGTGTGTGCGTATATTTCTATTTTAGCTTCAAATCTCTTTTCTACTGTTTTCAAAAATATTGGTCTCTAGTTCTTCCTTCTTTGATCCGAATTTTGAAGTATTCTACTACCTAATTCTTTTTGTATAAAATCTTCGTTTAACCATGCATTCAAAAATATTTAAAAAACTATATATATATATATATATATATATATATATATATATATATATAGATATATATATATTTTTTTTATATACATTTCATGTCCTATTCCATCTGGTCCTGCCGCCAAATTTATAATTACTTCTCCTAATTCTTCCATTACTTATAAGGAACAGAACTAAGACGGAGATGCAATTCATGGAGTGTATGGATACGATTAAGAAACAGGCCAGCTGAATGTGCTAATAACATAGTTACTGTTGCAAAATCACATAAAATAAGTATTTGTAAAGATGTATTTATTTATTTATGCTGCGGTAGCGTTGTCGCCTCCCAGTTAGACGTTGCCCGTTCGATTCTCAGTTAGAGCATCTTCAGTGTAGCGACATGCGTGAATGGGCGTTCTTTCGTTGAAGGTTGTGCGTTAGGCTCGGCAAGCCAGTACGTAAAAATCTATTGCCAATCATTAGCAGACCGGAGGTCCGCTGTGGCGACCTCTAACCGGGAAAAGCCGAAAGACACAAACAAACATTTGTTAACTGGGAAAATTTGACTTGGAACAAAGCCAATTTTTCAGTGGAGGCCCAGGGAGAAATACTCCAGATGCATGTTTTTGTAATGTGGGAGGAAACTGGAGCACCTGGAAGAAACCCGCATGAGCGCAGGGAAGACATGCAGACTATGCACAGAAAGCACTCCAGCTGAGAATCAGACCAGTTAAATCTATGAACAGAGAATGTTATCTGTTGCATACACTGATGATATAAGTTTTGCCATGCCAATTGTAAAGTATTTTTTCAGCTTGATACAAACTAGGAATCTTGGAAAATCAGGCTTTATGAAGAAACTTCCAGTCTTCATACTTTTAATTCTATGAATGGATGTTACAGATGTTTGAGGCTTCCATCTGATATTCACAACACCTGAAATATTTCAGAGAGCTGCTGCACTGACCATCTTGGTGTTTGACAAAACTGTGTGGTAGCTGATGACATAGTAGAGTCAGATGATGTGATACTGATCATATTACTGAAGAACTTAAGGCAGGACAATGTCAATCTAAATTAAAGCATAACAGTTGAGTTGCAGAACTAAGGTACGTTGGTCAGGTCTTGTTGTATGAAACCATGAAAACTAGGCAACAACAATGGAAATGTAATGGTAGAAATATGTCTTCCAACAGAATAAAAATATCTTTCAACATCTTTTTTTCATATATGTTGGACATAAATCAGAGGAATTTAGCTGTGAATGATATTAAGATAATGGACAAAAAAATTACTGGACTACAGAGCAACATGAATGTTTTCAAATGCTTAAGCAGTTGGAAACTATAGCACACATACTAAAATATTTTGGCATGAGCACATCAGTCATATTACAACTAGGTACTAGCCAGAATGGAATTGCTACACTGATTCTGCTAAAAAGTTAAACCAGTCTATAGCTTTTATGAAATGTCAGAAAAGGTATCCTTTCAAAGAAAAGGAGCTACTTGTTATACTATTTAGTAATGAAAAGTGCCATTGATATATTTATAGGGACAATGGTCACAAACTATTATGGCTGTCACTGAGCATACTTAAGAAGCTATTACAGAAGGTACCACCTAGACTGCAGGAAATGTCAAATACGCTACAAACACATGACTTTCTTGTAAAGTTTACTTCAGGACAACAGATGCGCAAAACAGATTTTCTAATCCATTTAGCTTTCCCTGAAAAAGATGATTTTCTTGGTAATTAATTGGAAATTAAATCACTAAGTCTGCAGCTGCCTATGACAGAAAAGAAGTTTCAACACTGCAATGAGAATGACACAGAGTTCAGATAATCTGTATGTAATGGGTAGCAGTTGGGATTGTGTGCTGTGTAATGCTTTCTTCTTCTGTTTATAGATGATACTTTCATATTTCTTTCAACTTCTCTAGACATTCCAATATTGTAATAACTTTAGCACTTAATCCATCCAAAGAATTAGTCCATTTGAATGTTGGGATGGCATAACTTAGCCATTACCCTACCTACCCTGACTTCATCATAGTTATATGGATTGTGAATATTTAGTTATTATCATTCTTTGATTTTGTTTTAAATTAGAATGTTCTACATTGGTTTTCATGTATCATAAAACAGTCAATGGGGAAATTAAATTTCACCCAAGCCTGCTGTGTATCAACGTATATTGCCCTTTTTAGCTCATTTTATACACCTTCTTCAAAACCACTTTTACCTTAGTACACAAAGAAAAAAATAAATATTTTTTCTCCCTATTCCCATCTTTAACTGTGCCATCTTTCCATTTAGACTATACCCTGACTTCTACCCAGATCTATACATTTTCTTCAATAGTCCACACATTACCCAGAGCAAATATCTAGTTATATGATTACAATCATCCACAAACATCTTCAGAAAAAAAACTTCTACAATTCTATGCAATATGTTTTCATATTTTATCACTAATGATAACTCTACTAGATAGGGGAGACAATCCCATCTAGTCTGCTCCTCTGTCTCTTGAGTATATCTCCATTACTTATAGCTGCTTTGTGCTCTTCCTTGTATGTGGTTTCTAGCCACCCTATATATATTTCCCCCTACTCTTAAATCTTCCATTACCCTTAGCTAAACTATCATTCTGAATCAAATGCCTTTGTAATATGAAAATCTGATCTATGGTATTCACTTGTTACCTCTTATCCTACAGTAGTGGGCACTTCAACACAAATTATCCAGTAAACAGCAATAATTTGCTTCTTCTACTAATCAGCTTTACCTGAATCTTATTTGCCCCCAGCTTACATAGCCACATCTTTATGAACATTATGGGATTCACATTAATCACTAAAATGGGTCTGTAGTTTTCTGTCTTCTCACTTTCAGCAAACTGCTACCCTTACCTTATGATAGATCATGGTAATTGTTCTGCATCCCCTCCTCTCTTCTCATTATATCTCAAAATTATTCTTCAGCCCTATCCTTCATTGCCTTAGAATTCTTCCCAACACCTAAATTCCTTCTGATTTCTCCCTTTGCATTTTCCTGATTTATCTCTTTGGTACTAATGTCCTCTTCTAACATTCTCTAGTCTTTTTCTAAAAACATTTTCCTTCAAATATTTTTTCTCATTTCCACCTTTATACCACTTTTTGCAATAGATCATTCACCTTCTCCCATTTTACTTCTGTACAATTTTTCATAAAATTGTACCTCATCCCTGAACACCAAAAACTTTTTTTGTTTGATGACATGTATTTATTTTCTACTTTCTCCTCTTCATATTCTGCAGTCATAATGTCTTTCCTCTGCCTTTGCCAACTATTCCATATATCACTCCATGTCAGACTATCTCAACTAGTCCTCATTGCACCTAATCAGCTCTTTATTCTGTTTAGTCTCTCTGCAGTTTCCAACCCTTCTCCACTTCATTTTTTGCAGCTTTCTTTCTGGAGACCTCCTTTTCCTACTGCTGTCTTTTTCGTCTTCTTCTACTTTTTCTTCTTCCATGTTTTTCTTGTCATTCTGCTTCCCATTTTCCATCCCTGCTTACCATTGCAGTACCGCTTCCCTTCACTTCTTCTCTTCATTCTAATTTGTTACATCCTTTTTTAGCTCTTGTTGTCCCTCCGGTGACATTGTCCAAACGTCTTTTTCTTCTTCATCTTCTTCTTCTTCCCATCTTACTTCTAGTCAGCCTACCCCCTCCCATACCTCACACTACCATATCCTTCCTCCTTCCAGTTTCTATTATTTATTCAATGACACTGTCAACCCTCTTCTCTTCCCATCATGAAGTCCACTTCTAACATCTTGAGATTTCTCATATTTTCTGACTTTTGAATGAGTTTGGTACTCTCATTACATTCTGTAAATGCTACTGTCATTCTCTGTACTGCCTTTACTCCTCACCTTTATCTCCCCCTCCTCACTCCTCGATGTCTCCTCACCTACAGACCTTCTCTTCCTCAACTAATACTGTGCTTGTAAGGTTCTGTTAGTCCTGATCTTCCCAAAAACTGCTGCCTTCTGGTTACAAAGGATTGCCTATCTGCTGAAAGGCATCACTCCAGATATAATTTTAAAACTTTCTTTCTCTTTCTGTCAGTAGCTCTTTACATATCATACATTTTAAAATTTCATCTAATTCTAGCTACCAAAGACTACTCTAGACACTCCTTCACCTTCTGCAGTCTGCTCCTTACATGTTTGTCCTTTTCACCTATTTGTGTCTTCCCATTTGTCTGTCTACTGATCTCTTAATCTCTTGCTCTTATTTCTGCCCTCTAGTCAAGCCTAACCTCCCTCAAGCAACCCATGACTATGACAGGCCTCTCTGCACTTCTCTGTCTTTCTTTCATTTCCTTGTTTGTTTTTAAGCTGTTGGCACTAAATTAACTCACTCCTACTACCAAGTTTCCATATTTGAGGCAACTCAGTAAATAAATTCATGTTAAGCTAAGTCTTCCCATCAAGCAGTAGCAATTTCTTTTCTCCTTCAGCAGTCCCATATGCAGAACCAAAGCTTCTGGTCTGCCCCTTCCTATAAGCCCCTCCTTCAATATTCTTATAAATAATCCCCTTATATAACAGTCATTCAAGCAATATACAATAAACGCAAAGCAAAAATAAAACAGTTTTCATATAATTAAATATTACAATAAAATATTCTCCTAGCTATACTTGCATTTTTCCAACATATATTGATATTATAGTTATGCCACATACCTAGTCAAAATAACCATACTGATAATAGCAAAATAATTAAATAATTGTATTTTCTCCTCATTAACACCTTTCACTTTTCCGTATTCTATTCCTGCATCTTTTTCTTCTGTTTTCATCAGATTACAAAATATAATATAAAGCTATGCTGAATAAATGCATCCTGATGGGAAAATGTAAGTATGATAAGGATAAATGTTGTATTACAATATTTCTGTCATCCTACTTCCCAGAGTTGGAGATATCACAGTACAAAACGTACTGCCCTCCTTAAAATAATGCTCCACTATGCTATCTAAAAGCTTTATTAAAATAAAAGGAGGGAACTGTTCTAATCTCTACATGGATGTCACTTGCATTGCTTATTTTCATTATACTGTGAAAGTTTTCTGTGCTATTTATTGGGGGTTTTTTACATCTTTACAGTTTAGAGTTGTATTTTCAGACTGCTGTAAGGGCTGCTCTTCTGGACTGAAATATATTGTATCTAGTGTTGACTGGTTAGTATTAGGCATTTGTTTGTGGTTCCTTGACACTTGGGCTCCAAACCAGTCAATTTACATTAAAAGGGTCAAAGTCTTTATTCTTGTAGCATGACATGGCTGACTTCATCTACATGAGCTTGGAATTGGTGGTGGAAAGCTCATTGTGTGCTTACCTGATTGGTCTTAGGTCACATTTCGAGCAAGACTTTATTTTTCCTGGTCATATATAATCCTTACATTTGCATGAAGCTGTCCTCTCCCAGTGGTAGTTACAGTACCTTGTATACACACAATCACCAGAAGTTGAAATTTCCCTATTAAAAAACAGCTCAGAACTTTACCTCAGTCCTGTGTTACTCATGGGGTAATTAGTTTGCATGGTGAGTAGCATTTAAACATTTAGTTAGGACTGTTTAGGTCTACCTTACTTTATTATAGCATCCAGGATGATTGCTGCTCAAAGAACGTCTGATTTGAGCACTGAGCAACATCGCTGGTTACGTTAGCTACAGATTAAACCAAGTTAGCACCCTTTCCTCAACTGGTTACAAACACCGAAACTGATAAAACACAAAAACTGTAAGGGTAAATCCAACAGCTTGAAAATACGGACACCAAATATTAGCGCTTTCATTCACTTTTATTTCCTTGTGAACTTCTTCAGAAATGGTAACACTCCACTCACATCCTTTTTTATACAAATAAATTAATCACATGGTAAATGATTTCATAAAATGGATGAGTTAATTGATTCTCTTAAAAAACACTACAATAAAATACAATTATATCTAAACCAAGAAACTTGGTATAAAGGATTGTTGTAAAAATAAATATATATATACTTATTAAATTTAATACTGTTTCATTTGTAAAAAACACTTTAAATTGATTGTTTCATTTAAACCAGGGGCAAATTCTGCTCCTAAATGCAGTTGCCAAAGGGATTCTTTACATTCTAAAATGACCTTAACATCACCAATAAATGCCCCTGATGGAACACAATTGATTACAGAAAAAATAAATTTCTTAAAATCTTTACAAAGCAAAGAGTGTTTAGCCAAAGCATTAACTGAGTCTTTTTTCTTTATGGCTGAAAGATGTTCACTAATCCTTTTTCTAAGGCATCTTGTAGTCATGCCTATATAGAAACTAGGACACGTTGAACACTGAGCAATGTAAACCACCCTCTCAGTACTGCATGTATGATAACTTTTGGACCAATATGTTTTGTTTAGGTGTAAAACATATATTGAAGAGGAATTACTTATAAACCTGCACTGTCTGCAGGCATTACATGCATAGGTGCCCTTAGCTAAAATTCTTGGACCTTTATTTTCATTTCCTACTTTATTTGTCCATTCTAACATGCTTTTAATATTTTTTGTTTTTTTGAAAACAAATTTAGGTCCTTCACCTATAATATTTGTCAATTCCTGATTTCCTAACAAAATTTTCCAATTATCCACTATTATCTATTTTATACACCACATTTCATTTGTAATAGGCAAAACAAAAGCAGAAAAAAATTCTTTATCAGGGCAACTGACTCTTCCGTTGTCAGTCTTCCCAAAATTGGATGAATGAAAAAACAAAATAGGGCTAGCTTTGTCTTTTCTGAGTGCTATCACTTCATTGGCTATAATTTGTAACCATGCTGAGTCATAGCCCCTGGGAATAAAAAACTTTTTAATAATCTCCAGTTCTTGAAAAAACATAGCATCCTGTGATGTAAGCCTACTGAGCCTAATAATTTGTCCCTTAACTACTCCTTTTTTCATATGAAATGGATGTAAACTAGTTTTATGCAAATATTGATTAGCAAATGTTGCTTTTCTATATATACTGCTAATAAACTGCTTTGTGATGTTATCATAAGTTAGATGCAAATCTAGGAAATTGATACTCTCCCCATATTACCTAACGTGAACTTGAGGAACACAGTAGTATGTTTAGGTATCCTACAAATTTTTCAAAATCTTCACGAGTACCATGCCAAAGAAAAAACAAATCATCTATGCATCGATGATAGAATAAAATATTATCTCCAAAAGTGTTATTATTATCTAGAAATTCATTTTCCCATTTTGCCATCACGAGATTGGCATATGCTGGAGCTACCTTAGCTCCCATTGCCACTCCAGCAATTTGTTTATAAAATGACTTAAAAAATTATTGTCAAGTACCAACTCCATCAGGGTACAAATTGTATTGATTTTAGTAGTACTAAAAATATTTTTATCAGTTAAGTAATCTCTCAAAAAATCAATACCTACTTCTTGATCTATACATGTGTATAATGAAACTACATCTAGAGAAGCAAAGCTAAAACACTTTCCTCTAGTATCTAGTTCACGTAGTAATTCTAATAAATGCCAAGAATCTCTAAGGTAGTATTTAGATGCTTGCATAACAGGGTTAAGAAAATAATCTAACCAGGTGGAAATAGGCTCAGTTTTAGAATTGTGTGCCGAAATAATAGGTCTAAAAGGGGGATTCTGGCTGTCTTTTTGTATTTTAGAAATACCAAAGAGATGAGCCATTTGAGGATGTGGAACTGTTAAATAGGTGTAACTCTGGTGGTCTAATTCTTCTTGACAAAACATATCAAATAGACATGTGTCTACTTTCATAAAACTTTGTAAGATAAAACTCATATCAACTTTTTTATATGTTTTGTCATCAGTCAACATCTCCTCCATATTCTTATTATAAGTGTCGACATCCATAATGAGTATTTTTCCACCCTTGTCGGCCTTCATAACTCTTACTTCCCTGTTTTGTTTAAGAGTCTTAAAAGCTTCTAATTCAGAAGTTTCTAAATTAATAACTTCCTTGTTAGGTTTGATAGCTCCAAAACCTGCCTCACAGATATTTTGAAAAACCTGCAATGTACCCATAAGTGGTGGATTAAAGGTACTTGTTTTCTTAGGACCTGGATTAAAATCCTGGTGGTGGATATTATGCAAAATATATCTTAAATTCAATTTTCTTAGAGTTAACCTAAAATCAACCAAAGTTTTAGCAATGTTAAAGGAATTTCCAGGAATAAAAGAGAATCCCTTCTTTAAAACTTGTATAGTGGGTTGGGAAAGAACAAGGCTTGATAAATTGTGAATCTGAAGATCATACTCAGAAACTACCACTTTTTCTTGCTCCTGGTCTTTCCCTTCCCCTTGTTCTGAACTACTTTGGACCAAGTAGGCCCTCTTTTGTTCCCCTGCTTGTCAACAAAAAAAGGAACACCAATATTTGAAGCATTGGTCCCTTCATTGTTGTTTGAATTACAAGCTTTGGTGTTGGTATTATTGTTATGCATATTAGACCTTTCTCCATTAGATACCACCCCATTATTATTGTTTGTAAAAGAAACAGATACCTCATTACTATTAACATTAGATGTAGAAGAATTATTATTTCTATTCATTGTTTCTACTTTGTTCATTTCAGTGGTGACATCTGTACTTTTTTTTACAAAATAAGCACTTTTATTGGCATAGGCTATAATATCTCGTTTAAGCTTTTTCTGTTTCCTTGCTATTATAGTAGCCCTCTGCCTGTCTGCTTTTGCTGCAATTCCACAATATAAATTATTGAATGAAGAAAAACAAGAAAAATTCTTGATATTCTTGTCTAAAGTTACAAACATCCTCCACTCCTACCCCTTGAAAGTACACATTAGGACCTGCAACCATGGATGGGCACTTTCCTGTTATCTCTGCATCCAGGTCATTGGACATGGGCATCCTGAAGCAATATAGCAATTGCCTTATGTACACCAACAACCACTTAATTCTCGAACACACAATTACAGTATGTGAGAGATGCAGTTATACATCAACACTTGCTTTTTGTGTCTGTATATGACAGTCTAACAGGATGTCAGCAACTCACACACACACCACTCACCACACCACAAAGGACCACACATGTAGACCCACATATGCAGAGGTGCTCACATGTAACTTACCCAAACCTCAAAGGCCTCTCAGATACAGTACTCAGAAACTCTGCATGCACACAAACAAGACAATTCCCATCACAACGCATAAAGTCACATCTCATTTTGCCTCAATTACCAAGCCCATAAGGTGAAATGTTCCACGATCCAATATTCTGTTCATAGGAGGCTCCACTCTGAGACATACTGATGCCCCTCTGACCAGGCTGGATAATGACAGGGTTACAGTTAGTTGCCTGTTAGTGGCCAGGATCTGCCAGATCACAGAAACACTCAAGTTGCTTACTTCTAAGTACCAGTATGACTCATAGTTCATGTGGGCATGAATGACCTGATGTACCTCCTTGGACTACATGAAGAAAGACATGACTGAGATCACAGTATATGTGTCACATGCAGGTATGAGCTTAGCATTGAGCAGCATTCAACCATCTCCAAGGATGATGCCACAATAACAGCAGAAAATGATTGACTTTAACAACTGGCTTAGTTACTGGTGTCATTCCAGAGGGGTCCAATACTTGTCAGCCTAGGATGACAAGGTTGACAAGCCACACTGCTTTGCCAGGGATGGTCTTCATCTGTCACCTATAGGTTTTTGGCTATTGGCCAGATATTATCCACCCCCATAGTGCCTTTTTTAAGCAAACAAACCTTCCAACATAATAAAAGTACTCAGGACAAGCTAAAGGTGTTACTGCTCAATGCTAGGAGTCTCAACAAGAAACTGCACTCCTGGAAGGTCTCCTCATCCTGAAGAATGCTGATATCTGTGCATTTACTGAAACATGGTTCAAAGTCATGGAAAGCACTGAACATGGAAGAATAAAAGGTGGAAGTGTATCCATCTACATGCAGGATAAGCACACCTCAAGGCTGGTCAAACAACATAACATACCTGAGCTACTCCATGTCCAGCTAACCATGGACAAATCCATTATCATATTCTTGCTAGCTACAGGACCCCCACCATGAACCATAAAACCCATACATCATACCTGAAGTTACTAGAATCACTCACCATCCAGCCCAACACCACACTCATGGGTGATTTGAACTACCCCTCCTTTAATTGGAAGGCATATATGATCACTAGCATGCAGGTCAAAAGATTTCTTGACATTGTAAATTCAAATGCCCTAGAACAGCTAGTCTGCACTCCCACTAGGGGAACATTTAACCACAGCCTCTGGACTGCCTTTGCTCCGATGGAGTGGAGGACAGTAGCAGTCATCCATTTGCATAAAGGGGGTAACTATCTACTGACCCAGGAAATTACAGAACCATAAGCATATCTCACAACTGTACAGATTTTCACAGAATGTACAGATTTTTTCCTCATATTTTTGGCCTGTTTTGTCATAAAATTGTCGTTTTCTGGCAAATTAGTGGCAAATCATTGAAGATTGACGTTATAAAATAATGTCAGACATCTGAGCTTCAGACTTCATACCCTTCAGAAAATGCATGCTAATGCAAAACCTGTTATTCTATCAACTTTCTAAGTTTGTAGGAGCAATATTTAAAAATTGTCCCTATTTTTGGGCCACTGTCCCACTTTTGTTTATACCTTTGTCCAGATTTCTTGCTCTAAGAGATTGAGAGGTATGACCATAAGACTGAATAGTCTTATGTGTAAGGCCGTGGAAAGAATAATCATGGACCTGATAAATAACATAACAAACCTCTAAACAGTGGACCCAATCCACCCTGGCATCGTCAAGAGCAGGGCATGCCTACTGAATTTGATGGATTTCTTTGAGAAAGTCACTAAGGCCATACCACCTACCTCGACCTGGCCAAGGCATTTGACACAATTCCCCACTCTGGCATTAGAAAGAAACTCAGAAAAATGGTCATAAATCCCTATGTCACCAGATGGATAGTCACTTGGCTCACAGACAGGACACATATGGTTAAAGTGGGTGAATCTATATCCAGCAAGAGGCCAGTTATTAGCGGCATGCCACAGGGCTCTGTACTGGGACCACCTCCTGTTCAGAATATACTTCTCTGAAGTCAAGCCTAATGTGGAAGCCTCTGGATGGCAAAGTTTGATGATGACTGCAAGCTGGGTGCAATCACTGAATCCCCTAATGATATGGATATCCTTCAGGAGGGTTTTGATCAGACAAATGATTGGTGCCAGAACCATGAACTAAAACTAAATGTGAAAAAATGCATTATCATGTCCTTTGGGAAGTCAAATACCCCTGCAAAGTACAACATCAATAGCACACCCCTAAGACTAGATTCAGAGGTGAAAAATCTAGGTACACAGAGAGATCCTGAACTTTGACCACCATGTGTCCACAGTGGTGAGGAAGTCCTTGCATGTGGCATAACTTATAAATAAGGGTATGGCATCCAGATCAAAGGAAAGTATTAGTCGCATTGTACTCAGCCCTCATTATCCCAATAATCAAGTACAATGTACCACTTGGCATGTACTTGATGAGGCATTTAAAACAGCTGGTGCAACCACAGAGGTTCATCACAAAGAAAATACAGAGTATAAACAACATATCTTATGCAGATAGACTTAAAGCCCTATCACTTTACTCTGTCTCTTACCAACTAGGAAGAGTGACCTATGACTAACCTACAAGGCACAAACAAATCCAGCCCTGATTACACATCACAAGGATACCCCAATCTAGAGATCCAAACTTAGTCAGTAACTCAAAAAAAAAAAACATGCTGGAAAGACAGATATGTATCTTAGAGATTTCCCCTTTTTTGGAACATGTTAAGAAGATCCCTTCCCTGGTCGTCTTCAAATATAATTTGTATCAATGGATGGCGACTTCCAAATTCACACCAGAGGCAGCACCTATGTCCCTTTTGGGTTAAACCCATGCCATCCTCTTGCCCCTAGATGTCATATATGGGGTAAAATCAGATTACATTGACTAGGCTTATAAGGGCTGTTATGTTGTTAGCCTAGTAGTCTCCTGTGAACCAATGAACCTTTATTATTATCTTCCCGTGATGGAAATCCTTGCATGATTATGGCAGCATGCCATTCCCAAACTGCCCTCTTCCTTTAGTATCTATACTACACCTTTTACCCTATTTAACTTTAGCATGTTTGTTCTCTCTTAAGATACAGTCATTGTTACTCTTCTCCAGGTTTCATGTCCCAGTTACATACTTTTAACAAATTTCAGCTCTACATATTTTTAGCATTTCAAGCACAACATCAGTTCAAGCAGTCCTTTTCTTCTCATGTTCTCCTTCACCAATTCTTTTTCTCAAATCTCTATGCCTTCCAGTACACCAGCTCTTTGCCACTAACTCTATTGCAGTTTGCATTGTCATTTTATTTTTCTTCAAAAATAATATGCAGCAAAAAGGCTTGCAGTTGTGAATGCACCCCTTTCTGTTCACACTACCTTTCTTCGTTATAACGGCATGATCCCTCTCCTTGTCCTTATCTCCAAAATCTCCTATTTCTGTTCTCCCCTTTCTTTCAGTTGATGTCTCTTATCCCTGATATGAGAGTACTGTTCAGTGTGACTGCACTTTCCTCACACTGCCATTTTCCACATGCTCATCTATCATATATTTTCATGCTGTCATTTAAAACATTATTGCACCAGTGTGCCCACTGCTTTTAAAATTGTATTATTTATGTCCCATTCCTGCACATTATGTCTGATGGGTTTTCTTATATTTTCCTATTGCTTCCCATTTATTCTTTGCTCACTTTAAGCTTCGGTACCCTGTCTCATTAGTAGCATTCATTTAAAGCAAGGCCTTTATTTTCCAATGACATCTTTCTTGACTTTCCCGTCATTTCCAATTATTAGTTTTGTGGTGTCTAGGACATGCTTTCATCCCAAGCTATCTTATATTTTTTTTCTTGGTGGTGCTGCGGTAGCATTGTTGCCTCATAGTTAGACGTTGCCCATTCGATTCTCAGTTAAAGCATCTTCTGTGTAGCGACATATGTGAATGGGCGTTCCTTTGTTGAAGGCTGTGCATTAGGCCTGGCAAGCCAGTATGTAAAAATCTACTGCCAATCATTAGCGGACTGGAGTTCCACTGTGGCGACCCCTAACCGGGAAAAGCCGAAAGGCACAAACAAACTTCTTTGTTATCAAGCTGGACACCTCTATGTCACAATCTGACTCTTTAGCCACATGCTCCCTCTTTTTCCTAATCCTGTTCCTGCCACTGCTTTTTGTATAGGCTCAGACATGCATTTCATCCTAACTACTCCAGCCACTGTCTGTCCTTCCACCATGCACTTCACTCTGACTGCACAGTAAGTTTGCAGACTCTATTAATCTGTCTCTGTTCTACAATACACTGCAGAATGACTTTTGCTGCATCCTTTGAAGAGCAAAACTTATACCTCTCCCTTAATATATAAGGCTTTTCATCTTAGAATATCTTGGATCTCCCAAAAAGCCACAATCTGTCTGAAAAATCTTACAGAGGTAACTCTTTCTTTTTCAGATTAGCTGATCTCATCAGAATCTATTGTAGGAATGTATACAACAAACCATTTGTCATGATAAATGTGTGTTTGCTTGTCACTGCACTCCTCTAGTCTTTATAGAACTCATATCAGCTGGACATCTAAATTTCCTGATTTATCTCCCTTAAATGTGCGTATTCATTCACAGTTGATCAAACTACATTAGTAATTCCATTATTCACTACTGTTGCTCCCTAATCAGTATGCTTTATAAATCAATCTCATTTGTAGCTCCATTTTGTTGTTTAATCTGTGAATTTTTATTCGTATCCCCCTACCTTATACCCCTGATTTTCTTCAATCACTCCATGCAACAGTTAGAGTATCTTGTCTGTCCTGAGTTTCATACTTATTGACTCAATTTCTCCTTCATAATATCCTTTTTATGGCAACTTTTTCCAGTTGCTTTTGCCAAGAATAAAATATTTTCTGATACCTTAGTCCACGTTTTAAAGCTTCATGCCAGAGTTTCCTCCCCATGCTTCCTTTTTCTTTCCATGTAAGCTGCATCTCCAGAAGTGATTGAGGTTTACCTGGGCTGACTGAGCTGTTGATTATTATTGGCTTTGTCACTGACCGCAAAGTGATCTCAGTACTTAAATCTTAATATCTTGAGGTAGTTCACAAAACCTGCTCTTATTAGTTTTTCAGGTTATGAGTCTTTTTCAGTTGCTTGATAACACTGGTAACTCATTTGTTCATTGTCAGTCTGATTACCCACTTAAAGCAGGATGAAAAAAGGAGGTGGAGCCTCCTGTCCAGCACTTGCTGACTACAAGGCATGAAAGCGATAATGTATTTCATATACATATATATATATATATATATATATATATATATATATATATATATATATATATATATATATATATATATATATATATACAGGCTGCCCCTAAGGCGCTGCTTTGCACACTTGGGTAAGGGAATGTTTCCTTACAGATTAACCACGTGTATCATAATGACCAACAAAGGAAACTAATAATAACACTTAAAAGTCCCAAATTATCTGAGCATCATGCTCTGTTAATTGAAAATACTGTTTACCGGTTTCCATAGTAAGAAAGATTACAGAGAGGAAGGGAGGAAGAAGTAACAGTCGAATAGGAGGTAAAGACAGTATAACAGAAAATACATTGCCACTATACAGAAACTGGATTATTAGTTAACAGCATTAATATAAAACATAATAAATGTTTCTCTGTGATAAATCCTTTAATTTCAGAAAAAATGGAGAACAAAAGCAGCATCTGCCAGCTATGGGGTTTTCAGTATACAACTTGACAGAGAGTTGTTGATGGGCTTCAGGACCTACAGGAAGGATTCAGAAAAATCTATCCACCTGCACTACCTGACTAATGTGGGTTGGTCAATTCATGCGACAGAATCCCTGATTCACAAGCAGGGTAAAGTCACACAGAGGAAAACCTTATTAGCAGCTAAGTACCATGTCTCTGAACTGAACACTACACTGTCATACCTTACTGTTCTACTGCTCTCCCTGCCAGTTTATGCATAGTAGTGTCATAGGCACCATTCATAGCTGGCGTTAGGCACCCGAGGAACCCCGGTCGTGGGTAGCCCCTGAATACCTCTCCACAAATGAGTGCCCCCAAGCAGCAGCCGCAGGTTTCTCCATCTCCCCTGTTCATTCTTCATGGATGTCCACACAGCATTACGTCACTGTGCGATTGCAAACCTTTTTTTTTCTTTTTTGGCCTGCAAGCTGCAATCAGTCAGGTCCACTTCACTGAAGCAAGGGACCTGAGTGGCTGCAATAGAAAACATCACAGAAGACTACAGGTTACATATTTAGATATGTCTTATGTAGTTGCTAATGTGTGTGTGTGTGTGTGTGTGTGTGTGTGTGTGTGTGTGTGTGTGTGTGTGTGTGTGTGTGTGTGTGTGTGTGTGTGTGTGTGTGTGTGTGTGTGCGCGTCTGCATGCTCATGACCTGGAATAGGGGAAGGTCTTTGAATTCTTAGCTCCTGATAAATCTGTACAGTCAATTGACTTCCCACATTTTAATACAAATCCTTTTATTTTGAGAGCTTCATAAGTCATGGGTGCAGTATTTTTTAAGTGTCTGAGTTAGTGCAATTGTACCCGATTGTTAAGTTATCAGGTTGAACTCGTCTGAAGTAATGTGAATCAAACCCATTTTACATTTATTGTAGTTAAAATATAAAGGTGTTAAGGGGATAATGATTTTCAGTCTTTTGATCATCAGTCTGTTGTTTAATAGCAGTGACCCTTTTAGCTTCTGTCCTGTAACATAAACTAGGAAACAGAAAATGCATCTTGAGGTTTCAAAGGATAAAGAGGAACTGCATCACTCCAGTTGATTTGATACAGTTTACGAGTTACAGGTGACTCTGAATCTCTGTGATTATGTAGTGAGCAGGCCACCTTTGTACTGCTTTGTTGAACTAAAGCATTTTGTTCTGATGTGTAAATCTCTATTCTGTGCAACCTACATTTGTACATTCTCCTAATATACTTAGCTATTAAGTATATGTCCATTCATTTTTTTTCCGTGCTGCCCAACACCACAACCTCAACTCTTTTCCTCCATTGAAGGCTTCCCTTCCACTTATTTGGTCTCCAGAGTACATATGCATTTCTTCAGCTAAAGTGAATTTTGACAGAATGCTCAGAAAAGGAGTGATTATGTACCAGGCCACATGTTCCAGAAATTGCAAAGAAGCGCAGACATGATGCAGAATAAAGTGCACTCCTCTTGTACCTCAGCCTTTTTTTTTGTTTTTGTTTGGTTTTGTTTTTTCCACTACCATCCATCTTCTGATGTCCCCTGTTCCACCTATTTATTCATTCTCCACAAAAGGTTGAAAAGGAGTTATGGGCATCAGTGCAACACCCTTTTGAGAGGTGGAAAGGCTTTTCCCTTTCTGGTCTGTTCTTCATCCCCCACCCCCCATACAGACAATGTGCAGTCTTTTACTTTCTACATGTGCATGTACAATTCCTGATTTCAGTGATATACCATGCTTCAGTAAACATTCCCTGTCCTTAAGTTAAGATTGTAAAGTACAATCTAAAATGCAAACACTTGAGTATTTATACTGATTCACAACTTGGTGAGCAGTTTCAACTCACATTTAATTATAGCTTTGTCTTGTGGCATCAAAGTGTTGCTTATAGTTTAATAGCATGAATCAAATTAAATTTGATTCATATTCACTGTTATGCATTTACACCCCTGCTTAAATTCATTATGTTTATGTATTTATGAACTATTTATTTTCTGAACAGGAAAAGCTGGAGTAGTTTACTGTGATTTGTACTTTTTCTTTAATGTTTGTTTCTATGAAACTTCACCTGCCCTTTCTTTGAGTAGTTTGTTTTTACATGCTACTGTCCAGGTTACCTGCTATAATCTTCCTTTGTGTATATGTCCCTGGTGGTGCTGCGGTAGCATTGTCGCCTCACAGTAAGACGTTGTCCTGTTCGATTCTCAGCTATAGCATCTTCTGTGTGGAGACATGCATTAATGGGCATACCTTCGTTGAAGGTTGTGCACCAGGGCTGGCAACTTGGCACGTAAAAATATACTGCCAATCATTAGCGGACCACAATTCCGCTGTGGTGACCCCTAACCGGGAAAAGCTGAAAGACACAACATATCTCCCTTATTCATGCAGAAGACATTAGACAGAAGAGTTTAGATCACAACTCAGTGCAATCATCCATCACTGACAACTTACACTCATTAACTAGTGCTCCAGGGCCAACAACTCATCAACTTGATGCATATGCTTCTCCCTAGCTGTATGCTTTTTTTTTTTTTTTTTTTTTGCAAATGCATTTATTGAAGTTATTAACAAAATACAACAGATTAGCAATAAGGACATGTTCAACTAAGACGGCTAAATCAATGTTACAAATATCAAGTCTAATATATATAAAAACATAAGTACTACAACTATATACATTATGTAGAAAAAATAGTAATATTATCCTGGAAAACGGTAGTGTCAGTGTTTTGAATATTTATTAAACTACTGCAACATTTACTTAGTTGTTTTACTGTGATGGTAGTGTTTTTTGCAGTGCTGTGTCTTATTCTAAGTTTTTGTTGTAAAATGTTATTTTTTATAGTAGAGTAATGACTAGATCTGGGTAATCCCCTGCTGTCATGGTTTGATGAGGAGGGTGAAGCCAACCATGGGTAAATCCAGCATTACCCACACACATATTTCCTCCCCGTAGTCGAGTGAATTTAAAGACATGCAGGTAGGTACATGCATGTGTGGGTGTGCTTCCTTGAAGGTTGGGTGCTGGGGTGGCAACTCGATACCATAAAAATTCACTACCAATCATTAGCGGACCGGAGTTTTGCTGTGGCAATCCCTAACCGGGAAAAGTCGAAAGATTTAGTGACACTGTTTAACACAAACATACCTTACCTTTTCTAAATAATTTGTTTGTATAAATGAACTTTTAGTGTTATTCTGCAGCTTCTCCTTTAACAGGACATCTAAAGCTTCTACTGTGCAAGTGTTCAGCAGGTACTTGCTGATGCCTGCACAGAATATTCTAGTTTGTGCTTCAATTTTTTTCTTTTTTTTTCCCTTGTATGGTTCTTATGTTTTCAGTGCTATTGCTGATCAAACATGTAATGACTTCAGACAGCAACAGAAGTTAAACATTTTAAAACAGCAGCTTTGACTGTTGTCATTTCAGTAGCCAGTAGCTGCATTGATACTTTATTTTGGAATTGTTACTGGCTACCAAACTGACAACAATAACAGCTGCTGTTTTTCTGTTACAAATTCTTTCTAATTTCTCCAAGTCTTTTGGGTTTCTAATACCATGACTGGAATGGATCCCATCCCTAAGTCAAAGTACGATTAAAGTTCATGAAGTTAGTATTGTTTTAGTCTTTGATGTCAACCAGTAGTGTTCTTTGCAGCACCTGCAGTGTGCCCAGTAATGACTCCTTTTCCAGCTCGTATGGAGTTACATGTCTTGGTAACATATATCTAAATGTTGTGTCTTTCGGCTTTTCCCGGTTAGGGGTTGCCACAGTGGAACTCCGGTCCGCTAATGATTGGCAGTGGATTTTTACATGCTGAGTTGCCAGCCCTAATGCACAACCTTCAACGAAGGTATGCCCATTTACGCATGTCTCCACGCAGAAGACGCTCTAGCTGATAATTGTAAATTCTTTTTTATAAGACCCTACTACTATTGGAACTGTCTGGGTATCTTTCTTCTACATTGCTCTTGTTTCTGCCTGCAGATCTTGATATTTTATGACTTTGTCTCTCTGTACACAAGACACTGTAGTCACTGGGTGTGGCAATTTAAATGATCAATGCTACTCTTGTCTTCTTTTCTTGAACCACTATAATCATTTTTCTAGCATTTATCTTTTGAACTGCTGGTAATGGGTGATCCAATGTGATATAAACTTCATTTTCTATGATGCTTCATGGCAGTTTCCAGTGTTTTTCAGCCACTTTGATACCATAGTATTTGCACAATCCCCAGTGCAACAGTCTCGCCACATTATCATGCCTTTCAGTATACAGTCCTTCTGCCATGTGTGTTGCAGCCAGCAACAAGGTGTGCGACTGTTTCCAATTCCATTTTACAAAATCTACATCTGTCTGTTTCACCCACATGTTCAGTGGACTTTGTAAACCAGTGTGTACGTAGCCCACTATCTTCGGCTGCCAATATTAACCCTTCCCTTCTTGGTTTGAATTTGCCTCTTCTTAACCATTCCTGCATTCATTCTTGATCAACATGAGACTCTTCCAGAAGTTTTCTATACTTGCAACTATATTTGTGTTTTTTCCACATTTCTTGCCTTCTCATCTGGTCCTTCACCTTATATTCTTTCTTTTGTTTTTTGGCACATTCAGTTGCTGCCTGGTTTTTATCTACTTCTGGTCTGATTTCTATTCCTGCTTGATATCGATATGCTATTGCTAAATTAAGCAGAGATGTCATCTTAGATTTATTCTCATGTTTCAAAACTTTCACTACATTTGGATCTTGTGAGGTCAGTAGATATGTGTGGAGTCCCACAATTGCAGATCTATACATGTAATTAATTTCAAGGAGGCCCATCCCTCCTTCGGAATGGGGAATATATAATCTTGGTATACACTGATTTTTATAAATCATTTGGTGAGCATGAAGCATCCTTTTTGTTTTCCTGTCTAACCTATCCAACACTTTTTGGAGCCAGTCAATCACTCTAAAACTGTATGTTAGGACAGGAAGAGCAAATTTATTTATAGCTTGGACCTTGTTCCTAGATGTCAATGCTGTTCTCAGGATTAATTTAAGTCTTCTAAAGTATTCCTTACTGACTTTTATTCGCATTTGTTCATGTTTTATTGCTGATCCTTCATCAATTCCCAAGTATTTATACACTCCTTCTTGCTCAAGTTCTTTTATATCACATTCTTGTCCTAAAATGATGTTTTTCTGGTGCTGCAGTTTTCCTGCTTCAAAGGTTGCTTTTGCATATTTATCAAAACCAAATGACATTCTAATATCATCTGAAAAAGTTTTGACAACCTGCAGCTGTACTTTCAGTTCCTCATCTGATGAGCTATACAGTTTTAAATCATCGACAAAGAAAAGATGAGACGTCATTAATGGACTTTGTTGTTTTCAATTAGCCAAATTGAAGCCATGGTCTAAGTTGTTAAGTAAACAGCTTAATGGATTAATAGCAATGCAGAATAGCAACGGTGACAGAGAGTCACCCTGAAATATCCCCCTTTGAATTTTTATCCCTGGGATAATAATCTGTCCTTTATCGTGTCTTAATTGCAAAGTAGTCTGCCATTGTTTCATGGTTACTGTAATGTAGTCAATCAGTGTATGGTGTATCTTATACATTTTTAAGCACTCTTTTATCAATGAATGTGGGATACTATCTAATGCTTTTCTGTAGTCAGTCCATGCCATACTTAGATTCTTCCTCTTTTTACAGTTTTCCACTATAACTTTATTTAACAACAAATGATCCTTTGCTCCATATTACTTTCTTTTACTGCCCTTTTGTTCCTCAGTGTAAGCACTGCTCTGTCTATGTAAGAGTTGCTTAATTCATAGCTGCCTTTAGGCATCAGTGAACCCTGTGGTCGCTGGGGGCCCCCAACCACAGTAAGTTATTTTATCTAGATATTTTGTAACATGTCTGTCAAACCACCAAAACTAGTACTGCAATCCTGTATACTACACTAGGTGGGTAATAACTCTTATTTATATCTCCTTTAAAATTCAAAGATATCTCTGGGTGTATTAACAGTGATTTATCAAGCATCAGGCTTCACAATTCCATTAAATATTTTACCACTTACATAGTGCCCCTGGCTTAGTTAAGCCTTTTTAGGGATCATTCTATCCACTAAAACTAACATAGTCAAATCTAAGTAAGTGCAACACCTGTGGCTGCAGGGGGGCCCCCTTATTCATAGGTTCATAAGTAGGTACTAGGCTATTGACCCTAGGGCCTATACAAGCCTAGCCAAATAGGTACCCTGGCTTTCACCACCCAAGAAAATTATTTTCCTGTGCCCCTGTCAAGCAGAACCACAGAAGTGATCCCCGGGGTGAATTTCCTATTACCCATCCAATCATCAAGATTTTTCTTGAAGAGTGCTAATGAGGAGCTCTGTTTGACATAGATAGGTAGTCTGTTCCAGAGTATGGAAAGTCTCTGGGACAGGAATCTATCCCTCCAGCATGTTCTGTTTATTGTGGTGACAAGGTTTAGGTCCCTAGAGCGTGTAACTCGGAGGGATTGGGATTTCTTTAAGTGGAGCATGTCCAACAGTTCTGGGTTTGACATAGCTTTGTATGTTAGGCAGAGATCGTCTCTGAGTAGGCGATATGTGACAGAGTAAAGCTGGAGTTTTTTGAGACGGTTCATGAAGGCATCTGTTTGAGGCCAGTAATCCTCTTTGTGAGGTATTTTTGCAGCCTTTCCAGTTGTTGTAGATGTCTTGTGAGGTACATACAAAAAGGGGCAGTGTACTCTATAATGGGTCTAATGAGTGATGAGTAGAGGGGAACAATGACCTGTTTTTTTCTGGATGAGAAACCTTTTGTGATGAGGTGTGCCACGTAGAAGGATTTCCTGACCACTGTGGCGATGTGATTATCAAAGGAGAGACTACTGTCCACCTGTGTCCCAAGGTCTCTTATCACACTTTCGGTGTTAAGTAGACTACCACCTATGTGGTAGTTCATGGGTACAGAGTTTTTACCAAAGGGGATGACAATGCACTTTTTGGCATTGAGCTTGAGACCATGTCTTTGACACCAGACATCTGTCTCAGTGAGGCCCTTTTGCAGGATGTCCACATTGTTAGGAGTTTCAATTATGGCTCATAGTTTGTGGTCATCTACAAATTTAGTTAGCCAAAGACCTTCTGTGTTAGCCTGTACTTCAGAGAAGTAGATACCAAACAGGAGAGGACCCAGGACTGAACCCTGTGGTACTCCACTTGTCACTGGCCTGAAGTCTGATTTGGAGTCTGCTACTTTCACGGTGTGGGTTCTTTCAGTAAGCCAGTTGGCAACCCATCTTGTGACAAAGGGATTTATACCTAGTTTAGTGAGTTTATCTATAATTCCAAAGTGGGGGATGGTGTCGAACACCTTGGTGAGATCTAGATAGGCTGTGTGAACCACCTTACCCTCATCTATGGCTTTGGTGACTACTTCAAAGAAGTCTATTAGGTTTAGGAGACATGATCTGCCTTTTACAAACCCGAACTGTGTGGGGTCCAGAGTCTGGAGCTCTCCAATGACTTTGTTTATGAGTTCCATGATGATACGTTCCATGGCCTTGCAGACGAGGCTTGTCAGGCTAATGGGGCGGTAGTTCCCGGGGTCTGTTGTGGCCCCCCCCCTTTCTGGAGTGGGATAACTGTCACAGTGTGCCATTCAATGGGCACAAAGCCTGAGGTGAGGCTATGATTGAACATGGTACTTAGGTGGGGTGCCAGTTCATTCTGTAGTTCATGTAGAAGGCGGCCTGGGATGTTGTCAGGTCCCATGGATTCTGTGTTCTTGGCTTTGGAGAGTTAAGTTTTTACCTGTGCAGCTGTGATTACAGGAAACTTGCATTCTTCCGGTATAAAGATGGGCCCTTTAGGGGGGGGGGTAAAGTTAGCACTGAACCTATCTGCCAGGATGTTGGCAATATCAGTTGGTTCTGTATATTTAGTGTCATTGTGCTGTAACTCAGAGCAGATCTGAGTGTTGCCATTGAGATTTTTGACATAGCCATAGAATGCTTTGTGGTTGTCTTTAGAATCAGTGGCAATTTTGTTTTCATAACTAGCTTTGGAGGATTTTATGAGGGATCTCAGCTTCTTACTGAGGCTGACCAGGGAGTTCCTCCAATCGTGGGATTTTATTCTTTTTTGCAACAGTTTCTTTCTTCTGTTGTAGAGTTTGTTTATGGCAGAAGGCCACCAGATTGGCTTCCTTTTTTTGGAGGATAGCCTCTTGGTTCTGTTAGGGATAGCATGACCCATGCACTTGTGTAAGTGCTTATAAAGTGCATCTGTGTAGGATTCAGCAGTCGTACCTCTATTGTCCATCTGCTTGGGTGTCGTGAAGTTTGCCACTTCTGTCTTAAGAAGCATGAAGTTGGCTTTGGAGAAATATTTCACGGTTGTTTTCCTAATGGAGGGTGGGAGCGGGATGTGGATGTCCAGGGTGACCAGCCTGTGGTCGGATCTGACCAACGAGGAGCTGACCTCTGGTGTGGAACACTAGTCACCCATGTTGGTGATGACCAGGTCCAGGATATTGCTGACCCTGGTGGTGGTGTGGATAAGTTGATCCAAAGCATTGGAATTGATGATTTCCAGAAAACATTGAGCTAAATAGTTGGTACATGAGTAGTTTTCCCAGTTAATGATAGGGTAGTTGAAATCACCCATTATTAGAGTGTTGGGTTGTACCTTAATATTTTTCAGTGTATCAAGAAAAGAGGAGTGGGAATCCTGGGGCATGGTGGGGGTTCTGTAGCAAGCTACAATCTGGATTGCGGTTTTGCCCAGAGTTAGTTGAACTTGGATAATCTCGGATGCATTATGCTGAGCAACTAGCTTGGAGGTTTGGATATCTTTAATGAATATGGACACGTCTCCACCTTTAGTGTTTCGGTCCGGGTTTTGTGGCCGAAAGCTGTGGTATGAATTATAGTCTGGTAATGCAGGGGTGCACTCTGGAGCTTTGAACCAGGTCTCTGTCATTGCACAGATGTCAATATTCTCCATTTTAAGGAATGCCTTGAATGAGTGCATTTTGAGGTTTAGACTTCTAGCATTGAGTAGCATTACCCTCAGATTTTGCTTGCTTGTACCTGTTACGGTGGTGAATTTTCATTTGAACCTTGCCTAAAAAAGGCACTATAGGGGTGGCAAGAGGCTTTGCCAGTATCCAGAATCCCAAGGGCGACAGGTGCATGCCATCTCTGGCAAAGCAGCGTGGTCTGTCGATCATGTCATCCCAGGCAGACAGATACTGGATTCCCTTAGAATGACACCAGAAGCTTAGCCAATTGCTAAAGTCAATCATTTTGTCCTTGTAGTCATTCTGGGTGATGGCAGGATGCTACTCAGGGCTAGGGTCATACCGGCCTGGGCTACAAGATCAGAGAGCTCCTCCATGTCTCTTTTCATGTAGTCCAGGAAGTACATCTCAGGTCATTCACACCAACATGGACAATGACAGAGTCATATTTGTACTTGTTGTGGAGTGACCTGAGTGCATGCATTATGTGGTGGATCCTGGCACCTGACAGGCAGCTGACAGTAACTTTTTCCTTGTTTAGCCTGGTGAGTGGAACATTAGTGTGCCTGACTATAGAGTCACCTATGACTAGAGCGTTGGGTAAGTTATGCCTTATGGGCTGTAGTTGAGTGGCACACTGAGTATGTGGGCTATGTGTCATTTGGGTTGTGTTGGGGGGTAGAGGTTGCTTGCATTTCTACTTTGGAGGACTCAGTTGTTTGGGCAGATTTGTACTGAGAGCCTCCCCAAATGTAGGTGTGTGTTTTGTGGTTCTGTGTGTGTGTTTTGGTGGTGTAGGTTTTGAGGGACTATGTGATGAGTGTGGTGCGGTGCAAGTGTTTACCTTCTCCTCTTGACTATCTAGGCTAGTCTTTGGTGACGAGAGCTTTGCTTCTAGTTTGGCTATATAAGTGCATCTCTCACAGGTCATAGTGTTGGGTGGTAGGAGGAGAGGGTTGTCTGTGTACATGAGGCAATTGTTGCATTGTCCCAAGATGCCCAGATTCATCAGGTAGACAGGAGAAAACACAGGGAGCTGACCTTTAGACATGCCTGAATAGGTGTTTTTTTATTAAGTACTAAAAACTGTTGTCCTCTAGACAAGTGAGGAAAGTTGAGTGCTATAGAAATTTGTAACTTATTTAGTGCTTACAATGAGTTCTGAACAAGTGCTGAGATCAAAGAAACAGATGAGTGCTAAAACTAAAAAGCTGGCTAGTTGCAAGGGAAATTTTGAAGAACAGACTTTATGGCGCAAGGAATAGTTTAACCACAGTTAAGGGGGGGGGGCTTAGGAGCTCACAAACAGTCTTGGACACAGCAAATCCATATCTGACCTGCCACAGGAAAGGGGGTAAGCAAGCTTAGAATTTTTTTTCCAGTAAAGTGGAAATGGAGAAAGCTGGAACAGAAGTTAATTCAACGTCAAGAATCTGAGTGGGTTGGCCTTCACAAATGTTCTTTATTAGATTGAGTGAACTAATGACACTAGACTTGAGGAGTGTCACAGATCAAATATACAGTATGGGCAGGCAACTGCAAAGCCACCAAGTATAAGAACACACAACACTAGGGAGGGTGGGTGGAAAAAATTACAGTTCCTAGCTGTAGCCACTAAATTAAAGTTTTAAACAGATCAAGGAGCAGACTCGAGAATGCTTTTAACTGTAACAGACAAAAATGCACAGAAAAGTTTGGATAGAGCACTTACAAACAGAAAATACAACTCTCAGTATGAAAAAGCAGTTTACAGTTAAGTAATGTTAAAACAGTATAAAACAGTACATAAATGCAGTGAAATAATAAAAAAAAAGCTTTATAATAGTGCAAAAATATAGTAGATCAACTGTAGAGCACAATTATAAGCATTTCAGAAGTGCAGTTCAGTGAAATAAGTGTAAGAAATAACTTAGCCTGCTCTTGTAATCTTAAGGAATTTCCACTTATGCAATGCAATCCACAGCCTGACAATACAAGCAGAACCTTTATAAGACACAGGCATAGCCGGCATTAGGCACCTGCCAAACCCGCGGCCACAGGGAGCCTCCGATTATCTCCCCACGTACGAGGGCCCCCATATGAAGCAGCCATGGGTTTCAAAATTGCTTGTTCATTTGGCAGCGCCGTCGCGCGATTTCGCTTTTTTTTTTTCTTCCCCTGAAAGAACTTGCTTCCTTGATGGCTGCAGCCAATCAGGTCCCTTGCTTTACTTGTTAGCTGCTCTCAATCAGGTCCGCTTCAGTGAAGCAAGGGACCTAATTGGCTGTAGCAATCAAGAAGCAAGTTCTAGCTTCCTGATTGGGTTTACCTTAATATGTGGTCTGTTGGGCCAGTTCTTTTGATTGTCGACGTTAGGCAAATATCTGAACTGCCCAGATTTTTAAGAATATCCAGATTTTTGGCCCTGGGAAAGCCTTATTAGCAAGGTGTCTGTAGCCCTGCCTTTCATTTCTTCCAAAGGAGCCATAGAATAGGTGTTTGATATATTAAATGACTTTGAAATTATTGCTGCATGGAGGTAGGTCAGCTCTCAAAGCGTGAGTCATCATTCACAGTTGAGGAAACTGTACAGAGACTAACTTTATGAAGCAGCATAGTTAATACCACACTTAGGCAAGGATGTGAGACATATATTGTTTTCTACCCATAAATATCACATAGTATAGCATTTTGAATGCACTAACTGCTTACTGGTTATTTTCTACATTTTAAATGCCTCGTACTTTATTTTGTAGAGATGGCATCTTTAAAATTTTCAACATTTTAACTCCACTGCAAGCCAAAATTTGACACAAATAAATTTAGTGTTTTGGTTTCCCTTTACTGTGCAGTATTTTCTTTTTTCTTTTTGCTATAGCAGATTGAGACAAGAAAGTGAAGGATGTGACTTGGGTTGTCACTTTTATCATACATGCCATCTATTGTTGGGTAATCAGGAAAAACACTGTCACGCTAGTGATGCCGTCCTCCCTCACCTGATATTTGTAAGCCCCACCCAACTGCTACAGTGACATCTTGGCACATTGCTTTAGGATTATCTCCTATTTCTCCAGGATTCTCTTGTTTGGACAGTTGTGCCTTCTGGGAAAAAAAGAGTTGTGACACGGAGAAAAAAGTAAATAACCTGATATGTAATAGAAAGAAAGTATTTTCTGTTTTAGATGATTACTACCGTGAGCCTCAAACTTGTAGTGTGTGTAGTACCTGAAACAGCTGAATTTCTTTAATGACTCCTAATTTTGATAAAGTGCATACTTGTTCAGTTTGCTTGAGGATGTTTGCTTCCTTGCACAATCTCACAATTTAGTAACAAACTTCTCACTTTGCGCATCTAGGAAGGTTGCACTCCCACACCACTTTGTGAGGATTAATATGTATGTAGCTTCTATTCCTCAATGGGGATCTTAAAACAAATCATAACTGAATCCCAGACACATCTGCCATGGTATCACAATGGCTAGATCACAGTGCTGCTTTGCATTTCCTGTGTCTTTCCTTTCAGTGCTCTGTAGCTGTGTAATCTACACCAGACTTCTTTAGATTAAACCTTTCTACAACTCTTAGACTGCCCCTGAAAGTAATTGTTTTTGCATAAAGGATCCTGTTTGAATTTGAACATAGTCAAATAAATTGATAGAATTGTAGCTTTAATGTACTGTTAGACTATGTTTTCTAGGCATTATGCTCCAGGAATTGCAGTCCGTTGGCCATGGCATTTAGAGTATATTTGCAGTATTTTTCCTGTTGTCATAGAATAAATTAATGATACCACACAGCTTGAATATTAATTGTTGTCATTTATTAGCATATCATAGTGATGAAATACCACAGGAGGACAACAGAATATATGACCTTCTGCAGATGGTAGAGAACTTAAGCTAAATTCAGTAAAAAAAATCAATTAAATGATTAAAATCAGAATAGATGCAATGTAATAATACTAAACAGTGATTGTTAAATGGTGCTGCATGAGCTTGATAGGGAAGGAGGCATGATGGCAATATGGTCACACTTTTTATAATCTCCTGGGTAGGGCCTCCAACTTGAAACTTGCTGGGGGCCCCTAAAATACTAGCACCGGCCCTGGACACAGGGTTTATATAGCAGTAAGAATGGAAGAGTTGGAGGATCAGATTACTACTCAGCTACCTGCTATTACCCAATCACTCGTACTACAGAAGGTCAGGAGGCCTTGTTACTCTCAATAATAATGAAGACAATCAGCAGAAAATGGCTGCCAGAAACACAGGAAACTCAAACAAAATTTCCAGCCTAGACAACATGCCTCTATCAAGATTATGCCACCTGTGCAGAACACAGAAACCTCACTTTAAAAGCATAGAAAGAACACCCACAAAGAGAAAATCCAAGTCTTGGTATGAAAAAGCAGTTTACAATTTAGTAATTTAAATAAAAAAAGCAATTATAGTAATGCACACTATTACAGTTCCTAGCTGTAGCCAATAAATTAAAGTTTTAAACAGATCAAGGAGCAGACTCGAGAATGCTTTTAACTGTAACAGACAAAAATGCACAGAAAGTTCGGATAGAGCACTCACAAACAGAAAATACAACTCTCAGTATGAAAAAGCAGTTTACAGTTAAGTAATGTTAAAACAGTATAAAACAGTACATAAATGCAGTGAAACAATAAAAAAGCTTTATAACAGTGCAAAAATATAGTAGATCAACTGTATAGCACAATTATAAGCGTTTCAGAAGTGCAGTTCAGTGAAATAAGTGTAAGAAATAACTTAGCCTGCTCTTGGAATCTTAAGGAATTTCCACTTACGCAATGCAATCCAGAGCCTGACAATGCAAGCAGAACCTTTATAAGACACAGGGTTTATTTATCTTTGACTGTGTGGGGGGCCCACAAAAGTTGCTGCTGGTATGGGAAAATGAGGAGAAAAAATGATCAATTTCTTGATTACACTATCTAACCTAAACAGGGCTGTGACAGGACCCTGTTGGGATAAAGCTAATGAGTAAGTTAGCACTAGGCAGCTCAGCAACCCAGAGTGACTGATCTCAGTGCAAATCTGGGATTTTAAGAAGAGTTGATGCTTCCAATCTACGGGGATGGTTTTATCTTTCAGAGAGTTTTATAAATATTGGCAGAACACCAGATACTATAACACTCAACTTTTTTTTTTTTTTTCGCTGAAGAATTCAGCACAATGCCAAAAATAGTAGCAGAATAAAGGCTCAAAATCAGGAACACTTTTTAAATATTACTCTAATTCACTTAAAAAGGTAACCGAATAATAATATTTGCATCAACATGCATTTTTTGGACAAAAAGAAGTATAAAACTATGATGTCTGGATTTATTAACTGTCTGTAATCCTGAATGTTTTACCAGCAACTCAAACTTTTTATGAAGGACAGAGAAAAATTTATGAGCAAAATCAGAGGTCTGTGAAATCGGGGACAGTGGCAGGTATGCAATATTTATCAATGAGGTCAATAAAAGTCAATTACCCCTGCTGCACTTGGACGACTGATTAACAGCGGTCACTGATCTTGTGTGGCAGTATCAGTGTTGCACAAAATATTGCTATTAGCTGAAATAAGTACAAAACTAGTATTGCTATAGTGTGTGTGTGTGTGTGTGTGTGTGTGTGTGTGTGTGTGTGTGTGTGTGTGTGTGTGTGTGTGTGTGTGTGTGCGTGTGTGTGTTTGTCTGTAATGCCACAACACATGCATTATTCTTGTGGGTATCGGTCAAAAAATGCTGCTAACAAGTAATTATAGTTGAAAAGTAAGGCATAAATTATATTATGGAACATTCAGACACTTGGATTTTCTAGGAGTCTAGTGGCCCCCAACCCCCAGACTGTATAAATAAATACACAGGGACTCTCTTAATCATCCTTGACTTTGTGGAGGGCCCTCAAAAGCTGTTGCTGGTTGGTGAAAAATGAGAAGAAAAAATGTATCAGTTTTTCTGATTAGGCTCTTTAACTTGAACAGGGCTGTAAAATGACCCTTTTAAGATAAAGCTAATAATGGCCTCTGCTCACAACCATACCTGTTCTTAAACCAGCCCTGCTCAGATGTGTGTGTGTACAGAATGCTTCTGTAGGTTATATGAGGAGTGGGGTTTCTGTGGTTATTACTTCCCCAATTTACATCACAGTCAAACCTAAGATATGTGCACAGGGGGTCATTATATATAGCTTGTGTCACTCAGTATGTGGTGATTTAAATGTAGCAAGCTACTTAGAAAACAGTTTGCTATGGTTTCACAGAGTAGAAGAGCTTTTTTATTTATTTATGTGTTTATTTTCTCCTCAGTTCCTTTGACTGGGGGGATGCAAGTTCAAGGAATTGCATAGAGCACCAGATGACCCAGCTAAAGTTCTAATACTAGAAATTCATCAAAAGTGTCAAGCTTATAAATTAAAGAAAAGGAAGAGAAAATAACCGAGAATTAATTATTTGTCACTATAGATTTATGTCTGAGTGAACCAGTAGATATATGACAGAAAGACACTTTTTTGTCATAGATGCGGACACAATAACACATTTATAATCCTTACAGAAATTCAAATACATATTTATATTTTCATTTTTTTCTTTCCATTAGGAGATAATGCAAGTGTGTAGGCATTACACATGCCTTTTGTTTTTGCAAAACATGTACACATAGCACACATCTCTGTGTGTCACTTATGAATGATCATAGTATTAGGGGCTTGGGTATTGTTAATGTGGTTGTTTAGGTTTTCAGTAGGAGGGATCATGTGTACACTGCTCTGCATCCTGTTAGTTGTCATACCTCTGTTCTAGCAGGTAGATAGGAATATGTTGCCCATGATTGTTGTGCAGTGTGGAGCATCATAGCATTAGTGACATGGTTCACACCTCTGGGTCGTGTATGTTTCTTTTGGGGTGTCTACATGCTATTCTTTTGATTTACAGATGTATTGCATGAGATCAGATGTACCAGCAGAGAGAGGACATGGAGGTTTAGCAGCATAGGTTTGTTAGATGGTTGACCACTATCAAAACATGTCAGTCCACAGGGGACGGTCACCTTGTGGAAACGTGTTCCAGGCATACCTATCAACGTCTTAGAGCATGAAATCTGCACAAAACCATAAATGAAAGTGGGATAAAGGCCCAGAAATAGGAACAATTTTTAAATATTGCTCTTACAAACTTAAAAAGTTGATAAAATAATGGGTTTTACATTAGCATGAATTTTTCCAAAGGATATGAAGTCTGAAACTTAAATGTCCATCATTGTTTTCTAACTTCAGTATTTAATGATTTGCCACTAATTTGCCAGAAAACTACAATTTTATGAAAAACGGACCAGAAAAATGAGGCCAAAATCTGGACATTCTGCGAAAATCTTTACAGTTGAGAGGTATGCTTCAAAGTAGCTAGACTCTGTATTTGGCATAAGCTGCATGCCACGATAGAGGATGCCTTTGCTGGTATGGTGCTGTTGTGTCTGCTTGCTTTGCAGTGCCTTACTAAGACAGAGGTATATACATTACTTGTTTACATATGAAAAAGGGGGCCTCACACTGTGAAAGTAAATATCCTCCCTCCATGCTCTGCACTGCCCCACTAAGTGCCACGTTGTATTTCCTTACTGTGTGCACTATTGCTTTCTTCCTGCACACTCTGCTTGTTCTTTGTATCATCACTACTGCTGGCTGTGCCACACATTGCACACTGTCCCCCCATGTATGTGCTGCTGCCACTACATGTTTACAATCACATAGGCATCCTCTGTTGGACCACATCACACAAAATGTTATTTTTCCCTTGTTTTATCTGCAGGATATCTGCAGACATTTATACACCTTTATGATAGATTACTCCCCTATTGCAACCACCCAAGCAAGCACATAGTGACATACACATACACACATTTTTACACACACACACACACACACACACACACACACACACACACACACACACATAAATATGTATATATGTGCGTGTGTGTGCGTGTGTGTGTGTGTGTGTGTGTGTGTGTGTGTGTGTGTGTGTGTGTGTGTGTGTGTGTGTGTGTGTGTGTGTATATATATATATATATATATATATATATATATATATATGAATTTATAAAGAATAATCACCAGTCAATTTGATGTCTGCCTGCCTCAGTCTCAGTAATCCCCATGGCTTTCTCTTGTGTGCTTTGTGTGTCTGTAGTCTTGTCTATGTCAGTGCCATTGTGCCTCTGTACATTTATAAATTGCAGCCATGTGCTATTTTCAGTCAGAACCAGGTGAACTGTAAAGAATAATCACCAGTCGGTTTGATGTCTGTCTGCCTCAGTCTCAGTAATCCCCATGGCTTTCTCTTGTGTGTCTGTAGTCTTGTCTATCTCTGTCCCATGGCTGTCTTGTGTGCCTGTGCAGTGTGACTGTTCTGCATGTCAGTAGCTGTCTTGTGTGATGGTGTCGTTCATCAAAAGCTTGTGTATTTCAGTCTTGCTATAGTGCTGTCATTGTCTTGTGTTTGAAAATCTGTCTGGGTGTCTCAGTCCTGTCCTATGGTAGTGCTACCTTCATCTTGTGGGGGTTTTAGGGTTGCCACCTTTTCAAATGCCTAAAGTGGGACATTTTTGGTATAAACATTAGATTTTGCAGGCCAAAACATACCCACGGCCAATACAAAGGACAGAACTTCACTTTTTTGCCTAAATAAAAGCTTATTCTTGTAGCATTTTAGTTGTTTATTCTGTTTATTATAACACTTAGGCATTTCAGATACAGAATAACTGTTTTATGCAACTATTACATAAAATATAGGAAATAATTTTGTCCTAAAATCTCAGGACATTTGCCATTTTTACAACTTTTTTACAGGACACAACTCCCCAAAGAGGGACTGTCCCTCGCAAAGTGGGACAGGTGGTAACCCTAGGGGGTTTCTGTTCAGTCTTACTGTAGTTTGTCTTGGACTTGTTTGTCTCTGTCCTCTGTGAAGGAGTCTCTGTGTCTGTCCAGTCTTGTAACACTGCTGTCTTTATCTTGTGCTGGTGTCTGTCCTGTATGTGGGAGTCTGTGTGGGTGTTAAAGTTCAGTCTTGCTATAGTGCTGTCTTCATGTGTGGATGTCTATGTCCTGTGTACGAGAGTCTGTGTAGCTGTCTGTCTTGTGTGTCTATGTCCTGTGTGTGGGACTCAGTGTGTGTATGTGCGTGTGTGTGTGTGTGTGTGTGTGTGTGTGTGTGTGTGTGTGTGTGTGTGTGTGTGTGTGTGTGTGTGTGTGTGTGTGTGTGTGCGTGTGTGTGTGTCTGTGAGATTGGCTACCTTGATGCAGTACAGAGGCTTGTCATAATGTAACACCATTGCTACTGAATGCCAGTCAGTGTGTGTGTATACTTCTGTGAGTGGTTACCTTGCTGTGGTACAGGGGCTTGTCATAATGTAATATTGTTACTAAATGCCAGTCAGTGTGCATCTTGACAATTCCAGTCTTTTTAAAGGTCTGAATATAGTAACACTATACAGTGATCAGTAAATGGTGCTAGATGAGCTTGGCAGGGAAGAGGGCATGACAGCAACATGGTCACACTTTATATTCTCCTGGGTAGGGCGCCTAACTTGAAACTTGCTGGGGGCCCCCAAAATGCTAGCTCTGGCCCTGCACCCTTCCTACTCGCACACACACGGCTCCACTATACCTAGCTATAGTTGTAGTATGAGCCACAACCATTCCTATAGGGGTCAGCAGGTGAATGTTGTCTTTTTGAAACATTCACATTTTCCTCATTCTGAAAATAAATAAATAAATAACACAGTAGAGTGACTTGCAGTAGCTGCTCTTTCAGAGTGCTACACTTGCATGCAGCTTTGCCAGTGAGACTGCTCTATATGCTATGGTCATCTCCACGGCAAAAAAGGAACCAAAAAGCCATCTCTGAATTTTTCAGGCTTATCATGATGGGCAAATCATTTGTGAGAATCCCATGGTACATTTCTTGGCAGTATCCTTCCAAGCAGCTGCATGGCTGAGCCATAAAAGTTACATTTTTGCAGGAATTCATGGATAGGCAGAGGAATTTAATCCAATGAAGGAAGTTGCTAATACGATTAACATTGCCTAACTCGATTGACACACTTGCTGGAAGGACAGCAAGACTTCAAATTGAAATGAATATACAGAAATATATATTTCCAGGCACTTAAGGTAAGTGAATGGCTTATCCCCGATTCTTTCCAAACAAACACATGTACTCTTATCTCTTCTGCTGAACTTATCTCTTCTTATTAGCTTTTCATTACACGAAAGCTATAACATGTAGCACTCATATTTGTGCTGAGATATATTTCTTAATTAGTCCAGTCTTGATCTTTGCTTCTTTGAAATTACATGACAAGATTTGGGAAACTAAACATATGTGTAAACTAATTTATTTATGTGAACTATTCCAGGTGTTACAAAGCAGAGCATGATGAAAGTGTTTAATACAACATTCATTTCTAGTCAGACGTTATTTCCATTCATTTCCATGCAGTTATAAATAGTAATGAACAAACAAGTCTAACTACAAAAATGATAAAATATACACAAAGAATTGTACTGCCAGTGCACAACACTTTGTAAATTACTACTTAAAAACATGCAGCTTATGTCTAATGGTTCAATGGCCAGAAAAATTGAGCTTAACAAAATGTAGCTTTATATATATGCTCAGTTACTGTATAGCTCGGAATATCTACATGCTGGCAAAAACTGACCTGCTTATGGAATACTGTTGGAAGCAATTTCTCTGAACATGAGCAACTGGAATTATTTTCTAAATCTGTGAGCTCTAGTAGAGATGCACTTGTCCAAGCTACCTTTCACACATTGTGGGTTTTTTTTCTCTTTTCCCTCTTATGCTGTTAGCATAGAAATATAGAAATAAAATATAAAAGAAAGATGAGTGTTTAGGATGAAGTCTGTAATACAAAGGGTGCTACCTGTCCTTCTGAACTATAGATAACCCAGCACTCTTTGAACTTCTTAATCCTGAAAAGAATCAGTCGTAAAGCAAACACCTGTCCTACAGAGTTAAACCTATGTCACCACATTAACAACACCAAATGGCATGACAGCTACTTAACTCAATGTATACCCCATTCTGGAAAAGGCTGCCATTACCTATCAAGCAGAACACTTCTGTATTAGCCTTTAAAACTAATCAGAATGATTGGATGGGTGATTACAAATTTTCACCTGGGATATGTGGGAAAAGTCCCCTTCCTGGAGGACATTGTTAGTCCTCAACAAGTATTGGAGGATGAGGTTGTGCTTCTGAATGATTTCTGTTCACCATATGCTTACAAAAATCTGGAACAACTTTGGTCAGACAACAAAAAAAAACACTGATTGAGACCTGCAATTAAGAAATATGAATACAATAAAGGTTGCATTTTGGGACTGGTATCAGTAATACAGTGAAAGAAAATATATAGATTACAAGAATATAATCAGCTCTAAAACAACTAACATAAATAACATAATAACATGGTGTATCAGCAAACATACATATAACCTGTGGTTCAGCATGCAGAAGTGATAATGCATACAGTGGTATGTGTCTACACAGTATACCTTGGTGCTGCAAACTGCCAAGTATGTACATAATTGTCAATCGTCATTCCCTAAAGCATTTACAGACCAAATGAGATAGAAGATGGATTGCAGCCTCACTTTCAAGGATGGCAGATTTTTCAAAGATCAGGGACAGTTAACCCCAAAGCCCATGACCTGCATTCGACACAGTTACCAATTAACAGACTTGGATTTGGTCAGGTGATCAGTAGTGCACTGTCACATGGAAAACAGCCTTGTAAAACCCTGCCTTCTAATGTTGACTGTATTGAGTGTGTATCAGATGTATGTGCATGTTTGTAATGACTCATATATGAGCTAAGATTTTTGCTCCTTCTAAAAGAAAAATGACACGTATGATCTACAATTTCACTTAGCCTGGTGTCTGCTAAAAGGATATTACGTACACTGTTGAGTAGGACATCGGTATTCCTACCATATGTAGTGATTAATCTTATTGGTGGATTGTTCTCCGCTGCTTTGTCCCTATACTGAAGTAAGTCAGTCCTGTTTTGATTAGATGCCCAGTGTTTAGCCTGATATATGTCCCCTCTCTTGTAGCCCCTCTGCCTGAATCTCATAACTAGATCTTCCTCATGTGAATGGTGAATACCTGCATCTGAACATATCCTTTTGATACATAAAAACTGTGACTTTGGGATGTTTCTGCATATATGAGGACGATGAAAGCTGGTAGCATGGAGTAAGGAGCTGAACTGGGAGTGTTTACAGTAAACTTCAGTTGTTAATGTGTGATCGACATTTCTGGTTACTAACACATCCAGGAAAGTGATTCTGTTCATATCAATAGTAACTGTAAACTCAATCTCCCATTTATTATCATTCAAGTATTCAACAAACTCCTGAAGATAAATACTATCAGACCTCCATACAAACCAGCAATCATCCAAATATCTCCTGCAGATGTCGATCTCATCTATGTAGATGTTATGGGCCCTATCATAAATCAGTTGTTCCTCAATATAGGCCATGAAGAGATCGGCATATATGGGGGCAAAGGAGGCTCCCATGGCAGTTCCTTTGATCTGTAAAAAGCAGTTGTTCTGAAAATAGAAAACATTTTTAGTCAAAACGTGCGCTTTAGACAGACTAGGAATCTGATAAAGCCTGGTAGATATAATTCGAACCTAAATAACCAATATTCTAAAACCTCCAAGCCCGCCCAATGGGGAATATTTGTATATAATGCAGAAACATGCAAAGTACACATAAGTCTTCCTGCATCCAACTGCATGTTGGAAATGACCCTAAGAAACTCAGTGGTGTCTTGAATCCTTGCTCTGACCCATTTAAGCAAGGGTTTTAGATATAAAGTCAAGAACTGGGATAGGGTTTCAGTGATTAAACCTCTGCCAGAGACAATTGGCCTACCTAGTGGGTTTTGTAAGCTCTTATGTATTTTTGGTTAAAAAGTATATATACTGGCTGGAAGGGTCCCAAACTGTTAAATGGTGCAATGTGTTGTCCGTTTTAATCCCCTCTTCTTTAGCAGTATTCAAGAAGCAATCTATTTGTTTCTTGAAGCCAGTAGTAGGATCACATACCATTTGTGTATAGTAGAGTTTATCAGAGAGTTGTCTCATTGCTTCCATATTATATTGTGACCAATCCTGTACCACTATAGGCCCACCTTTGTCTGCTGGCAGTATTACTAGTGCATGATTGGTACCCAATTCTCGAATCATGTCTATCTCATGTTTCAATAAAGTGTTAGATTTTGCACAGTGATCCCTGTAGTTGAAATGTAGATCTTTGAGAATTGAGTTCTGAAACATGAGTGCAGTAGGATGCATGGGTGGAATAAAGTTGGATTTATGGTATTTAAATCCATGTTGTGGTTCAGATTCAGATGCTGAACAGAAAAAGAGTTTCAGGTTAAGGCATCTACAAAAAGAGGATATCCTGTGCAAAGGTATCTTCAGGCACATAAAAACCAGGTATAAAATGTAAGCCTTTATTAAGTAGTTTGACATGAGTGGGTGACAATTCAACAGAGGAAATATTAAGTACATTATCCTGTTCTACTTCTGTACCATGATTTTGAGCAACTCTTCCATACTGTCTACCCCTGTGTTTCCTGCCCCCCCTTTTGTTTACCTCTAAAGGGATCGGCATATTGCTTTTCTTTGACACTGGTGAGTCTGTGACATTTTGTGTAGAGGACTCTAAACCAGAGGAAGACTCCGCACCTGAATCCTCACAGCTGGATAAGGTTGATTTCTTCAGTATAGAACGTGGCCTCTTTCTTTTGACAACCTTTCTATTCATAGGTTCAAATCTCACATGTTTGTTAGTGGCATAGGGATGTCCACCCTCATAATCTGTTACATCTCTATGAAATGTTTTCATCTTTTTTTCTTTTAACTGTTGCTCTAATGACAAAAGATCCTGACTCAGTTTCCCTAAACAGTTGTTATACCCCCTCTTGACCCTCATATTGTACAATATCAATACACATACATGTGATATCAGATATGTTTTTGTCAATGGTTCTGTCATAATATGATGCTAGTGTTTTAACAAATTCCATAGAAGCTTTATGTTGCACCTCAGCCCATTACTCCAAAAGGGCAGTATCATCATCAAGAACCAAGGGTTGAATTCATACCCTCAAGCCTCTGGGGGAAAAGTCTTTGGCTATGTATGCCTTAAATAATTTGGCATGCCATACATTGGCCCTCAGGACCCTCATATTTTTGTTAAGTTTATGAAATTCCACTTCACACATATTTGTTTGCGTGATGCTTTCAGGTCCAGTCTGTATGTTATTATTATTTAGTCCAGAAATTGCCAGATCATCCCTATCTGATGATAGACCCTTGAGTAATTTGGTAAGATCCATTGGTGGGTCAATCTCCCATATAAAAATGACAACAAAAATAAATATATAGTAAGCTGTTGTTGGACTGCGATATTCCCAAAAAAATCAAATTAAGAAAGTTGTATATAGTAAATGGCAGTCCCAACAGTCAGCACATATGTGTTGTGTTTAAGGACAATAAGCACTTATACAGTTGTAATCAGTACCAGCCGCTGGAAACTCATTCAAGCAGTGCTAAGTCCCCAGTCTACAATCAAAAGTGTTAATATATATATAAATATATATATATATATATATATATATATATATATATATATATATATATATATATAGCCAATGTTTGCTGATTATATCAATGAAACCGAGGACAATATTAGCCCCTGCTAGACCCAGAGTTACCAAACACTTTGTGTGCTTATAAAAAATAAATGTCCATATATGGCCCAAGGTGAAAGAAAAAGTGGACAATAGTAGCCCTTGCATGTAGTGATAGCATTCCACTTATAATTTCAGCAGTGCTATGACCACATTGACAATATTGAACAAAATAGGCATATATTCTTATATTATTTAAGGACAAGATTAATCCCTGCAAAACCACGTGGTAAACCTAAGTATTAGTGTTTTGCAGTGCTAAGTCCTCAATCTCTATTCACCTTGGGAATCATCAAAAAAGTTGGTTGGTTGCCATTCAGTATTCAAATATAAATAGGTAATGCCCCAGTCCAACATATCACTTGTAAAGTATAGAAAAAACAAAACGAATGGCCCCAAAAAATGTATACCCAACTTCGAAAAGGTATATCTATGACGCTAATACTTCCAGGAATTAATTCCTTAAATTAGGGATGCCAGGCCATCCTGTACAATATATTGTGTAGCTAACTTATAACAGGACTGAATTATATATGTTGTTCAAAAATGGTCCGTCCTTTAATATAAATGTATCAAGCAGGCACTAGAAAAATCCCTAAGCTAGGGAATATATCCTAGTATTCCATAAACAACCTATGACACTTAATTAATGCATATAAAACAACTATATTATATACCTCGCCTTCTGAGCAAAATGGGTACTGTGTACTGTCATTAATCACTGTTTCAAAAACAAAATGGCGTCTCGGATGATGCAGTTAAAGTATATATCACGTCTCAACAGTAAAAAAGAACAAACACGCAATTACATACAATATCATAAAGCATATAACTTTCCCGTTATAACAGTAAATTAGTATATAGCCCACAATGTTAATAATATGTCACAAAATAGTTCCAATATTGTAAGCATGCATATATCCACCGAAATAGGTTGAGCAAAGGGTTATGACTGAGATATCAAACACTAATGTCCCAAACAATAAAATAATGTCCAAAACAACAAAATGACATCCAAAGCAAGGCAACTTGTTGTATAAATCCTCAGCTGGAAATCATAAATGATACCAAGAAAACAAGAAAAATATGAAAATATCAATGCCTGCTGGAAAAAAAATTGTTATGCCTGCAAATTTTCTATTATGATATTTGCATACTTACTGATGATGAGTTGCAACTTAAAATCAGGGTATTCATGGCAGAAAACTGAAAATCCTCATTTCAATGATTCCCAATAAATTGGAAAACAAAAACAAAAAAACTGCTTTTCTAGCAGGCTAAATACACACAATCACTGAAAAATATAAAAACAAAATGAAAACTGTCTGCCCATAACAAGTACTACAATAGAAAATATTACAAATTAGCAAAATACCACAAAGGGCATTTTGGTTTTTATGTGTATTTTGCCCTGCTCCTGCTTCTCATTAAGCATCCTTCCAAAGCATATCAGTTCCCTAGTGGAGGTGATTATCCCCAGATCTATTAGGGTGAATGCCATCTGGAGGGGGTCATCATTTAGGCAGCGATGAGGGTTGTTTGTATCCTGATCAGCATCCCAGCAATGGCAGCATTATTCATTGGGCCAACTCCTTTCCCTTTTTGTGTGGATGTGCATCTTGTATCACAGCAAAGCCATAATGCCTTCCCCATGCAAGTGCACACCCATCTAGACTTGCTCAATGGAGTTACTGCAAACTTGCAACTTAATGAACACATGCATGCCCCCAGATCACAGGCCTAGCTCCTTCTTCCTAAGAACTTCTACAACTAGTGACCATCTCTATCAACAATAACTAGCCCCACCCCCCGGATGGGCACCCCCATCCTCCCTGCTTGCTCCATCAGCCTCTTGAGCCACTAATTGAGTTTCTGCCATTTGGGCTGTAGTTAGGGCTTCTTCCCTGTAAGCCACTAGAGTTACAAGGGGCATTTTTGCACTCCTCATAACAGGGGTTTGATTCCTCATCCTCTTACTTATACATAGTAATGCCGCAGCTACCCAACCATCAAAAATCAGCAACTCCATCTACTATAGTATTTGGTTTGAGATAACTCTCAGCTCAATACTCCAGTACAAAGTACTTCATAGGTTGATAGGTTCATAGGTAGGTACTAGGCTATTGGCCCTAGGGCCTATACAAGCCTAGCTAAAAAGGTACCCTGGTTTTCACCACCCAAAAAAATTATTTCCTGTGCCCCTGTCCAGTAGAGCCACAGAAGTGATCCCCAGGGTGAATTTCTCATCTCCCATCCAATCATCAAGATTTTTATTGAAGAGTGCTAATGAGGAGCTTTGTTTGATATAGATAGGTAAGTTTGTTCCAGAGTATGGGAAGTCTCTGGGACAGGAATCTATCCCTCCAGCATGTTCTGTTTATTATGGTGACATGGTTTAGGTCCCTAGAGTGTATAGTTTGGAGGGATTGGGATTTCTTTAAGTGGAGCATGTCCAACAGCTCTGGGTTTGACATAGCTTTGTATGTTAGGCAGAGATCGCCTCTGAATTGGCGATATGCGACAGTGTAAAGCTGGAGTCTTTTGAGATGGTCTGCAAAGGGCATCTGTTTGAGGCTGGTAATCCTCTTTGTGAGGTATTTCTGCAGCATTTCCAGTTGTTGTAGATGTCTTGTAAGGTGAATACCAAAAGGGGCACTGTATTCTATAATGGGTCTAATGAGTGACGAGTAGAGGGGAACAATGACCTCTTTTTTCCTGGATGAGAAACCTTTTGTGATGAGGTGTGCCACGTAGAAGGATTTCTTGACTACTGTGGCAATGTGATTATCAAAGGAGAGACTACTGTCCACAAGTATCCTAAGGTCTCATCACACTCTCGGTGTTAAGTAGACCACCACCTATGTGGTAGTTCATGGGTACAGAGTTTTTACCAAAAGGGATGACAATGCACTTTTTGGCATTGAGCTTGAGGCCACGGCTTTGACAAAAGGCATCTGGCTCAGTGAGGCCCTTTTGTAGGATGTCCACATCGTTAGGAGTTTCTATTATGGCTCCTAGTTTGCAGTCATCTGCGAACATTCCTGTCCCAGAGACTTCCCATACTCTGGAACAAACTACCTATTTATATCCAGCAAAGCTCCTCATTTGCACTCTTCAAGAAAAATCTTGATGATTCTTCACCAAGATTTGTTGCGTTTCCTTCAATTAGCAAAGCATCCTGTATGGGTGACTTCAATTTTGCAACATGCCGCAAGAATCAAAAGTGTATATTATGGTTTATGTGCCAGAACATTCGAAATAACTGCCATACGTAGTTCAAAATTCATAATTTTGATAGTGCTGTAGATGATTTTAAGTTATACTAGAACTTTGAAAGCTACCCATTTATTAAAGAAGCAAAGTATTACTGAAAGTTTAAGCCAAAGTCCCATTGAAGAAATGGGTAATGGGACAATGGAAATTACTTATAATAAAAAAATTCTATCTTGTTTGCTAATGCCCCACCTTTTCTAACTAGAATAGTCCAGTTTCCAGGCTTTGCTGGTTTCAGGACTTTGGTTTCAGGACTTTAGTTTCAGTGCTCAGAGCTATCCAGACCTTGCTGTGGTAAAGGGAGGTCCTACTGCTTACCAGTGAGAGTGGGAGCATTGTACTGCCTATCTAACAATAGAGGAGTGATTTCCAACTCTAAAATTGCAATTTTATAGACCATTTTTGGCTGATTTCTATCTCTTTCAACTTTCTGGCATAAATATGCGCGTTTGCACATGTTTGAACTTGTTTTAGATCAGCAGATCCTGTTTGGGCATCCTGCAGACAACTACAGCACCAGAAATAAGAAAGAGAGACTTTTTGTGCTAACTGCAAGTACATTTTGCTGAATTTTCTAGTTTTTGCTGATTTTGATTGTTTTTATTACCTGCACTTCTCAGAAAGCTTAAAAAGTAGACTAGCTACTTATTTCACTGTATTTCTGCCTGTAAGTCATTTTCTAGTTGTGCACTTGCTTTGCTTTATTTAAAAAGTTGAAATTTTCAAATTTCTAATTTTGCAAAGTTTTAATTGAGTTTACTGTTCTGGTCTATACACTCAAGTGCATTAGCCTATCTGTGCTTATTTACTGTATAACTGCATTGTTTAGCCTGATTTAATCAAAAAACAAACAAAAAAATCTGTCTTCTTTGCTAATTTCTCACCTTATCTAACTAGAATAGTCCAGTTTCCAGGCTTTGCTGGTTTCAGGACTTTAGTTTCAGTGTTCAGAGCTATCCAGACCTTGCTTTGGTAGAGGGAAGTCCTACTGTTTACCAGTGGGAGTGGTGAGCACTGTACTGCCTATCTAACACTAGAGGAGTGGTTTCCACCTCTGAAATTGCAATGTTATTGGCTATTTTGGGATGATTTTTATCACTTTCAACTTTCTGGTATAAATACGCACATTTGCACACTGCGGAGCTAAGGTTAAACTATTCCCGATGCCAGAAAGTCTGCTCTTCAAATTTTCACTTAGAACTAGCTAGTTTATCAGCAGTAACACTAAAATCTGTATACCTGTGACTAGCATTTGCTCTAAAACTTGCTAAAAAGCACTAGGAAGCCTTAATTTGTTACAAGCACTCACCTCTCCTTGGTAATAAGGAGAAAATAGTTGTAGGCACTAGACAGCCTACAATTGGAAGTACCTTGACAAAAGTAAGGGAAAACAGCTCTTGTACTACACAAAGAAAGCACCTAACAAGGCATGTCCAAAGGTCACCTTCTGGTAAATTCTCCTGTCCACCTGGTGAATCTGGGCATACTGGGGCAATGCAGCAATTGCCACATGTACACAGACAACCCTCTCCTCCTACCACCAAACACTACAACCTGTGAGAGATGCACTTACATAGCCAAACTGGAAGCAAAGCACTCTCCGACCAAGATTGTGCTAGACAGTCAAGAGGAGAAGGTTAACATCCACACAACACCTCAAGCAACACATAGTCCTTCAAAACCTACACCACCAAAACCCACATATAGCAACACAAAATCCACATATGCAGAGGCTCTTAACATTAACCTGCCCAAGCAACAAGGACCTCCGAAGCTGAATCACAAACAAACACCACCCCCAAACACAACCAAAGCATCACATAGCTCACAACACCAGTGCACCACCCAACAGCAGCCCCTAAGGCAAGACAACATGCCCAACACTTTAGTCATAGGTGACTCTATAGTCAGGCACACTATGTCCCACTCACCAGGCTGAACAAGGAGAAAATTACAGTTAGTTGCCTGTCGTGTCAGGATCTGTCACATAATGCATGCACTCAATTCACTCCACAACAGGTACAAATATGACTCTGTCATTGTCCATGTTGGAGTGAATGACTTGCGATGTACCTCCCTGGACTACATGAAAAGAGACATGGAAGAGCTCTTGGTTCATGTAGCCCAGGCATGTATGACCCTAGCCCTGAGTAGCATCCTGCCATTGCCTAGAATGATTCCATAGTATAAAGGCAAAATGATTGACTTCAATAATTGGCTAAGCTTCTGGTGTCATTCAAAGGGGATTCAATATCTGTCTGCCTGGGACGACATGATCGACAAACCATGATGCTTTGCAAGAGATGGTATGCACCTGTTGCCCCTGAGATTCAGGTTAATGACTAAGGCTCTTGCCACCCCTATAGTGCCTTTTTTAAGCAAGGTTCAAAGGACAAAACTACCACCATAACGGGTACAAGCAAGCAAAATCTGAAGGTAATGCTACTCAATGCTAGATGTCTAAACCTCAAGATGCACTCTCTTGAGGCACTCCTAAAAATGGAGAACATCGATATCTGTGCAGTAACTGAGACCTGGTTCAGAGCTCCAGAGAGCACCCCTGCAATACTAGGCTACAACTCATACCACACTTTTCGTCCACCAAACCAGGACCAAAACACTAAAGGTGGAGGAGTGTCCATATTCACCAAGTATATTCACATTTCCAGGCTGGTTGCCCAACACAATGCATCTGAAATTCTTCAGGTGCAACTAACACTAGGTAAGACTGCAATACAAATTGTAGCTTGCTACAGATCCCCCACCATGCCACAAGATTCTCACTATACCTTTCTAAACATACTGGAAAATATTAAGATACAACCAAACACATTAATACTGGGTGATTTCAACTACCCTGCCATTAACTGGGAAAACTACTCTTGTACCAACACCCTTGCTCAACCGTTATTGGAATTTATAAATTCCAACACCCTAGAGCAACTAATTCATGGTCCCACCAGGGGTACCGGTATTCTAGACCTGATCATTACCAACATGTGAGATTGATGCTCCACACCAGTGGTCACCCCCCTCATTGGTCAGATCAGACCATAAGCTAACCACCCTTGACATCCACATCCCACCACCAACCCCCTTTAAGGAAACCTCTGTAAAAAACTTCTCCAAAGCAAACTTCATACTTCAAAAGTCAGAAGTAACAAACTTCATGACACCCGTACAGATGGGAACTGGAAATTCAACTGCTGAGTCCTACACTAAGTTGCTGTACAAGCACATTCACTCAGACATGGACCAAGCCATCCCAAATAGAACCAAGATGCTGTCCCCTAAAAAATGGAAGCCAATCTGGTGGTCCCCTGCTATAAACAAGCTGTACAACAGAAAGAAGAAACAGTTGCAGAAAAGAGGAAGAATCCAGGATTTAAAAAACTCCCTCACCAGCCTCAGTAGAAAGCTGAGATCCCTCATAAAATCTTCCAAAGCTAGTTACGAAAACAAAATTGCCAAAGATTCCAAAGACAACCACAAGGCATTCTATAGCTATGTCAAGAATCTAAATGGTAATACTCAGATCTGCTCTGAGCTACAGCAGAATGGCACTAGATATACTGATCTCAAGGATATTGCCAATATCCTGGCAAGTAGATTTAGTGTCAGCTTCACCCCCTCTCATTCCCTAAAGGACCCATCTCAATACTAAAATAATGCCAAATTCCGGCAATTACGGCCACTCAGGTAAAAAACGCACTCTCCAAAACCAAGAATACAGCATCCATGGGACCAGACAACATCCCGGGCTGTGTACTGCATGAACTACAAAATGAACTGGCACCTCACCTGTGTGTCATGTTTAATCATAGCCTCAACTCAGACTTTGTGCCCACAAAGTGGCAAACAGCTACATTCATCCCAATCCACAAGGGGGGATCCACTTTGGATCCCGGGAACTACCTTCCCATCAGTCTGGCGAGCCTGATCTGCAAGGCCATGGAACGTATTATCATGGAACTTATAAACAAAGACATTGGCAACCTTCAAACACTGGACCCCACCCAGTTTGGGTTTGTGAAGAGCCGATCTTCCTTCCTGAACCTGACCAACTTCTTTGAATCAGTCGCCAGAGATGTGGATGAGGGTAAAGTGGTTCATACAGCCTACTTGGACCTTGCCAAGGCTTTCGACACTATCCCCCACTCTGGAAATCATAGATAAACTTACTAAGCTAGACATTAATCCCTACGTCACTCGATGGGTTGCCAACTGGCTTACTGATAGAACCCACACTGTAAAAGTAGCTGACTCCAAATGTAGCTCCAGACAAGTGACAAGTGGAGTACCTCAGGGTTCAGTCCTGGGACCACTCTTCTCTGAAGTACAGGCCAATACTAAGGGACTCTGGTTAACAAAGTTCGCAGATGACTGCAAACTGGGAGCCATTATTAAATCCCCCAATTATGTGGATATTCTACAAAAGAGCCTTACAGAAACAGATGCTTGGTGCCAGAGCCATGGGCTCAAGCTCAATGCCAAGAAATGTATAGTTATCCCCTTTGGGAAAAAACATGTATCCATGAATTACCACATAGGTGGCAGTACACTAAACACAGAAAGTTTGATATGAGACCTAGGGACACAGGTGGACAGTTGTCTCACCTTTGATAACCACATAGCCACAACAGTTAGAAAATCCTTCTACATGGCACACCTCATCACTAAGGGCTTTTCATCCAGAAAAAAGGAGGTCATTGTCCCTCTGTACTCATCCCTCATTAGACCCATTATAGTATACAATGCCCTGTTTAGTATGTACCTCACAAGACATCTGCAGCAACTAGAAATACCTCACAAAAAGAATTACAAGCCTAAAGCAGATGTCTTATGCTGATTGTCTAAAGAAACTCCAGCTACACTCTGTTGCATATCGCCTACTCAGAGGTGATCTCTGCCTAACATACAAGGCCATATCAAACCCAGAGTTGTTGGACATGCTACACTTAAAGAAATCCCAATCCCTCTAAGCCACACGCTCCAGGGATCTTAACCTTGTCATCACGATGAATAGAATATGCTGGAGGGATAGGTTCCTGACCCAGAGACTCCCCATACTCTGGAATAGGCTGCCCATACATGTCAGGCAGAGTGCCTCAATGGCCCTCTTCAAGAGGAACCTTGACGATTGGATGGAAGATAGGAAATTCACCCCGGGGATCACATCAGCAGTCCTGCTAGACAGGGGTCCAGGAAAGTAAAAATTTGTGGAAGCAATAGCCAGGGAATCATTATGGCTAGGTTTGTATAGGCCCTAGGGCTGATAGGCTAGTACCTATCTATGAACTTATGAGATGTAGAAGAAGAAAAGCTCACAGACTTCTGAAAGATTTTAGACAACACAGAAAAAAAAGAGTAATGTTTCAACACCTTCAGGAAATTGTTAGCATATGCCATTACTGTACATTATTTAAATGAGTAACAGTTATACTTAATTGCCATGGTTACCTCTGTATTTTAGTTGGTCTGCTCATCTGATTGTTCGTCTTAATGTCTGTCCATCTACCTACCTTCTCATTTATCACCCTTCTCACTCCTGAATTTCAATCTGGAATTGTCATGTTATTTCTTTTCTGGCTTCTTCAGGCTATCTATTTTTATGTCACTATATGTATGTTCAGGCAACATGCTGTTTTGCAAACAGATTGTGCACTTTATATTGATTGATAACTGCCGTAGCTATGAAATGTCACCAACTAAAGCAGAGTTCATAACTCCATTATGCTTATTAATTAATAGGGTAGTCACTAACTGTTATCAACATCAATCTGAATTTTAAATAGACAAATGATTGAAGCAGCCTTACATAACAATGCATTGAAGGTTCAACTTGGTTCCAGTACTACTGTCCTTCTGCCTCAATACTCTTTCACAAGTCATATCTGTTAAATTCTGCCTCAGTACACTTTCACAAGTCATATCTGTTAACTACTTGCACTGAAGGTGATTTCAAATATTTTATTTGCATGATATTTATTTTTCTTAAACATGCAAGCCTACAGTTTGTAATACCTCATCAACAAAATATTAAACACTGTGTGCGAATGTTATGAAGATAAGCTATAATATTGGGTAAGTAAAATCTACTATTGCATTTTCTGTAAGTAGGTCTTGAATAAAAGTGAAAATATTGTTTCTTACCCCATGGCATATACTTTAAAAACTGAAAGTACTATTATCGTCATTATATTTGTATTACTTTGTTCTAGAATACAAATATTTGAATGGTAACATAGCAAAACTATGCACACAACTCTGAAAGTTAATATAATAAAATTGAGAGGAAAAAATGCACATTTCAGTAGTACAATAGGATCATAGTTTCATAGGTTCAATCAGTTCAGTTAAAAATGTATAGTTTACTGGCTTTCAAGAAACTTGACGTGATAAACCCCTGTTAATATATATATATATATATATATATATATATATATATATATATATATATATATATATAGGTGGGGTGCTCAGATGTGAAGCACACCATGTGGTGGACAAGAGCAGGAGACATTATATCTGGCATTTAGCATAGAGGATTAAAGCTCTGGGCTGTAGCTGAGCTGTTTCCTCCAACTAGGGCACAGAGATTGATTCCTTCAATTTCCATTTGCCTGTTGTATGACTCTGGGCAAATCACTTGACCAGGCAATGTTCTTTGGTTACCCATGTAGAGGGGCAACTGTAACCAGTGGACTTACCTGGTTAACAGATATATTAAATAAAGTAAAACAAAATAAACAAAGACAGAATAGACCTTGGTAATGGAAATGTGTTCTTGGACATGGAATGTTTACCTTCCTGTTGAGGAAGGAACTGGATCATTTGCAGGAGACTGAAAGGTACCAGCTTGACATAGTTGGCCTTACTTCTATACTCAGCATTGGTTCTGGAACCGAACTTCTTTAGTAGGAAGAAGGGATGGTATATCTCTTGCTCTGAAAATGCCCCTCAGGAGAAGTGCAAGGTGGGTTTATGAGCACTTGAAAGCCCTCTGCTGGATGATGTGCAGTCAGAGTTTGTACAGGTGACTGACAGGGTTGCCTCAATGTAACTGCAGGGGCAGAATAGAAACCCTCAGCTGCTGTTTGTGCTTTTGCTTCTAACAGCTGTTTAGTTTACCCAGTCTTCTGGAGACTGTGGGTCCAGTATTCAGCAGGTACTGCCTCTATGAGCCTGTAATACTCATGTGAGGAATGACAGAGACAGCCAGAAAGGTGTGACTGGGAAGCATAACTTCCTGATCAAAATGCAAGGGGTGAATTTCCACTGGTTGTGGATTGTCCATAACAAACACCATGCTTGAACACAAAGTGTAACAGGTACCAGAGTACTCTGGGGCAAAGGTTGGTAACTGATACTGTAGTTGTGTCATCAGGTCTGAAGTCATACTTTATGCACACATAGGTAAAGGGAGGTATCAGCTGATCACAACTTGATAGTGAGTTGGGTCAGAAGGACAGGGCAGCAGCTGGACAGAAATAGGAAACACAAGCATGTAGTGAAAGTGCCCTGAGAATGCCCAAAAATGATTTTGTGAAAGGAAGAGCTTCTACCTTATCCCAAGGGAGATTGAGGACATAGTATATAGAATGACTCCATGTTGGATCTCAATAGTTGAGGCAGTGACATGGCTCTGCGGCTAAAAGGTGATTGGTGCTTCACATCAAGCCAACCCAGGGATCCATGGTGGACAGCAGCAATAAAAGATGCAGTCAAGTTAAAGGAAGAGGCCTTCTATGCAATGCTGGCAGAGGGATCTGTAGACCTGAGTAATAGGTAGTAACAGGATGGACACAAGCAGTAAAGACAGTACAAAATGAAGGTGGGAGTGTGGGAGCAGTTAAGTGAGGTCAAGGCAAATGAAATGTAGATGATCTCAAATACGTTCTGGCTGAATAGTAGCCAAGTCATCTGGTATCCCATGCAATTATCCAAACTGGCACCCCTCCATGTGAAAGTTGAGGAGCAAAAATAAATAAAAAAAAAATAAATTAAATAAAACAGACAACAAAATAAACAACAGCTCTTCAGCACTCCTGTAACTGCAGCATGATGTCTGCTACAACTGTAACAAGCAGCTTGTTATAGTTATTCTCAAACACTGAGTACTTCAGCACTTCTTCCTTAAGTACAAAGGCAGTATCAGCATACATGTCCTTGCTACTTCATAAGTCAATGATGTTAATGGTGCTATTGCACTCTTGCACCATTGACACCTGCTGATTGTGCCCAATAATAACTTTTACCCATGCACTTTACTTATGGGTCTGCAACATGCTAACATAGGAGAGGTGGGCAGGACATTGTCCAGCCTGTACTCAGGAAGTATGTACAAACATTGACCTCAATTGGATATATTGTCAGGAGGTGGAAAGAACAGTTTCAGGAACTCCTGAACCTGATACTCTGCCTTCACTAGGTAAGTACTGCCAGAAACAATTGGTAATGTGAAGTTATTTTCTGTAGACAAAGTCATTGTGGTGATCAAACACTTCTGCAACAGCATCACAGCTGTGGAGTGGATGAGACCTGGCCATAAGTGGTGAAGGTGCTACATTTTGGGATGTTATGGTTAATGTACATTTTCAGTGTAGACAGATACAGATAGACAGATAGATAAATAAATAATTGTAGCTATAGTAAGATCCAAGATTCAAGGCAGCACTGGGTGCAGGGCTGCCATAAAACACATGTTTATGTTTCTAAAGTAAAGGAACAATAAAAATTAAGAAATCAACAGTCTTTTTACAAAAACAAAATGGTGCCTTTGGTTATTTTTTTCTGTCAAAAAGTATTATAGTCTCTAATAGTCTTTCCAAATACAGATTATCTTAAAAGAGCCCCAGGCTGTAGGGCTCAAGTAGGCTTTAGACACAGCACTACACCCATAATTTTTTCAGGTATAATTACCAAAGTAAGCCCCGACTGTGCTCCTGGATCTATCAGGCTACTCCATCTCACCTATTCTGCACTTCCAGTTGAGGAAAGAAAAAGATCCATACGCAGGTCATTAGACAATTTCCAGAGTAGTAACTTCTCATGCAGAAACTGAAAGCCAAAAAACTACATCCTTAGAAGATGAAGGCCAAAAGAAAAAAAAAAAGAGGAGGAGAAGAAGAAGAAAGGAAAAAAAAAATTGAAAAGTCGATGAGCAAAAAACAAAATTCTCTGTAAGAAAAACCAGATCATGGTCAAATGGGGTCATAGGGAGAGTAAGGAACCAGGCTCTCCCTCTCTTCCAATATCAGTGTGCATTCTATTTTCTTCTTTATTTTTACAGTTATTAGAGGGTTTAGATTCAGATTTCAAATTTTATAACACAAACTCTAATGATAATTTGCTAAACAAAATACTCTCATGTTGAGAATATTCTTAGCATGAGCAGCAGTCAACTTCTTTTCCCCTGAAGCTAGCATTCATTGAAAAGGCAGATGGCTAGTGGTGGATTAAGTGTACCTTGGGCCCCAGGCTGTTTTCAAAGGGTCTATATCATTTGAACGAAAGTTCAAAATGTCGATCACTGTAAACAGCAAAAATGTCAATAACTGAATCCTTTATTAGCCCCCCACTAATTATATATACCAACTCCGAGATCGCACTACAGTGAGGAAACGGCAAATTTCCCGATCTTCACTGTACCACGATCTCACAAAACAGATATCAATTATCGGCATTTACAGCGATCGACATTATGAACTTTCATTCAAATGATACAGACCCATTTTCAAACTATGGGCACACATATTTAGGACCCTGTATAAATGCATGTGTTCTTTGATTCACCTTCTTTGGTTTTTTTTTTATTCTGTTTCTTGTTTAATACATCACTTGTTAGTGTAGTTTAAATTTGGAGTTTTAAAATGTTTCCATTTTGCAGTCAAACAAAATGTATGAACCAATAATGAAAAAAAATTACTCATTTCAAAACATTTCAACCATAAAAAACACTCAAACTATCATTATAATCCACATTATCTCAACAATTACGGCCCCTTCATCAGCTGTGGACTCATCACAGTATTCCAGTTTTTTATTTTATACAAATGTATTCTAGTTCTGCAAAGACAAACTAATTATTTTTTTAACCTTACTAGCCCAGTAGTGTCAGTCATTTATATCCATAGACATTCCCCAACCCTAGCAATTATAGTTACGTAGCTGACTGCATCCTTCTCAGATGTCGATGTCAAAATAATAATAATAATAATAATAATAATAATGATGATGACGATACCCTCAGAGATTTCAAATTTGTTTCACACAAACACACAGTAGCTAAACTATTCCAAGTTAAGTGCCACTAACCCTGTCAGCAACAACAACAAAAGAAAAATACGGAAACATAAAATAATTCACACACACAAGCACAGTAGTCCTGAAAAGCCAAATTACAGACAGTTTAAACTGACCTGATAATTAGAGCATAAAGTTCATTCATCCACAGAGACCCCACCACCACCACCAAGCAGTTATAGCTGCTTTGTTGACTGTGTACATCCCTTACTGTTATGAATACTACATTATATGTACATTATTGGCAACTTTGGATGAACTGCATGAAACTGTTTGAAGATCAGTAACATCATATCATAAGATCCAGTCACATGTAGCACAGTTTAAATAGAAGAGTATTTATGAGAACATAAGAAATATTAACCCCCTTATAGTATATGCTAACCCAGTATGCACAATCTCTACAAAAGTTAAAGTCGTCTGCATAATTCCACATGAACGAGAGCTGTTACTAATACAGAGGTTGCTGCTGGCAGACAACTTTGCATTTTAGTGCTTCATCTACAAATGCAGTCCTTGCTGCTTTTGAAGAATAAGTTGCCTATGCTGCATAAGTTATGGTGTGCTGGTGATATTGCAATAACCTTTTTTGAACTGGTTCAGCTATGCAATAGGGAATCACTTGCAAACAAGGACAAAAGGTTCATAGCTACAAGACATGCAAATATGGAGACCATTAAGCAGCCAGCCCAAATTACCAATTTGCTCCAAAGCACTGTCTGTTTAAGGGACTTGCTCAATGACACACAACAGTAAATGAAGATGGAAAAATTCAGACCTTGCACCCTTGCCATAGGAAGCAGCTCATTAAGAAGTCACAGCTTTACTCTTCTGCGCTAACTGCCAATTTTTAATTAAATACAGAAATATTTTAAAATTCAAACTTTATAGAGAAAAGACTGTATCAACATAATACGACACAATGACTACATAATGGATGCTGAAGAGGAGTTGGTTCTGATCATTGCTCCAAATAATGCAGACTATATGACCTGACAAATGTCAGCCGTTTCTAGTTGCTGAATGCTGTAAATAAGATACTGCAAAAATATATTACTAAAATGCAACATGTTCAGACTACTAAAATGCAACAAATTTAGACTATATTACACCAGCCATGCCTATTGATGAATCAATTCATTCTTTATTGCAATGAATAATGCAAAACAATTAAAGACAATTTTAATTGCTGCAGCAGCTTTTGTTCAGCAACACGTCATACAAAAATCTGAAATATTACTGCATACAACGTAGTATTTTTGGGAGAGAGGGCTTACATGCTTGCATGCCACCTACATCTCAGTTTTGACCTCCTTGTATCTTCCCTGTCATCAAGAATAGTTATCTCATCTTACATCACACAGTACAGGTCTGACAGCTGGATGGCTAATAATATTGCATTATTGTCATATAAACCTCCAGATTCTACAGAGCTGTATTTTTGGACAATCGGGGCCCTATGCAGGGGATTGAATAGGGCCCCCACAAGGCATATAAATATCCCAATATCACCATAAATACTCTTCAAGTCTGTCCGTGTAGGCATATTTTTTCTTTACTTTTACACTTATCACAAATATTTGGATTTCATTTAAAACTTTTGTTTCAAATTTGACAGAAGAAACACTAACAGTCAGTTTCTAAACAAAACAACACAATCTCACATTGAAAATAGACTTAGCATGAGAAACAGTAAACTTCTCTTCCCTTGAAAGCCACATTTATTGAAAATGCAGAACCCATTAAACTGTAAGAGGTGTACTGGGATTCATACTCAAATAGCATATAGTGAAGTACTAATTAGTGTCTATGTGAAGAGTGCTGGAATTCAAAAGACAAATGTGTAACACATTTGCTAGCACCCTGGAACAGCACCACTGGGCACAAGTGTCCCTTTTCAGGAGCAGTCTAGGAGGGAACTTGGCAGAGTCATATAGAAAACAAATGAAGGCTGAAGGAATCCAACCATGTGCTACAAGAGGCAGCTCTTTAATAGCTCATAGCCTTACTCATTTATACTGAACAAGCTAAATTAAAAATGTATTCATAGTTAAAATATTAACATTAAACTCAGACTTTTTGCTGTCCAAGTTATTCAGCTGCTAAATAATAAAACATTGTCAAAAATCAGCAGAACAAATAAACCAATAATCACATCCAAAGAGCAAGGCTCTGTCATGATTCTCCTGTTTACTACAATCAGTTTCCTTCCTTTACACCATAAGTGCTATGGTTTATAGGTAGTTACTAGGCTTGCAGTCCATGGAGCCATTGAGGAGCCTAGCCTAAATTTCCAGTTGCCCTAAAGTACTGCATGATTAAGTGACTTGGCATAAATATTAGGCAAAATCAGAGAAGTTCTGCAAAACTGGAGATAGATAAGAGCATAGTATGCTAAATCATTTATAAAGCTAACAGAGCAACAGGTTTTGCATTAACATGTAATCTGCGAATCACAAAAAAAAAAAAAAATACTATAAAAGTATAATGAGTGATATTGGCTGACTGTTATCCACAGTGATTTACCAAACAAAAACAAAAAGTCAAGTTAATGGAGGTCTGGCAGTTGATATGGAGGAATAAGGCTCTTGCCTCCATCACCCTAAGGTACAAGGTTTGATTCTGAACAAGTTACTTAAATAATCAGTGCTCCTCTAAATGGGAAATTTGTGCGCGTGCTCATACACACACACACACACACACACACACACACACACACACACACACACACACACACACACACACACACACACACACACACACACACACACACACAGTGTGAAGAAGCAGTGTCCACTCAATGAGTCCCAAAACAGTAAGCAGTTTAGTGCAAAAGCAGCATCTACTCCATTCACATACCCACAGTGGGTGAGGAAACAGCAGACGTATGACAAGTCACATTTCAGTGCAAAAGCAGCATCAGCACAATTCACACAATACAAATAGATAGATACCTTCGAAGAGTATAGGAAAGCAGCACCTGAAAAATTTAGATGAGTCTCTGGTAGAAGCAAAAATGATCATTAGTTGTATGTGTACATAGCCTCAGTCATTGACACAAATGACTAGTTGCAAGTGTGTGTGCACAACTGTTGCACACTAAGCAAGAAATGGAAATTCAGACTTTTTTGTGAATTTTTATTCAGACTTTTTTATTTAATGTTTCGTGACCAGGTGACTCAGCCAGCACCTGGCCTAGGTCACCTAGTGATGGATCCATCCCTCCCTGTAAGTGTAGCAGAGTTTTTACTTGTCCCTTTATAAAGTTACAAACGCATGCATAACTAAACACATTCATTTAATCAGCCACAACTGAAAATAAATGTTATTACTGTACTCACACCTGATGGTCAGCTCATTTGAGGTGCTGTTTGTGTCCTCTGTTAGCATGTGTCCAAGGCAGCAGCCGTCTTCACCCCACCCTGACTACAGTGCTGAAACTGGAAAAGACTTTCTGCTCATAGCTCTCAAAGCTATTCCCTTTTGTATCAACATACTTGTTAGTCAGAGCCTTGTTATCTAGATAATGCACAATGTTTGCCTAACTTCTGATGAAATATTCACATACACATAAAGGCAAATCACCCCTTATACTAGAAGCACCATGATACGATTATCCCCAGCCAACACAAAAACAGAGGGTTCGGGCTCATAATGTTAGGCTGTATGCCTTCAATAACCCACCGACATTTCTGTTGGCTATCACCACAAGTTTGAATTGTCATCAGTCAGTCTATTCAACCATTTCAATGGGGCGTGATCAGTGACCAAACTGAAGTGCCTACGTAACAAATAATATCAAAGCATGGAAATTTCACTTTAAAAGTAGGCACTGTCTGTCAATGGAAGAGCGTCTCCTTTCAGCTTTGTTCAGTTTCTGTCTCATTTCCCACACAAGGTGATACTCCCTTTGAAAATCTTGTGATATTAATGACCCCAGTACATCTTGTAAAGTTCTTTGCTAAGTCAGGAGTCACCATTGCAGGTTTTGTACATAGGATCTGTCTATCTCAAGAGATCATTATAACTTTACAGGAGCTTTCCTTTTCTACAGTCTGACAAATGACCTGGAATGGTCACAGAATTAGGCACAAATAGTCTGTATACCTATCTAGGTAAACAAGGCCTAGAGCTGCCTTATAGTGGAGGGATGAAGCCAGTTCTATATTGTCTATAGTTTGCCTAATTGTAGTCTTATCATGCTTGTCCTTATAGGATACCCCACTTGTCTGGATTCCAACATACCCATATAGTCATGCCTGCTGGACATATGATTTCCAATATAGGCCGCACTTCTGGTAAATAGGACTCCCTGTGCCTTGAATGGATCATTACAGCATCCAAGTATGTAGCAGCATAACATCTGTTCTGCTGCAATATATTATCATCCAGACACTGAAATAAGGCAAGTGCTCAACATAGGCCCAATAGTAACACTGTGTACTGAAACAGATAATCAGGGGTTACAAAGGTTCCCTTATCTTTAGCAGACGGGGAAACTGGTATCCCTTCATCAGGTCTAATGTTGTCAATGTGTTATAGACAAAAGCCTGCATGAACGCATCAGTTCTGAGTATAAAATAACTAACAGTCATTTACATGCTATTCAAATTCCTAAAGACATTACAGAATCTACTGCATCCAACTGTAAGAGGTGCGACATTCCACACCACATAGGTGTTAACGAGTTAATATGATAGATTTGCACTGTCTTTCTTTTCCTGGCTATCTTACTTTACTGTTGACTGCATTTATTCTATCGATAAACTCAAACAGACCCTGCCCCTTGGCCAGAAATTTTTTTTGAGGGGGGCAGTACACTGATAACTGACATTCTATGAGAAATTATCTAAGTCAGGCATTTTTATTATAAACTTATTGCATTCCCCCATAAGCATGTGTTCTTTTACTGTGCGCATCGGTAGTTTCAGTGTATCCTACAACCTACCACAGTGTTCTATCACACTTTTAAATGATGTCTTTTCATCTTCTATGATTTCCTTAAAATCAATCGGTCGTCTGGGATGCCTGCCATAAAGGAATTCAAAAGGAATAAATTCAGTGGAATTTTGTGGCTCCTTTCTTATTGTAAACACTAAGCGAGGTCTGTCCTTATTTCTGCTTTTACTACTAACTATTCTGAGCAGCACAGTGGAAGTAGTGATGAACATGTATGATCAAAACCGTGTTTTCTTTTGCATTAGAAGCATATCTCTCAACCTCTTAGGCAAGAAATCTGGACAAAGCCAAAAATAATAGTGGGGGGGCAAAGGCCCAAAAATAGGGATAATTTTTAAATATTGCCCTTAGAAAGCTGATAGAATAACAGTTTTCACATTAGCATGAATTTTCTGAAGGATATGAATTCTGAAACTCAAATATCTGCCATTATTTTCTGACTTCGGTCCTCAATGATTTGCCTTTGATTTTCCAGAAAACCACAATTTTATGAGAAACAGACCAAAACTACGTTGCAAAAATCTGGGCATTCTGTGAAAATCTGGACAGTTGAGAGGTATGGTTAGAAGTCAATGAACCGATGCTATACTTCATTTGTTTCTAATTAGATTTTCTGGGGCCTATTTTGTTTCTTCTGTTGGCCTCCTCAGCCTAACTGCTTTTGTCAGCTGCCTGTCAATCTTCGAATATTTTGCTCTATCGACATATAGTGCAGTCTAACATATCTCTTAAAGCTGTTCTAGCATTATATTCAAACTTTTTACCACAAACATCTAATGATAATTTGTGGGTAAACGTGATTCATACCTCGTGTACATTCTGAGTTGTAACTATTGCCTTTCCCTCTTTTAAATACATGTTTTTTTTTCAAATTAGATATTTTTAATCACTGAAATGCAGAACTAGATATTACAAACATTGTTTGCCATAAGAATAAACCCAACTGTTTCAAAATTCTATGCATTGTGTCTGACTCCAGCACAGATGCCTTTAATTCAATAGGCTATTAAAAAGAAGCAAAACATTTAACGTATGCAGTGGCATGAAGAAAGAACACAACAGCAGTAGGGATCCTCAGCCAGTGTCTCTGAAGTTTATATCATTGTGCTCATTTTGCCACAGGGTCTGATTACCAGGGTCCCTGTTGAAGTGAGGCATCTACTGCTGGTGCTCCTGCCTTTGTCTCAATGATCACCACTCCGTCTGATCATCAGATGTGAGAATCAAACCTAGCACCTAGCAGATGAAAGGCCAACACCTTGACTTTTGTGCCAATTGGTCTGATGTCTCTTATAGTAGATAATCCCCCAACTGGTGGTTACAGATAGTTAGGCTAATGAGGCTGGGACACAGAGAAAGAAGATCAGACTGCCAAACATGGTTATTGGATGGAGTGTTACTAAGTTAGGCACTGTCTCCTGTAGTGTGCACAGTGTGTTGCAGATAGGGGTGTGCAATGGACATGTGCTTTATCTCTGCAGCGATACAGCTCTCTAACACTCCACCATACTACTAAAGTAGCTACCATCCCATCAACAATCTCTGTCTTTAACTGAAAATTGTGATGTTTAGGGGTGCCCTCTGTATGCTCCCACTGCCCCCCAAAAAGAGACACCAAGCTAAGGCTTAGATCTCATCATTCCTTTTCTTGTAATATTAGATCTTGGAGTACCCAGGCTACTACTCAAACCCGGGCCAGATAGTACTTTATCTCTCTGCCACATGGGGATGACTATAACTGACTACAATTTTTAGTGACTTCTTGTTTTCATTTTTATAGTACTGTGTACTTTTTAATGGATTCCCATTTCCTGCCTTTCAGGAAGGGGTAAAAAGTCTACATGTTTTAGGTACCTGTTCCAAAGTTTATTTCCTAACGTGCAGTCACTGGTTCCATTTCCAGGATTACACCCTTAGACAATTTTATACATTGTGCATGAACATTCATTCAGCATCATTTACAACAATGTTATTGGGAATATTGTAAGTACCCCTGCAGACTCCATTATTTACTGACTGTGACATACCTCTCAACTGTCTAGATTTTTGCAGAATGTCCAAATATTTGGCTCATATTTTTAGTATGTTCCTCATAAAATTTGTAGTTTTCTGGCAAATCACTAAGATGATCTGAGGATTGAAGTCACTAAATTAATGACACATTTTAGTTTCAGACTTCAAATCCTTCAAAAAATGTATGTTAAAACAAAGTATGTTACGCTAGCAACTTTCTAAGTTTATAAGATCAATATTTAAAATATGTCCCTATTTTTGGCCTTTTGGCCCCTATTTTGTCTGGCTTTGTTCCGATTTCTTGCCCTAAGAGGTTGAGAGGTATGCTCATGTTGCTTTCACTTTTATGTGGAATTTCTGTAACCATTGAAGGAATTACTCATCCTCTTCTAAGAAAACAAAATGTTCTGCTTATATGCTCTATCAAATGACTGATGTTCTATATTTTATGTACTATAAGCTGTTTCAGTTTCTACTGCAACTTATGAAGACAAATTTATGTCACACAGCTGCTTTCTTCAAGCAAACAGAGCACTTTGAGCTTCCTATAATATTTCTGAGGCCAGGATCACTGAACAAATGGAATACTCCTGAAATGTACACAAAATTATTTGTTTGCATAGTTCTTCTTAAGTTCTTCTATTTACAACTTACCTAATTAACTTTGAATGGCTTTGAGTGGCTTAATTATATGTTCTGTTCAGGAAATACTATTCTTGAATATATGAGAGAGAAAGAAATGACACGTATTTTATGTATTTATTTGTTTATTTATTTATTTATTTATGCATTTATTGTCCTTTAATCTGTAGCTACCTGAGTAGCACAATAACCATGGAGCGATATTTGAACTAATTCCACAGTCCCTGTCTTTGTGTTAATTTATTACTGCTTGTAGTTGTCTAGAATCAACACCATGAAATTTGCCTTTACTATCTCTAATAATTCAGCCGATTCATTCTGAGATTCAGAAACGTTTAGCCTTAACTCAGAAAGTTGCTGCATTCAGCTAAGCCTTTTTAATTTACAGGCTGTACTACCACTGAGGTTTTCTCCTTTTGGAAGCATCAGTAGCAGGTAAATTCGGTGAAGATGTGGAGATGGGAGTTGTTAATGTGTGTATGTCATGAATCTGTATCACCTTGTATACAGAGGCACGAATAAGGCTGCGTAAATATGTGTGTGTGAATGTGTGTGTGTGTGTGTATGTTATTGTCTGGGTGTTGCGATTAAGGGAAGTACGTAAGGAATCAAGAGTCTGGATGTGTGTGTGTGTTGAATTGTTTGTGCAAGTATATGAGCCAGTGTTTCCCTGAATGTGATTATCTGTGTGTGTGGGGGGGGGGGGGGTTGTCTGTTGATTAGTGGATGTGGTTATATGCATGTATGAATATCTGAGTGTGTCTGTGTTTGAGAGCATGAGTGTCTGAATGTGTGTGTGTGTGTGTGTGTGTGTGTGTGTGTGTGTGTGTGTGTGTGTGTGTGTGTGTCTACAGGGGTGCCTTTGTTATTGCAATGCAGGGACTGCTAGTGAGAACATTGCACGGTCAGGTGTGTTAGCACTTTTGCTGATTTCAGAGACGGGTGTGGTTCCATTGAGAAAGAGTTCATAATCAGTTCATCACTATGTCATTGAATTGAACAAAAGTGCTAACAGACCTGACCATGCACTTCTATGCCACAGCTTGAATCTGTCACTATCATCAGTTTACCTCTATTACTATATCTGTAATGCTTATTGTATAATGGTGAGCTAGTGTGCAAGCTGTGAACTCAACATTAAATTCACAGTTATGAGGTGAAACAGTTCTGTGCATGATGAGAGATCAATTTTCTAGTAAATTATATAACCCAGGACCCACAGAAAGCTGACTGGCTTCAGCACTTTATGTTCTAGCAATGGCAGTCTCACTTCAAAATGATGTTTTCCTATGTGCTGCTCTTAAATAAGTCACTAACAACACCATTCTTAATACTGTTTCAGGTATTGTTCTTTGCTGACATTGTAATTAAGTATAAACAGTTAAATTATGCAGTCTATGCTGGTGTTACTGAGTAGCACAGCTGTATAAATCATTAAGTCATAAAACGAATAAGTAAGAACAATACAGTGTCCTTTGAGAATACAAGGTACACTACTAATGAGGCATAAAACAGAGGACTTTGTTTTTTACAGTAACTGGAGCAGAATTCCTAAGAATGCAGAAAGGTCACAACACAGAGCAGGTAGAATAGAAGAATGGAATGGGCACTCAGACAGCTCTTAAAAGGAGTGTGAAAAAGATTGACCCAGTCTACAAAAATTAACATGTATTTATAATTTATTACATAAAAGAATATCTTTCGTCTGAATGAGGGCCGTCAGATGGTCCTTAATTGCCAATACTATTTGTTATAGAAAATAAAGAAACAGTATTCTGGCCACAGTTACCTAATTCACTGTAAATATTCCATCCACCATGAGACAACATTAATAATAAAATAGAAGCAGCACCAGGATATTGAGAGAGAGAGACAGAAAGGTAGATTTAGATATAGATGTACATAGGTTCATAGGTTCATAGGCAGGTACTAGGCTATCTGCCCAAGGACATTTATAAGCCTAGCCAGAATGTGTTGGCTTTCGACAAACTTTTAGATTAGTTTCCTGAGCCTCTGTCCAGCAGGGCCCTGAAGTGATCCCAGGGGTAAATTTATGATTTTCCATCCACTCGTCAAGATTTCTCTTGAAGAGAGTCATTGAGGGGCTTTGTCTAACATAGATTGGGATTCTATTCCAGAGCGAGGGAAGTCTCTGAGACAGGAATCTATCCCTCCAGCATGTCCTATTATTGTTGTGCTGAGGTTTAAATCCCTAGAGCATGTGGCTCTAAGAGATTTGGTTTTCTTGAGGTGGAGCATGTCCATTATATCCGGGTTAGACATGGCCTTGTACGTCAGGCAGAGATCACCTCTGAGTATGCGGTAAGCAACTAAATAGAGCTGGAGGTTCTTTAGTTGAGCTGCATAGGGCATCTGTTTGAGGCCCACGATCCTCTTGGTGAGGTACTTCTGTGGTCTTTCCAGTTGTTGCAGGTGTCGAGTAAGGTACATCCCAAATGGGGCATTGTATTCTATTATGGGCCTGATGAGCGATGAGTGGAGGGGCACAATAACCTCTCTTGATCTAGATGTGAACCCTTTTGTGATTAGGTGGGCTACATAGAAGGATTTTCTAACCACTTTGGCAATGTGATTATCAGAGGAGTGGTTGCTATCTATTTGGGTCCCCAGATCCCTAATTACATCTTCCATACTTAGTGGATTACCACCTATGTAGTAGTTCGTGGGCACTTTGTTTTTCCCAAAGGGGGTGACTATGCACTTTTTGGCATTTAGCTTGAGGCCATGATTCTGACACCAGGAATTCGTCTCTGTGAGACCCTTCTGCAGGATGTCTGTGTCAGCCAGAGAGTTGATTATGGCCCCCAGTTTACAATCATCTGCGAACTTGGTCAGCCATAGTCCTCCCGTGCTTGCCTGTACCTCAAAGAAGTATATACTGATCAGGAGGGGTCTCAGGACTGAGTCCTGTGGGACACTACTTGTAACCGGTTTAGAGTCGGACATGGCACCCGCAACTCTGACCATGTGAGTTCTATCCATGAGCCAGCTGGCAACCCATCTTGTGACATAGGGGTTAATGTTCAAGCTGGTAAGCTTATCTATAATGCGAGAGTGGGGAATGGTGTTGAAGGCCTTTGCGAGGTCCAGGTAGGCTGTGTGGACTACCTTTCTCTCATCTATGGCCTTGGTAACTGTTTCAAAGAAGTCAACTAGGTTTGGGAGGCAAGATCTGCCTTTAACAAAGCCAAATTGGGTAAGGACCAGTGTCTGGAGGTTCCCAATGTTTCTGTTAATGAGTTCCATGATGATGCGCTCCATAGCTTTGCAGAGCAAGCTAGTCAGGCTTATAGGGCGATAGTTCCCAGGATCCACTGTGGCACCACCTTTGTGGAGCAGGATAACTGTTGCTGTACACCATTCTTTGGATACATAGCCTGTGGTGAGGCTGAGTTTGAACAGTGAATTTAGGTGAGGGGTTAGTTCATTTTGGAGCTCGTGTAAGATGCCGCCTGGGATACCATCCGGTCCCATTGATGCTGTGTTTTTGGCTTTGGAAAGGGCTGTTTTCACCTGTGTGTCTGTGATATCTGGGGCTCTACATTCTTCTGGGATGGACAAGGGCCTTTTGGGAGTGAGGGGGGGGGGTAAAGTTTGCACTGAACCTGTCAGCCAGGATGTTGGCAATGTCAGTTGGTTCAGTGTATTTTTTGCACAAAAACTAAAAATAGACCAGCAAGGGCAGATCCAGATGTAAAGTATATATTCCAATCCTTTATTAACAGACCGGTTTCGGCATTAACTGCCTTCTTCAGTGTAGGACAAACAGAAAATGTCCTGTTAGCATACATAATATATATTAAATAAGAACCAATAGGCATTGATTAATCATGAATATTCATGAGAGATTGAAAAATGTGAAATACAACCAAAGCCTAAAAAGTTTCGTCATGCAAAACATGAAAACAACTAGCATAATTAGTGTGACACCTACTATAATTCATAAATATAGAATACAATGAAAAGCCCAAAGCTTAATAAAGCTTAATACAGTCACTCGTAGGAACTGATATGAAAAACAATGTCAGGATACAAAATGAAAAAAATAAAAATAAACATGTTATCTTAGAGAGATACCCTATGAACAAAACTATTGTCAATAATACCCTATTAAAAAATAAATGGGTATATGCACTACAAATAACCTGAAAATAATGGAGATGAATGGAAAACATCTCCATTTAACTCTAAAAACTTAATTGTGTATGATCAAAAATTGTCCTGAAAATCCTACATATAGTCAGCAATAACCTATGAGAAATGAAAAACATATGAATATATATATAACTAGACATACTATACTCATCCATGTAATGTAACATCCAATATGAAAACCAACTATGTGTAACCCTTGAACATGCAATGTAAAGAGACCCAAAGAAATATCATACTAAGAACATATTCATCAAAACATGAGAAAACATTCCCAAAAAGGGATGTAGTGTCTGTATAACAAACACTAAGACACTACCTGCAATCTTATGAACAGAGAAATTCAATACATATAGTCAATTACAGGTGATCATTTAGACCAGGAGGGAAAAAATCCCCCAAAATTGGTGATCCAGTATTTTTCTTTATAATCCAAAAGACCATGCCATCCTTGTTTATGACTGCGATCACCTGTAATAGAATCAATGATCATGAACCTGACTTTTGCCTTATGATGTTTAAAAGTGTATTGATACAGAACACTGTTGGGTTTGGCAATATCATACTGAAAACATATTCATCAAAACATAAGGAGACATTCCCAAAAAGAGATGTGATGTCTATATATCAAACACTGAGACACCATCTGCAATCTTATGTACAGAGAAATTCGATACATACAACCAATTACAGGTGATCATTTAGACCAGGAGGGAAAAGACCCCCCAAACTGGTAATCCAGTATTTTTCTTTATGGTCCAAAAGACCATGCCAACCTTGTTTATGACTGCGATCACCTGTAATGCGATCAATAATCATAAAACTGAATTTTGCCTGATGATGTTTGAGAGTGTGTTGATACAGAGCACTGCTGGGTTTGTGATTCTTAATATCACTGCGATGTTCATTCATTCTTGATCTGAGGGCCCTTGAAGTTTGGCCCACATAAAACGCACCGCAATAACAGGTTGCTAGGTACACAACCCAATCACTACCACAGTTGCCAAAGGTTTTAATATTGTATATCTTGCTAGTATTACGACTAGAAAATTCCTTGGATTTATTCATCAAGGAACAAGACCCACAATGGCCACAAGGAAAGGAACTAAATAACTCATCCCCTTGTAATGTAAGTTGTTTATAGGTGGTACCCCCACTACCTATGTGTTTGTAATGAGATAGATAAGAACCCAATGTTTTGCCACGTTTATAAGCAAATTTACATTGTTGCCCTAAAAGTGACCTCAAATGATCATTAGCAAGCAAAATATTCCAGTGTTTATTGATGATATTCTTGATCATATTAATATTCCTGCCATAGGTAGTGATAAATCGTATGGTGGTATTCAATGTAGTGTTTGTCTCAGATTTATACTCCAACAACTTTTCTCGGTTCATATGATTAACCCTACATCTGGCTAGATTGATATCTTTATGATCATAACCCCTGTTGACAAATCTGGTACATAAATCCATGCTGGCTGATTCATATTCAGCATCCTGGGCTTTGGGCTTTTCATTGTATTCTATATTTATGAATTATAGTAGGTGTCACACTAATTATGCTAGTTGTTTTCATGTTTTGCATGACGAAACTTTTTAGGCTTTGGTTGTATTTCACATTTTTCAATCTCTCATGAATATTCATGATTAATCAATGCCTATTGGTTCTTATTTAATATATATTATGTATGCTAACAGGACATTTTCTGTTTGTCCTACACTGAAGAAGGCAGTTAATGCCGAAACCGGTCTGTTAATAAAGGATTGGAATATATACTTTACATCTGGATCTGCCCTTGCTGGTCTATTTTTTGTTTTTGTGCATTTGGTTTGGACCGTGCAATTCCCCGTGCATAGGACTTTGTTTGGTATGTTCTACTTTTCTGTGCTGGGGACCGAGCAGTGGATGTGCATCCTCCTTTGAAGGTGGAAAACTTATTTTGTTTTTTATTTTTGTCCCAAAGAGTATTTTTATACTCTAGGGCATTTGTATTTGGACAACTAATTTTGTTCCTGCTTATGGAAATTGAATTACAAATCAGCAGCCTATAAACATTTCTCTGTGGAAGTTGAACTACATGCTTACAATTTGAGTATTTTTTGGACTGCATTGATCTGAGCTACGAAGTAGGCCATCCGTCTGGGTTTTGGTGTTTTACTGGCGTTTTACTCCGAGCATCCAACATCTCAGGTATATCTTTTTGCCTTGTTATGACTGCGAACCGATATTATTTGGCGATACTGCTGGTCGCCGACTGGGATGTTGTTTTCTCTACAAAATTTGAACTAGTATATGGCGTGTGTGTGATGATCAACCAAATCACGGGCTGTGGAAGCTGTATTTTTCAGCACCTGGTCGCTGCTTACTGGTAGCGTTTTTTGTGGAAAAGTATTATGTACTGTTGAACCCAAGATTATGGCCGTATAATTATACATTTAAGGAACTTTGAATGTATTGAACATTACGGGCCTATTCAATCATTTTTTTGGGGTTTAGCGTTTGGTAATGGCACACACCTGTTTCATGATCGTGTGGGAATGGATCAGATGTGATTCGGTCACGGAGTACTTTGCAGGCCCATTATGGCGGTTATGTGCTTTATTTGGAATTGACCATTATTTTGGATGGAACTGTGCTTAATACAAGATCAATATATTATTTGTGCAGATGCTCGACAGTGCGACAAGGGGACAAGTTTCCTAGAGGGCCAATTTGGTTCACATGGTGTATGTTTCTTCCACTGGGAACTGTATAGTTTTTTTGGCGTGAATTTTCATGGTTTAAAGAACAGTTACTCGTAGGAGCTGATGTATGATTCAGTAACAAAGGGGATACGTTTGCAGATTTGTTCCAGGTTCATTGTAGATTTCGACATTTGTTCCACGTTTTCTTTCAGGACTTGTGGATACTGCAAACTGGATATCGCCTTTTCTGGCTATTGTTTGGACTTTATCGGACATTTTTTTGTATATTCTTTTTATATGTATGTGTCATGCATTCATGTAACTTTATCATAGTGTGAATATTTCATGATCAATCGGTGTCAAGATAGGGTGGTTGTTTAATGTATACCAGTACCATTTTATGAATGGACAGGGTGGACTAATTTCTTATTATCATACTATTATACTATTGATGGTCTGTTTTGTCAATTCTGAAAAGTTAACCTTCTATTGGGGATCCTATTATTTTCATATCAATAAGGTTATTTGGTCTCTGGACTTTTATATTTTTCAAGTTTTATGGATGTGACTGGATCAAGGCCTATATATACATATTTTTATATCTATGGGGTTGGACTGCCTCATTTCCCACAGTCATCCAGCATATTCAGGACCTTATACTGAGAGATTAGATTCATTTTATATGTTAGGATCTGTTTCAACATCATGAATAGATGGATTTAAATAGTGTTTTTACATGATTTTGTCACATATATTCTAATTCCTTGATCATAGCAATAGGTTTCAAAACATTTTTTCTGGTCTTTATAGTTAAACTTTATCCCTAGCCTTGGGGTCATATGTTTCTTACTGTATGGGACCTTCTGAACCTTATGATATTTGGTTCCATGTGATCTTTTGGTATTCAAACCACCATTCTTCTGCATTATATTTTTTTATGAGTTACTCACATAGATGTCAGCACTTATTGGAGTTCTGATAATATTATAGGCAGGGACTGGTGGTTTTGTTTAATCTATATAGACTACACTGTATAAATCACTATTGGATTATTCAAGCTTATAGACATTTTCTACTGATTAATGTGTGTTTTCTGGGTCTTTCCAATTTTTTGGCCATTCCTAATGAATGGATGCATTTCAACAACTTTCAATGACATTGATAGTATTTAGTTTAGGGTTGTAGTATCTTTACCACTAATGATGCCTTATTTCTAGGTTTTGTATCCTAGTCTGCATTAATCATTAGGCAAGATATACAAATATCTTTTATGGTGTGTTGAGTATAGTTTTTGTACAAGATACCTTATAAGGATAGATATATTATACATAACTTTTTCTAGTACCCAGATAGGTTAGGCCTCATTCCTATTTCCTATTTTGAATATCTAACTATCAGTCTATTTGAAATTTTCACATTTTATGACTCATGGTTAAATATAGTTGCATGATACTCACCTTGTTGTCTTGATGGATATACCTTCACTGCTCGGTCTCACACAATAAATGATTAGACAATATACTCAATTCACTGTTTGGTGTGTTGAATTGTCACTTGGGTGTATTTTTTATAACTGCAATCACTTACTTTAAATAAATATTTTTGCTCTTTTCCTTGTTAGCAGAGATATACAGACCAGCTTTTTGGTTTGGTCTTTTCATACTATTAGTGACTAGTTCATCTGCAGACTGGTGTGTGCTTCCTGCCCACCCTTAGTTCCTGTGCCCTATATTGGAACTTCAGGTTTTAATTTGGTTTTCTGTATAATATAGATATACTTCTTTTTTTGGTACGCCTGGGGAGCTATAATTACTATTATCCACATCATACATTATTAATTGTTTATAATTAGTATTGTGGGTTATATACGTTATTATTCACAGCATGGACCTGAATAGTATTTTGTCCGGATTATGTGCTGATAGGCAGGATATAGGTGTTTTTGGGATCGACACCCCACCAAGCAATGATCCGGACACTAATGAACAACCACTGATTGTGGATTGTGATATGTTTTTTCATTCTCTTATCAGGGCATTCAAAACACTTAGATCCAATATTTAGCATCTTAAATTATTCTGAGCTTATTCTACTCAAAAGATGGCCCCTAGGGGACTCAGAATACGTCTTCAACCCCTAGTGGGAAGACCGGATGATAAGTTGAATCAAGATTGGAAAGAAGCCTTACAGACAGGGTCCATGTTATTTGTGAATATATTATTACAATATTATGAAAGGATTGTGGATATGAATATTCAGGAGATTAAGACTATATGTTCGGATGTGAGCAAATTTGAAACTTCTATAAAATATCAAGATAATATTAAAAAACTTTCACAAGATCTGACTGAACATGAGAAGATTATTAAGGAACGTAAAATCAAAAAATTTCATAGGGACTATTCGGATTATCAAAGGGGTAGACCATTTGAGTTTAGTCGTTCAGTCAGATTTGCTGACACAAATCAAACAAAGACAGGACCTAGTCGTACCAAAAAGAGACCACGATCTATTTTGAAAAATAGGGATGGTTCCTTTAACAGTACTTCGGGGGATGATTCCTCGCTCAGGGATAGTGAGGGAACATCAGATAGGGGATCACCAAATAGGAAGAAAAATAACAGGAACATCCCTTTAGAAGTGGCACAGGGCATCGGGGGGGCAGGAAGCACAGGAAAAGAACCTCCGAATGTTTCCTTTCAGGGTCTATTGACCAATTTTCTGAACTAGTCTCAGCTGAGACATCTAATCAGAATGTCCTGAATCTCTCTAGAACTTTACTAACTGAGGAACAAACAGCTTTATTGAATAAGGGTTTGAATTACATACCTGCCTTTTTTTCTCATGAGTATCATATTATACAGGATTTGCAAACTTTTGGTCGTAATCTCAACCTTAAACTGTTTTTTGCCAATGAGAACACACAAGTATCTGATGAATTTAGGTTTGGTAGATCATCGTTTCAACCACCTATGAATAAATATGTCTCCATATTTATGGATTCAGTTATGAGGGATCTTCATTTTGAAAACTATGGTAATATCATGTTACAAAACAATCTTACTCCAGGTGATAGGTTGGCACTTGATGAATTATGTAATAATAAAGAAATCACAATACTCTCAGCTGATAAAGGAGGCGCAGTGGTAGTTCTTAACACTGATGATTATATACAGGAGGGCTTGTCACAATTATCAGACAAAACTTGTTATATGCACATGCCCATAGACCCCACACCTCATTTCAAAGAAGAAATTGATTCCTTCTTGAAACTTGCTTTAGAGGAGGGGATTATTAATAAAAAAAGCTTCTCTTCCTTGACTGTCTCTGAGCCTCGTAAACAGATTTTATATCTTTTGCCAAAGATTCATAAATCATTGAACAAACCCCCTGGTAGACCTATAGTTTCTGGAATAGGATCTCTCACTGAACCTTTATCAGTCTTTCTTACGAAATATCTCAAACCTCTGCTGGGTTTGATTAGGTCCAGGTTGCAGGACACAACCCAATTTTTACAGATCATTGAGGATACCCAGTTAGAACCAGGATGGTATTTATGCACCTTGGATGTCAAGGCATTATATACCAGTATTCCACATTGGGCAGGCCTACAATCTCTTGAATATTGGCTCAATAGGGCAAATTTGTATCTCCCGGGTTCAATACTCTACTGATTTGTTTGTCTGAACATGTACTCAATAAAAATGTGTTATATTTTCAAGGCCAGTGCTATTGGCAATTGCAGGGTACAGCAATGGGGGCTTCCTTTGCCCCCATTTATGCTGACCTGTTTATGGCTTACTTTGAAGAGTACATGATTTATGACAACCAGCACAACATCTACCAGGTTGAGATGGATATCTGGCGACGATATCTGGACGACTGCTGGTTAGTGTGGCGGGCGGATTTGGCTTACTTACATGAGTTTGTTGATTACCTTAACAGTAATGTTTGGGGACTGGAATTTTCATTAACATCTGATCAGAATACTATCAATTTCTTGGATGTTACTATTTCCAAAAACCAGGACCACACATTATCTTGTAAGGTTTTCCGTAAGTATCCGCAATACAACACTTTGTTACATGCCTCGAGCATGCATCCACGCCACACTATCAGGAGTATTCCAGTTTCACAATTCATGCGCATTAAGCGCCTCAGTTCTCAGGATGCTGAATATGAATCAGCCAGCATGGATTTATGTACCAGATTTGTCAACAGGGGTTATGATCATAAAGATATCAATCTAGCCAGATGTAGGGTTAATCATATGAACCGAGAAAAGTTGTTGGAGTATAAATCTGAGACAAACACTACATTGAATACCACCATACGATTTATCACTACCTATGGCAGGAATATTAATATGATCAAGAATATCATCAATAAACACTGGAATATTTTGCTTGCTAATGATCATTTGAGGTCACTTTTATGGCAACAATGTAAATTTGCTTATAAACGTGGCAAAACATTGGGTTCTTATCTATCTCATTACAAACACATAGGTAGTGGGGGTACCACCTATAAACAACTTACATTACAAGGGGATGAGTTATTTAGTTCCTTTCCTTGTGGCCATTGTGGGTCTTGTTCCTTGATGAATAAATCCAAGGAATTTTCTAGTCGTAATACCAGCAAGATATACAATATTAAAACCTTTGGCAACTGTGGTAGTGATTGGGTTGTGTACCTAGCAACCTGTTATTATGGTATGCGTTTTATGTGGGCCAAACTTCAAGGGCCCTTAGATCAAGAATGAATGAACATCGCAGTGATATTAAGAATCACAAACCCAGCAGTGCTCTGTATCAACACACTCTCAAACATCATCAGGCAAAATTCAGTTTTATGATTATTGATCGCATTACAGGTGATCGCAGTCATAAACAAGGTTGGCATGGTCTTTTGGACCATAAAGAAAAATACTGGATTACCAGTTTGGGGGGTCTTTTCCCTCCTGGTCTAAATGATCACCTGTAATTGGTTGTATGTATTGAATTTCTCTGTACATAAGATTGCAGATGGTGTCTCAGTGTTTGATATATAGACATCACATCTCTTTTTGGGAATGTCTCCTTATGTTTTGATGAATATGTTTTCAGTATGATATTGCCAAACCCAACAGTGTTCTGTATCAATACACTTTCAAACATCATAAGGCAAAAGTCAGGTTCATGATCATTGATTCTATTACAGGTGATCGCAGTCATAAACAAGGATGGCATGGTCTTTTGGATTATAAAGAAAAATACTGGATCACCAATTTTGGAGGATTTTTTCCCTCTTGGTCTAAATGATCACCTGTAATTGACTATATGTATTGAATTTCTCTGTTCATAAGATTGCAGGTAGTGTCTTAGTGTTTGTTATACAGACACTACATCCCTTTTTGGGAATGTTTTCTCATGTTTTGATGAATATGTTCTTAGTATGATATTTCTTTGGGTCTCTTTACATTGCATGTTCAAGGGTTACACATAGTTGGTTTTCATATTGGATGTTACATTACATGGATGAGTATAGTATGTCTAGTTATATATATATTCATATGTTTTTCATTTCTCATAGGTTATTGCTGACTATATGTAGGATTTTCAGGACAATTTTTGATCATACACAATTACGTTTTTAGAGTTAAATGGAGATGTTTTCCATTCATCTCCATTATTTTCAGGTTATTTGTAGTACATATACCCATTTATTTTTTAATAGGGTATTATTGACAATAGTTTTGTTCATAGGGTATCTCTCTAAGATAACATGTGTATTTTTATTTTTTCATTTTGTATCCTGACATTGTTTTTCACATCAGTTCCTACGAGTGACTGTATTAAGCTTTATTAAGCTTTATTAAGCTTTGGGCTTTTCATTGTATTCTATATTTATGAATTATAGTAGGTGTCACACTAATTATGCTAGTTGTTTTCATGTTTTGCATGACGAAACCTTTTAGGCTTTGGTTGTATTTCACATTTTTCAATCTCTCATGAATATTCATGATTAATCAATGCCTATTGGTTCTTATTTAATATATATTATGTATGCTAACAGGACATTTTCTGTTTGTCCTACACTGAAGAAGGCAGTTAATGCCGAAACTGGTCTGTTAATAAAGGATTGGAATATATACTTTACATCTGGATCTGCCCTTGCTGGTCTATTTTTTGTTTTTGTGCATTTGGTTTGGACCGTGCAATTCCCCGTGCATAGGACTTTGTTTGGTCAGTGTATTTTTTACCATTTTTCACTAGCTCAGAGCAGATCTGAGAGTTGCCACCTAGATTCTTGACATAGCTAAAGAAGGCTTTGTGATTATCTTTAGAGTCTTTGGCAATTTTTCTTTCGAAGCTGGCCTTGGATGATTTTATGAGGGATCGTAGTTTCTTGCTGATACTGATCAGGGATGCCTTCCCGTTTTGGGATTTTGCTCTATTATGTAATAGTTTCCTCCTTCTGTTGTATAGCTTATTTATGGCCGGGATCCACCAGACTGGTTTCCTCTTTTTGGAGGAGTGAGTCTTGGTTTTACTTAGGATGGCTCAATCCATCCATTCCTGTAGGTGCCCATAGAATGCATTTGTAAAGGATTCTGCAGTTTGGGCAGCATTATCCTTTAGCAAGGGGACTTTGAAACTTTCCACCTTGGTCTTGAGATGTGTGAAGTTTGCTTTTGAAAAGTTTTTCACAGTGGTTTCCTTGACTGGGGGTGGGGTCGGGATGTGGATGTTCAGTGTGATTAGTTTATGGTCTGATCTTACCAGTGACGGGTTTACCTCTGGTGTGGAACACTGGTCCCCCATGTTGGTGATGATCAGGTCCAATATGTTCTTACCTCTTCTGGGAGTGGTGACCAGTTGTTCCAGGGTGTTTGAGTTTATAAACTCTAGTAAGCATTGGGCAAAGGAGTCAGTACTTAAGTAGTTTTCCTAATCAATGTTTGGGTAGTTGAAATCACCCAATATCGTGGTGTTAGGTAGGACCTTCATATTTTCCAGTGTTCTCAGGAATGCTGAGTGGGGGTCCTGAGACAAGGTGGATGATCTGTAGCAAGCTACAATCTGAAAAGCAGCTTTGCCCAGTGTTAGTTGCATATGGATGGTCTCTGAGGCCTCGTGCTGTGCCACTAACCTGGAGGTGTGGGTATCCTTGATGAAAATGGATACACCCCTGCCTTTGGATTTTGATCCAGGTTCTGGGGCCGAAAGAGTGGTATGAATTATAGCCTGGTAGTGCTGGGGTGCTCTCTGGAGCCTTGAACCAGGTTTCTGTTACTGCACAGATATCGATTCTCTCCATACTGAGGAGTGCGTGCATTTTGAGGTTTAGCCTTCTGGCATTGAGTAGCATTACCCTCAGTTTTTAGTTTCTTGTGTTGTTTACAGAGGTGGGTTTGTCTTTTGAGCCTTGCCTAAAAAAGGCACTATGGGGGTGGTAAGAGCCTTGGCCAGTATTAAAAAGCCTAAAGGCGACAGGTGCAAGCCATCTCTGGTGAAGCAATGTGGCTTGTCGAGCATGTCATACTAGGCTGACAAACACTGGATCCCCTTTGAATGACACCAAAAGCTTAGCCAATTGTTAAAATTGATCATTTTATCTTTATACTGTGGCATCATCCTTGGTGAGGGCAAGATGCTACTCAGGGTCGGGGTCATACTGGCTTGGGCTACATGATCAGAGAGCTCCTCTATGTCTCTTTTCATGTAGTCCAGGGAGGTATGTCTCAGGTCATTCACACCAACATGGACAATAACAGAGTCATATTTGTATCTGTTCTGGAGTGACCTGAGTGCTTGTGTTATGTGGCAGATCCTGGCACCTGACAGGCAGCTTACAGTAGGACGTCAGTATGCCTGACAATAGAGTCGCCTATTACTAGTGTATTGGGTGTGTTATTTAGCCTTAAGGGCTGTGATTGCATGGCACACTGACTTTGCGAAGTATGTGATATGTGGTTGTTGTTGGTTCATAGGTTCATACTAGGCTATCTGCCCTAGGGCATTTATAAGCCTAGCCAGAATGTGTTTGGCTTTCGCCACCCATTTTAAATGAATTTTGCTATGCCCTTTTTCGAGGTTAGTATACTCTGCCTCTGTCTAACAGTGACACAGAAGTGATACCCGGGGTAAACCTACAATCTCCCATCCACTCATCAAGATTCCTCTTGAAGAGAGTCAATGAGGGACTCTGCCTAACCTGGACTGGGATTTTATTCCAGAGTGAAGGGAGCCTCTGGGTTATGAATCTGTCCCTCCAGCATGTCCTATTTATTTCAGTGCTGAGGTTCAAGTCTCTCGAGCGCGTAGCTCGATGAGATTTGGATTTTCTAAGGTGCAGCATGTCCATTAATTCCGGGTTGGACATGGCTTTATACATCAGGTACAGATCGCCTCTGAGCAGGCGGTATGCCACTGAGTAGAGCTGGAGTTTCTTTAACCGGGCAGCATATGGCATCTGTTTGAGCCCTTTGATCCTCTTGGTGAGGTACTTTTGGGGTCTTTCCAATTGCTGCAGGTGTCTGGTAAGGTACATCCCAAAAGGGGCATTGTACTCAATTATGGGCCTGATGAGGGATGAGTAAAGAGGCACAATGACCTCCCCTGATCTAGATGTGAATCCCTTCATGATTAGGTGGGCTATATAAAATGTTTTTTTAACCACTTTGGCCACGTGGTTGTCAAATGAGAGATTGCTATCAACATGGGTACCCAGGTCCCTAATTACTTCTTCCATACTTAATGGATTACCACCTATGTGGTAATTTGTGGGCACTTTGTTTTTGCCAAAGGGGATGACTATACACTTTTTGGCGTTTAGCTTGAGGCCATCGCTCTGACACCAGTTGTCTGTTTCTATGAGGCCCTTTTGGAGGATGCTTGTGTCGGCTGGAGTGTCGATTATGGCGCCCAGTTTGCAGTCATCTGCAAACTTGGTCAGCCACAGTCCTTCCGTGTTGTCCTGTACCTCTGAGAAATATATACCAAACAAGAGAGGTCCCAGGACTGAGCCTTGTGGGATGCCACTTGTAACTGGTTTGGAGTCTGACATGGCTCCAGCAATTCTAACCATGTCGGTTCTGTCCTTGAGCCAGTTTGCAACCCATCTAGTGACATAGGGGTTTATATTTAAGCTGGTGAGCTTATCTATAATGCCCGAGTGGGGTATTGTATCGAAGGCTTTTGCAAGGTCCAGGTAGGCTGGGTGGACCACCTTCCCCTTGTCAATGGCCTTGGTGACTGTTTCAAAGAAATCGACCAGGTTTAAGAGGCAGGATCTGCCCTTAACAAAGCCGAACTGGGTAGGATCCAGTGTCTGTAGGTCCCCAATATCTTTATTTATGAGGTCCATGATGATCCTTTCCATAGCTTTGCAGACCAAGCTAGTCAGGCTTATGGGGCGATAGTTTCCAGGATCCGTTGAGGCACCACCTTTGTGGAGAGGGACCACTGTTGCTGTACGCCACTCTTTGGGTACATATCCTGTAGTAAGGCTGAGATTGAACAGTAGTTTTATGTTTGGGTTTAGTTCTTCTTGGAGTTCATGTAGGACACAGCCCGGGACACCGTCTGATCCCATCGATGCTGTGTTTTTTGCTTTGGAGAGGACGGCTCTTACCTGAGCATCTGAGATGTCAGGGGGGCAGCACTCTGCTGGGATAGATATTTGCCCTTTTGGTGGGGAAGGGGGGGAGAAGTTTGCGCTGAACCTGTCAGCTAGGATGTTGGCAATGTCTGTGGGTTTGGTGTATTTTTTGTCATTTTGGACTAATTCTGAGCATACCTGGGAATTCCCACCCAGGTTCCTAACATAACTAAAGAAAGCCTTGTGATTATCCTTAGTGTCCTGTGCAATTTTTCTCTCGAAGCTGGCCTTAGACGATTTTATGAGTGCCCGTAGTTTTTTGCTAATACTGATCAGAGATGCCTTCCCTTTTTGGGATTTTGCTCTATCATGTAGTAGCTTCCTCCTTCTATTGTATAGTTTGTTTATGGCTGGGGTCCACCAGGCAGGATGCCTAACCTTGGAGGATTGGGTCTTGGTTTTATTTGGGATTGCATGATCCATGCATTCCTGAAGGTGTTCATAGAATGCGTTTATAAAGGATTCTGCGGTCTGGGCCGTATTTTCCACAGGCCCGGGGGCTTTGAAGGATTTCACCTCAGTTATGAGGAGTGTGAAATTTGCTTTAGAGAAGTTTTTCACTGTGGTTTTCTGGGCAGGGGCTTGGGTCGGGATGTGAATATCTAGTGAGATTAGTTTATGGTCTGATCTTACCAGTGAGGGATACACTTCTGGTCTGGAGCATAGAGTCCCCATGTTGGTGATGATCAGGTCCAGTATGTTTTCCCCTCTTGTGGGAGTGGCAACAAGTTGTTCAATAGCATTTGAGTTTATAAATTCTAGGAACCTTTGTGCTAGGGTGTTGGAGCTAGAGTAATGCTCCCAGTCTATGTTAGGGTAGTTGAAGTCGCCCAATATAATGGTGTTTGGAGAGACCTTCATATTTTCCAGTGTTCTCAGGAAGGCCGAGTGGGGTTCCTGGGTTAGGGAGGGTGGTCTGTAGCAGGCTAAAAACTGGAAGGCAGTTTTACCCACTGTTAGTTGCACATGGATAGTCTCTGATGCTTCGTGCTGTGCCACCAACCTGGAGGTGTGGGTATCTTTGATGAATATTAATACAACCCCTCCTTTTGTAGTTCGGTCCAAATTTTGGGGCCGAAAAACATGGTATGAGGTATAATCTGGTAGTGCTGGGGTCCTCTCGGGAGCCTTGAACCAGGTTTCTGTTACTGCACAGATATCGATGTTCTCCATGCTAAGGAGAGTTTCGAGTGCGTGCATCTTGAGGTTTAGACTTCTGGCATTGAGTAGCATTACTCTTAGTATCTTATCCCTTGTGATACCTATGGAGGTGGGTTTGACTTTTGAGCCTTGCCTAAAAAAGGCACTATGGGGGTGGCAAGAGCCTTTGCCAATATCTGAAAGCCCAGGGGTGACAGGTGCAAGCCGTCCCTAGCGAAGCATCACGGCTTGTCGAGCATGTCATCCCAGGCAGACAGGCATTGGATCCCCTTTGAATGACACCAATACTTAAGCCAATTGTTGAAATTGATCATCTTGTCTTCATATTGTGGCATCATTCTTGGTGAAGGTAAGATGCTACTCATGGTCAGGGTCATACCGGCCTGGGCTACATGCTCAGAGAGCTCCTCTATGTCTCTTTTCATGTAGTCCAGGGAGGTACGTCTCAGGTCATTCACACCAGCATGGATGATGACTGAGTCATATTTGTACTTACCTTGGAGTGACCTGAGTGCTTGTGTTATGTGGCGGATCCTAGCGCCCGACAGGCAGCTCACCGTGACCTTCTCCTTGTTCAGCCTGTTGAGCGGGACGTCAGTGTGCCTGACGATAGAGTCACCTATTACAAGTGTATCAGGTGTGTTGTTTAGCCTTAAGGGCTGTGACTGTTCGGCACACTGGTTTTGTGAGCTATGTGTTGCATGTGTTTTGTTTTGGGGTAGCGGTTGCTTGGGTGTCTGCTTTGGAGGTCTCTGCTGCTTAGGCAGATTTTTATTTAGAGCCTCCGAGTATGTTTTTGTGTGTTTATGTGTTTGGTTTGCTGTCGTGGTAGGCCTTTGTGAGACTGGAATTGTAGTGAGTGTGGTTTCCTTCTCCTCCTGACTGGTTATGCCAGTAACTGAGTTGAGAGAGCTTATCCTCCAGTTTGGCTATATGGTTGCATCTCTCACATGTGTTGGAATTTGTTGGGAGGAGGAGAGGGTTGTCTGTGTACATGAGGCAGTTATAACATTGCCTCAAGATTCCCAGATTCACCAGCTGGACCGGAGAGGAGATTGACAACTGACCTTTGGACATGCTAGAATAGTATTGGGAATTCCTTGATAATTGAAAAAAAGGGCCAATGGGGAACAAAAAACTTAAGGGGAGTTTGTGAGGGTGTAGTGCTTTTATTTTTTTAGTGCTGACTTATATAATTGCTTTAGTGAGCAAGTGGCAGGCTTTAGAGTGGGAATAGGGTGTTTATTATGAGAACTAGATCAGTTGTAAGGGAAAAAGTGAAGAGCAGACTTTGTGGAGCCGAGAATGGTTTAAACCCAATGATGCTGCACTATGCGCAAAATCGCGCAAAGCCGCACTAAAACAGGTTTTATACAGGGGGACTTGAAAAAGCTAGAAAATGGCCCAAAACGGCCAATAGACTATCAGATTCTTGTGCTGCGAACACTCCTCCAGGGATAGATAGGCTGCTCCAAGCTCCCCACTGCCACTGGTGAACAAAGAAGCCTCCCTTTATCCAAGAAAGGAAATGGGCAACACAGGAACTTTCCAAAAGTCCAGAATACAGCAAAGCCTGTATTTGGACTACTCTAGGTCAGGAAAGATGGGAAACAAGTATATATTTTTTTCTTTTTTGCAATAAACAGCAGGAAAGTGCAATAAATATGTAACACAGGCTAGCGCACTTGAGTGTGTAGCCTCAACAGGTAAATGCAACAAACAGGGCAAACTTTAAAAGTGCAGGTGCAAAAACAATTTTAAACAGTTTAAAACAGTTTAAGAAGCAGAATTACTTGCAGTTTAGCTAGATTGGACAGTCGCCCAGGTAGTAGCAGGAAAAAAACACTTTTATCAGGTTAGCAGTCACTTTTTTAGCCTCTTTGCTGCTAGCACCACTCTGCAGGACCACAAGGAGCTTGGCTGAGTAGTAACAAGAGCAAAAACTGTGCCAAAGCGGGTTTTATACAGGGGGACCTGAAAGAGCTAGAAATTGGCCCAAAACAGCCAGTAGACTACCAGATTCTTGTGCTGGGAACACTCCTCCAGGGATAGATAAGCTGCTCTAAGCTCGCCACTGCCACTGGTGAGCAAAGAAGCCTCCTTTTATCCAAGAAAGGAAATGGGCAACACAGGAACTTTCCAAAAATCCAGAATACAGCAAAGCCTGTATTTGGACTACTCTAGGTCAGGAAAGATGGGAAACAAGGATCATTTTTTTTTGCAACAAACAGCAGGAAAGTGCAATAAATATGTAACACAGGCTAGCCACTTGAGTGTGTAGCCTCAACAGGTAAATGCAACAAACAGGGCAAACTTTAAAAGTGCAGATGCAAAAACAACTTTAAACAGTTACAAAGCATAAATACTTGCAGTTTAGCTAGATCTGACAGTCACCCAGGTAGTAGCAGGAAAAAAACACTTTTATCAGGTTAGCAGTTGCTCTTTTAGCGTCTCTGCTGCTAGCACCACTCTACAGGACCACAAGGAGCTTGGCTGAGTAGTAACAAGCGCAAAAACCATGCCAAAGTGGGTTTTATACAGGGGGACTTGAAAGAGCTAGAAATTGGTACAAAACAGCCAACAGACTACCAGATTCTTGTGCTGGGAACACTCCTCCAGGGATAGATAGGTTGCTCCAAGCTCCCCACTGCCACTGGTGAACAAAGAAGCCTGCCTTTATCCAAGAAAGGAAATGGGCAACACAGGAACTTTCCAAAAGTCCAGAATACAGCAAAGCCTGTATTTGGACTACTCTAGGTCAGGAAAGATGGGAAACAAGGATATTTTTTTTTTTGCAACAAAGCAGAAAAATGCAATAAATATGTAACACAGGCTAGCGCACTTGAGTGTGTAGCCTCAACAGGTAAATGTAACAAACAGGACAAACTTTAAATTACAAGCGCAAAAGCTCACTAAGGTTGGCTTTAAAGAAGGGGGTTAGAAAGAGATAGGAAATGGCCTAAAACGGCCAATAAGCTACAGGTCACTGGGCTGGAACCACTACTCGAGGGACAGATAGGGTGCTTAGAGCTCCCCACTCTCACTGGTGAACAAAGAAGCTTCCCCCTATCCAAATAAGGATATGGGCAACACAGGAACTATGACACAGCCCAGAGATCAGCAATACCTGAAGACTGGACTATTCTAGTTCAGTAAAGGTTGGAAACAAGGATTTTTTTTTTTTTTTTTTTTTTTTTTATACAAAGTAGCAGAAATTAGGTACATAAACATGGTAAATGCTTTAATTCAGCTAGCGCACTTGAGTATGTAGCCTACCAGTTAAACTAAGCAAAAACAAACTTTAAAAGTGCAAAAAACTCAGAAATACAGGCAGGAATGCAATAAAACAACTTTGCAGAGCTTATTTAGTTAAAGAAACAGAGAAGTCTATATATACAGAAAAGCAGCTAAAACACACAAACACTTCATATGCAGTGCAACCTAGAGCACTTGAGTTGTAGCAATATTAGGCAATTACAGTTATAATAAATGGTGGGTGGAGGTTGCTTGGATGTCTGCTTTGGAGGTCTCTGCTGCTTTGGCAGAGTTTTATTTAGAGCCTCCGAGTATGTTTTTGTGTATTTATGTGTGTTGTTTGCTGGTGCAGATATGACCGGTCTATGTGAGACTGGTAGTGTTTTGCAAGTGTTTCCCTTCTCCTCATGACTGACTGTTCCAGTCTTGGGTCAAGAGAGCTTGGCATCCAGTTTGGCTGTATAGTTGCATGTCCCGCATACATTTGTGTTTGTTGGAAGGAGGAGAGGGTTGTCTGTGTACATGAGGCAATTGTAACATTGCCTCAAGATGCCCAGATTCACCATCTGGACTGGAGAGTACACCTGAAACTGCCCTTTGGAAATGCCTGAACAGATAAAGTGAACTGTTTTACTGATTGTCCGGTAGGAACAAATAGAGAGCCTTGTACTTCTGTATAGTATGGGGGGGGTGTAGTGCTAGTGTTTATTAGTGCTTACTAAGAGATTTGAGCAAGTGGTGGACTGTAAAATGAATGGTTTGAGTGCTTAAGTTGAAAGTTTGACTAGTTCCAAGGGAAAAATTGAAGAGCAGACTTTGTGACGCCGGGAATAGTTTAACCCTAGCTAACTGGAGCTGTTGGGCGCAAACCACGCAAATGCGGGTTTTATAGCAGGGAGATGAAAGAGATATAAATTAGCCCAAAATGGCCAATAAACTACTAGTTGCTGAGCTGAGACTACTCCTTCAGGGACAGATAGGCTGCTCAAAGCTCCCACTCTCACTGGTGAACAGAGAAACTTCCTTCTATCCAAGTAAGGTATGGGCAACACAGGAACTTGTACCACAGTCCTGAATTCAGCAGATCCTGAAAACTGGAGTAGACTAGCTTAGAAAAGGTGGAAAACAAGAATATATATATATATATATATATATATATATATTTTTTTTTTTTTTTTTTTCACAAAAATACAGTAACTTTACTCTAAAACACTTTAAATGCTCAGAAAAGGCTAGCACACTCGAGTGTGTAGCCTACAACAGTTAAACATACATATCATCTTCTGCTGTGAGGTGTTAATGTCGCATTCCTGTTAAGTAAGACAACTACGATGCACACTCAAACAAAAAAGATGCCATCATGCTGTTTGTATTAGGAATGCCTGTATTCAAAGAAACTTTTTGAATCATCTCCTGTAAACAACGTGATGTGAATGGCTGGCAGAGATGTATATTATTACTTTCCATTCATTAATTCTTTAATTTTCACTTTATCCAATTCACGAGTGTGGAAAACACATTTTTTTCAAGTAGTCAGTGGATGCAAGGCAGGAAACTAATCTTGGGTAGCATGCCATGTTTATCATAAGACAAACAGATAGACACACCTACACATGTGCAAATATACATTAATACTGACTGGACTGGATGTGCAAGAAAGCAGCCATGGTTCTGTGGATATGAATGCCATTATATTTCTTAATAATATCACTTTTTCACTAAATAATGAAGCACAGCATGAAAAATTGCAATGTAAACCAACCCACTAAATCAACAGTAATAGCAAATCAGACCTCTCAGCTGTCCCCTTTTTTGGAAGAAAGTTCCTGTTTTCAGATCTGATTTACCCCTGCAAATGATGCACACATTTTGGAGGTTTGGTCCTATTTTCAAGCTTAATTTACCCCTTCACACAGTTCTCTGAACCCCCTTCATCATATATGATTTTTGAAGTTGTTTTGTACATGGAAAGTCATACTGCATGACCAACATACTAGTGACACCAATAATTTAAAGACCGAGACACACATCTTAACCCTCCATTTTTCAGGATCAAATGCAATACAGTTAATTAAAGTGTACAGATGTTACACTGTTTCTTTGATAATGTGCTTATTATAGTTTTCTATAATTTCTGTCACTGTGTTTCAGATGTGTTCTTGAGTGGTATCCCTTGTTCCTACTGGAAGCAGGAAGAGCTATGTGCTATCTGGTATTCAAATTTTATGTTAAATTCGTTGTCCAGATTTTTGGCTGGGTGTACCTAATTCTCAAGGGCTTTATTATTATTATTATTATTATTATTATTATTATTATTATTATTATTATTATTATTATTATTATTATTATTATCATTATTATACACATGATGTGCAAAAATTTTCTTAAACAAAATCATGAAAATAAACTTTTGATACAAACATTTTAATATGAAATGCAAATCAGTACATATGTGTAAATATGTATGCGTATGTCTCGCTCTCTCTGTATGTATATATATATATATATACACACACACACACACACACACATATATATATATATATATATATATATATATATATATATATGATTATGTTTATTTATATAGAGTCTGACTTCACTAAATCACAAATGACAGAGCAATTTTGACTGAAACACTTTTAACTAATTTCATAGAATCACATTTGAATGAAAAGCATTAGTATAGCAAATAAAACTGAAAAATGTTTAGCCCTATAATAAACAGAGTTCGGCTATCCAGTTTCATAAAATATACTCTGGCTTGTCACTTGAGGGAACAAATCTCTGATACAACAGTTTATTCAGTTCCAGCTGTGACACTGAATAGAAGTCAGAGATGTTGGCTTTGCTCCTTGATTCCTTGCAACCTCTGCCATGAGCCTCCTCCCCAACTGGCATAAATGTTTTGTTCCACCCTTATGCCTTCCTGTCTTAGCACTTACTAAATGACACATGAGTCGCTAACACCAATTAAAGCTCTTTTCATCTAAAATTGTCAGGGTGTACCATCTTTGGAAAAACAGAGGGTAAAAGATAAGGTGTTAGTTTCATTTAATATGGAAGGCTTGTATTCATTCATTTTTGGAAATCTAGCAAAGTTGGACATATTTCTAAAACTCAATAATGTAGAGAGAGGATTATGTTTTTTAACAAGGGTGAGTGTCTACTCAATTTTGGTGATCAGTGAATTCCCTAAAAACAGGCCTTTGGTGTAGTTCTTCTCAAACGTCTGCAAGCAAGTACAGCAGATATTTATACATTAGTTTTGAGCATTTGCTCTCCAAAGTTGAGCTTGTTTCCCTATTGGATTATGAAAATCCCATACTCCCAAAGAATAACTAACATTTAAAGGGTAGAAATATTTTGGTTGATATTGTTTCCATAGATATTGCTATGCCCCTAATAAGATAACTAAATGTCCCTTGTATCCAGTGACAAGACTAGTACAGTTGTTTTCAGTTCATTGTGTCCACATTGGGTAGTCTAATGAATTTTATGGTTAGAGTTAAGGAATTCAGTTTACCCTACAAACCCTATAAACATGTTATTAGCTTGATCTAATTCCCAAGCCTGTACCTTCCCCTTAGTAAAAAGTTGGGGAACACCTTTGGGCAAGTTATGATAACCCCTAAGGAAACAGTCACTTATGATATATCTCATACTGCTTTGTTAATGTCTCTTGAGATTCCCCAGGCAATACAGTTGAATGATATGTTGCTATTGTTAGTTTTTAAGTTGCTATATCAGCAAGTGGTAAATATTTTTACTATTTGCTGCTGTATTGTGTTGTTTACTTCAGTAATGCATAAACAAACATTGAGTTGAAGTTGATTTGTTTGATAAATGTGTGTCTTACAAAACATAAGAAAAAAGGATGCAATATTAATACATAAACTCCCTAGAAAAATAGATATGCATTGTGGCATATGGTGGCTTCTGAGCAATGCACTGCTGAAGGGTCAACTGACCTACTTATAAGCTGCAGGGGTGTGTCAGGCAGAATCACCATCGTAAGAAATGAGAAACAGTCACAATTGGGGAGTATTAAGGACATCTACTCTTAATACCAGATTCCTGTCTGCCTGTCTGTGTTCTGAAGAAATGTGTTAGGAGTCTCCAGGGAAGCTTCTTTGGAAGAAAGGAACCAGCCTAAAGTCATCCTGTACTTGAAACTCTGAAGTTGAAGGGTATCTTTCTTTAGACTGAGAATGGTCGTGTTTTTGCAACCATGGGAAACAGTCCTATATTGTAAGAACCAAAGAAATTTACCAGACTTAAAGCTGTTTACAAAATGAAAACTGTTTGAGAGCTCTTGTTAAACAGCAAACCATGTTTCATGTTCCCTGTTTCTGTATATTTGCATTGTTTTTCTACTGTCCTTTGTATATTTTATTTGAACTACATGATGGTGCCTAGAGACTATTTCCTGTGGTTAGATGTATAAGAAAATATTACATTAGTGGAGAATGTAGACCGACAGAGCTTTTATTTTATTTATTTATTTTTTTAACTACTTCCTGTAGCGACCTAAAACTATTCCACCTGGGTTTGTTTGCATTTTATACCCATTTATTGTATTAAAAGTTTCCCTGATTTTTTATTCTAAACTGCCTTAGGGAAACTGACATATTTCTACCTAAAATTCACCTAACATATCCAGAATTTCAGAGACTTTGTTGTCTTAGTCTCCAACTGTACCAGTTCCCAATAATGGGCTATGTGACATTGCTCATAACTCCAAATGAAACTAACATCTTAAATACATGTACAGTATGTCCTCATTAAACTAGACACACACACACACACACACACACACACACACACACACACACACACACACACACACACACACACACACACACACACACACACACACCATTGTTTTATTTCATCATCCAAGCTAATATTTCTTTTAAAACATATAAGGGTAAGTCTTCATTGTATGGACTTACAAAGGCAGTTTGGGCCTTGTAAATCAGAATGGAGATACTGTAAAATCCTTGGAAAGACATTCTGTGTTTTGTACACAAGTATCTTATTAGAATTTATTGCACTTTTTTGTGAACTGCCTTCAGGGAACTGGCATATTACCTCATATAATTAGCTAGTAAATCTAGTGTTTCAGAGATGTTTCTATTTTTTTTTTTTTTTTTTTTTTTACCACTAGATAGTTTGATTGTTTGTAGAGAAAATCTTTATATGATCGGCACCAGTTGTCCCTGTCCATGAGGGACATAGGTCCCACCTCAGGGGTGAATTTATGGTCTTCAATCCAGTTGACCAGATTGCACTTTAAAAGGGTCACCGAGGAGCTCTGCTTAATGTGAATTGGGAGTTTATTCCAGAGTAGCGGCAGTCTCAGGGAGACATATCTGTCTCTCCAGCATGTTTTGTTTAAGTCACAGGCTAGGTTGAGATCTCTGAAGCAAGTGACTCTTGTCCCATTTGATTTGTGAACATGCAGCATTTCCATTAGGGCAGGGTGAGAGATTGCTCTGTAGGCCAGGCACAGGTCACCTCTCAGCAGCCTGTAGGACACAGAGTACAGTGACAAGGCTTTCAGTCTTTCCATGTAGGTCATGCTTTGGAGTCCCTGAATTCTCTTGCTCAGGAACCTCTGTGGTCTCTCCAGTTGCTGCAGATGTCTGGTGAGGTACATACAAAAGGGAGTGTTGTATTTTATTAGTGGTCTGATGAGGGTGGAGTACAGAGGAGTTATAACATCCTTGGTCTTGGATGCGATGCCCTTACTTATGAGATGTGCAATGTGAAAGGTTTTCCTTACCACTGTGGACACATGGTGATTGAAGTTTAGAATGCTATCGACTTGTGTCCCAAGTTATGTACTACTGGTTTCGAGCTTGGGCAGGGGGGGGTGTTGCCTATATTGTAATTTGCAGGGGCTACCTCTTTGCCAAAAGGGATAACAATACACTTTTTTGCATTTAGTTTTAGAACGTGGCTTTGGCACCAATCATTTGTCTGTACGTTAATATCTTTAGAGGACTCCATGATTGCTCCCAGTTTGCAGTCTTCTGCAAACTTTGTAAGCCACAATACATCTATTTTCACCTGGACATTCAAGAAATAGATTCCAAACAGTAGAGGGTCCAACAGAAAACCCTGTGGTACCCAACTGGTAACTGTTCTACTGATGTAGGTGAAACCCCCAACTTTAATAGCATGGGTTCTGTCAGTGAGCCAGTTGGCTACTCACCTAGTGACACATGGGTTACTCCCAGCTGGGAGAGTTTTCTGATGATACCTGAGTGGGGAATTGTGTGGAAAGTCTTGGCTGAGCCAAGATAGGCAGTATGTACTGCTTTGCCTTCATCCAGGGATTTGTTGACATTCTAGAAGAAGTCCACTGGGTTGACTAAGTATAATCTACCCTTAAAGAAACCAAACTGGGTTGGGTCAAGAGTTTGAAGACTGCCTATGTCGTTAATAAGGTCTATAAGTGATTCTTTCCATAGCCTTGCAGATAAGGCTTGTTAGGATTATGGTTGATAGTTCCCAGGGTCAGTTGATGGACCCCATTTGTACAAGGGGATTACAATTGCTGTTCTCCACTCTGTTGGAACAAAGGCAGTGCTCAGGCTATGGTTAAAGAGAGTGCCAAGTGGATCCACTAGGTCATGTTTTAGGTTGTTTAGTAAGCAGCCTGGGATGTCATCTGGTCCCATAGAGGCTGTGTTTTTGGCTTTGGAGAGCTCAGATATGACCTGCTCATTGGAGATATTGGGGAAAGGACATGTGTCAGGTGTGCCTTGGGGTATGACTGGTGAGGACAGGGGGGTAAATTTTGCATCAAATCAGTCAGCTAGCAGGTTGTCAATTTCCTTAGAATCAGTGTGAGCGGTACCATCCACTATGAGTTCGGCACATAGCTGGGTATTCCCTTTTAGATTTCGGACGTAGCTAAAGAGTGCCATTATTATTGTCTTTAGCTAAAGAAGCTAATTTAGCCTCATAATTAGATTTAGAGGACTTTGCCAGATATCTAATTTGCTTGTTCAAGCTGTGAAGGGTATTCTTTCTCTGCTGAATAAGTTCCCTCTTTTTCCTGGATATCAGTTTCTTCCTTTTATTATATATCTATAATCAAGGTTCACCAGGTTGGCTTGTTTTTACAGGACAACTTGGTTTTGATCCAGCCAGGTAGAGCAAATTCAATACAGTTGTTTAAGTGGTTGTACAGGGCATTTGTGTACTCCTCTGCCTAGGAGTCATTGTTGGCTGTGTTAGCAGGGGGGTTGATACCTTTCAAACCATCGTTTATTAGGCTATAATGTTTTTGGAGAAGTTTCTCATTTTTATTGCTCCTGTGGAGGTATCAGGTCTGATCATTACTTCAAACAAGACAGCTTTAGGGTCTGACCTTACTATGGAGGCAAGAACACAGGGGGTAGTGCAGTGACCCCCCCCCCGTATTGGTGAGTACTAAGTCCAGAACATTTCAGCCCCTTGTGGGGGTGCAGACTAACTGTTCCACAGCATTTGTATCAACAAAGTCCAGGGACCTCAGGGTGATTGAGCTTGTGCTCGTGTACGTTGCTCAGTCAATAGAAGGATAGTTGAAATCTCCCCATGACCAAGGTGTTTGCCTGTCTAGTGAGTGACTCAAGCAAGTCCATGTAGGCAGTGTGCTTCTCGTGGTTCACGGTGGGGGAGCTATCGCTAGCAGTGATGTGGTAGGTGATTTACCTATAGTTATTATTTGGACCTAGAGTAGCTGAAGAGAATCATACTGTTTAACCAATCTCAAGGTGTATTTGGATTTAACAAAGATGGATACACCTCCACCTTTGATTCTTTCACGCTCATATTGAGGTCTGAATGTGAGGAAGGCATTGTAGTCTTGCATGGCCAGGGTGCTTTCTATGGCCTTGAACCAAGTCTCAGTGACTGGACAGATGTCAGCACCTTCCAAAGGGAGGACAGCTTCAAGGGAGTACAGTTTCCTGTTCAGACTCCTAGCAGCATAACCTTGAGTTTGTTTGTAGCTGATTTTTTTTTTATGTCAGAAGTTTTGTTGTTTTGGTATTGCCTGACAAAGGCACTATGGGGAAGACAAGCTTATTTGCCAGTATTCAAAAGCCTAGAGGAGACAGGTGAAGACCATCTCTGGCCAAAGCAACTTGGTCTGTCGTCCATGTCTTCCCAGGTTGACAGATACTGGATTGCCCTGGACTGACACCAGAAGCTAAGTCAATTGTTGAAGTCAGTCATGTTTTGTTTATATTGTGGCATCACCCTGGGTGAAGGTAGTAGGCTGCTTAGGGCTAGGGACATACCTGCCTGGGACACATAATCTGAGAGTTCAGTCAGGTATCTCTTCATATAGTCCAGGGAGGTATGTCTCAAGTCACTCACCCCAAAATGTACTATGACAGAGTCATAACGGTAATTGTTTTTGAGTGACTTGAGTGCATGTGTGATTTGATGGATCCTGGCACCTGACAGGCAGCTGACCATGACCTTCTCCTTGTCCAACCTGGTGAGGAGGACATCTGTGTGTCTCACAATGGAATCTCCTATGACCAGGACATTTGGTTTTGAGATGTTCTGCCTTAGGAGCTTATTTGCTGAGACTCTGGTATGTGTGTTGTTATGTGTAGTAGATTTTGGTCATGCTCTAGTATGTGTGAGTTCTTTGCGCTTGGGAGGTCTCTGGTCTTTTGGCAGGCTCATTCTGAGTACCACTGCATATGTGGGTTTATGTGTCATGGCGTTATCTTGTGTGAGAAAATGGGTATGTGTGTGTGTGTGCTGACAACCTGTTTCATGACTTGTGTATTGTTACATTAGAGGATTGATTCCAGTTTCTTAGTATAATTACATCACTCACATACTGTATTTGTTTGCTGTAGGAGCAAATGGTTGTCAGTATACAGGAGGCAATTACCTTTGAAAACTGGTCAGGTAAAAATTAATGTACAGAATATACGTGTACTTAGCATGTGTTACATCAGAAGTAAATAGCTCATTATATCAGAAGTAAAAATCTCATATATTTACCAGAAAATAATATTTCTCACTTGTGAAATGTCATGACCACAATGCCATGCTTTATTTCAGGTAAGGTGATTGTCTTAAATGCAATACTAACCTGCTCTGAATTTCTTGAGGTCAGAATAGAAAATTAGGTGCAATTTGGTGTCTAGAGATTATTTTCTCGGATGGCTGGAAGTACAAACAAAAATATATAAACACAAAATTAGATGCACAAAACTTCTCAAGAAGGTACATGGAGAAGACGTAAACATTCCATACAGAAAGCACATCGGCACCTGTAAATAAATCTTCAAAATCAATGAACATTTATTTGAAGACAACCTCCTTCCACAACGCATCTGAGTTTCATCCTGTAGCTTTTGAAATGTTGTAAAGACATTTGTGAAACACACTGACATATTACAAATTAAACAATCATGACCACATATGACACAGTTTTTGAAACAGAGTAATAAATTACTAATTAATTTCATTATTACCACATTAAATTCCATGTTAAAAGGACTGCCATGTAATAAGATGGCGCTGCTAAATAAAATAAAAAGTTAAGTGAATGTTTTTGTCCCAAGGGCAAATTCTCAACCCCTATATTAGTTCCTAAAAGGAAAATGGCAGAAATCTATCCACTCTAAGAATGTCTTAATGTTTAACCGTGTCCTTAATACAATGTCTATTGAATCTAAAAGTAGTAGTACAGCATAAAATGCCCTCACACCTTGCTGAGTCAACATCCTATAACTTAAGTTCTCTGCTTGAGGGGTGCTTTTTTAGCTGTGGCATGTGCTCATTTGATATCAGTGGTAGGGTAAAAGTTCTTGCAAAATGCATGGTATCATAACATTTTTTGCTTCCTTTTCAGAATCATTATAAATACTATAAAACTGTTTCATTATTAAGAACTTCAAGGAGAGCATATTTATGATGGTGTTACCAATGTGACAACTTCTTCTTGAAAGGACAAAGTTATTACTAAAAGTCTTGTAGTACATGAACATATTTACAGGGCCATCAATGATTTTACTGGTGGATACATGCAAATTTTGGCCACTAAACAAATCAAAATATGTAGCAAGAGAACATAACATAAAGTCAAAGACATTTCCATTACTGTTCCCAAAACATTTCCCATGCAAAAGTTACACATTGAAATTTACTTCTAAATTCAAACCTGTTGGATACAAAGTATTAACATTGACAATACATTTAGTTTCCAAAGCTAATAACTTATTTATAAACATTTCACCCTGTTGACGTAAAGGTTTTCTTAACACATTAAAAAAATAAAGTAGAATCTGAACCATCATGATAGGTGCAAAAAATGGTTGCCAACCGGGCTATCCAATCTACTGCGTCTGATATCCCCCAAATGTCCAAGGATGTGCCTTTTAAGCTGTCCCTTTATTTGTCCTATGTACACCACTATGTAGAAGTAAATTTCAGTGTGTAACTGTTGCATGGGAAGTGTTTTGGGAACAATAATGGAAATGTCTCTGACTTTATTTTATATTCCTTTGTTCAAAAGGGGCGCTTTCACTTTAATATGAACATGGTTTGATTGTGGTGTTGATTGATGTACTACTATATAAGGAAGTTTTTTTCTGGCATGTAGCAAGCGATATAGAATTCATTTTCATTAATATGTTGAACAAATTGTTTCCATTCATTTATTCCACCCTCCACACCTTTAAACAATCCTCCAGAAAATAGCCCCACATCTCAGTTTTATGTTAAAATATGGCCCATATCATAAACATATAACTTTTCTTCAAAAAAGCATATAAACAAGTCTATATACATCAGTGCATAACATGCAACCAGAGCTATGCCACTGACTTGCAAATAGCACCCCCCATCATTTAAGGAAATAGATACTCTTCTTAAGACTCTCCTCTAACAAGTACACAAAAAAAATCACTGAACTTCATTGGAATGAAGTGCCTGAACACACAAATTCCATAAATAATAACCGTTACTTATATTAATGCTGCCCATCACTTTCAAAAAATGATTAGTGTCTTTAATCTAGTTGTAATATGAAAAGAGTCACCTCAGAATAGGTTTAGTCAGTGAAGTTTTTTTTCCTTGTGAATTTTATGAAGTAAATATAAAACCTGTGGACTAGGATCTTCTGCATAAAGTTGTTAAATCTTTTCCCCTAGAAGTAATTCTACTGTAGCTGCTCCAGAAAGCAAATCTAATAACTGTTTCTTAAAAATGAGTAACGATCGAAAAACAGACGATGCTAACAAACAGCACTGGAAAGTCTCATCATAATCTCTGTGTCATTATCAGTGCAGTTCCATAACACCACAAACCCACCTAATAACCAACTTTCTGCTGTTACTTAAATCAGAAAGGACCTCAGATACTGATAAATTATGGAAACAATTCCCAAAAAATAATATATGCATTTTTATTACCATCAGTCAAGACCAAATTCTGAAAGGAGTTTACAGAAGAATGTTGGAGTGGATTAAAAGAAGATTTTTTAAAGAGAAATAAGGAAAACCATCACTATCTAAAACCTACAATGAGATGAAAGTGAATATTTTAAATGTGATACTCCAGTTGGTGCTTTAAGACCCATTACAGTTTGATAATGTAATAGAGAGGTGGTAGCAATGAAAGATGAACCTTTATCAAGCAGTTCATAAGCATCATTTGAATGCTGCCTGTCTGACAAATGCACAACCAAATATCATCAGCATTATATCAATCCGTTTATTCGCTTTGTTGAATAATGGCATCATTTTTACCCTTTATTTTTATGTTTTCTGCCACCTTGATTTTGCCCTCCAAAGGAGGTTAATAGTATTAGGGTTTAAACTGTAACTATTGTTATTAGGGTAACATTCTATACACTCCATATCCGTATCAGTATTTGACAGAAAGTCAGTATTCAAGTCAGATTTCCTTAAAATGAATGCTAGTTGAAATAAATATTTACATTTAAATCTATGAGTCTATAAGGGGTGTCCAACCTTTTGGCTTGCCGGGGCCGCATTCACTGAACAGAAATTGTCTTGGGGCCGCATATAAAATATATCATATAGTTACCTCTTTCGCTACCACGGGAGACCAAAGTCAACCTCCTGGCTGTACTGTAGGTGCATTTGAACAATTAATAAATGTAATATTATTAAAAAATGTAATAAATGCCTAATATTTGCCTTAAAATTCTAATTCTCATTCTGATTCTGATTTTAATTCTCTAATCTAACAGTTAACTCTAACATCTTAGTTAATATATAGATTTTTTTTACAAATAAACAGATATTCACTATAGCACTAGCATTTCTCACTGGGAAAACCACTCTAGCAGTCCATCTACATACAATGTCAACATTAGCAGTCCTACAATACTATAATCCACAAAAATAAGCCTGCTCTTCAATTTTTCCCTTAGATCTACTAGTTCTCTCGTCTGCTGCACTTATACTAGCTTATTAGTCTAGCACTTTACCAGACTTTTTGTAGCAATTATTGCAGCACACAAGTGCTACCAGCACTAAACGTTCTACACAGTATTTATTATCAACGCTCACCCTGCCAGGCATGTCTAAAGGTCAGTTCCCTGTGCTTTCTCCTATTAACCTGGTGAACTTGGGCATTCTGAGGCAATGTAGCAACTGCCTCATGTACACCAATGCTCTCCTCTTACCTTCCAACACTCAGACTTGCGAGAGATGCACTTATATATCCAAATTGGAAGCCACGCACTCTCCAGCCAAGACAAGAATAGCTGGTCAAGAGGAGAAGGTCAACACTTGCACTACACCACATGGAACACATAGCCCTCTGGAACACAAACCAGCACTGCCTTCACATAAAAACACAAACCACACACCCACCTTTGTGGAGGCTCTCAATAAAAATCTACCCAAGCAGCAGAGCTCTCCAAGACAGAAACACACTCGACCACCACAACACAACACAACACTAATCACGAGACACATAAATCTCCTAAACAGTATGCCACTCAACCAAAGCCCCTAAGGCAAAACAGCATGCCCAGCACACTAGTCATAGGTGACTCAGTAGTGAGACACACTGATATCCCACTCACTAGGTTGAATAAGGAGAAAGTAACAGTCAGCTGCCTGTCAGGTGCCAGCATCTGACACATAACACATGCACTCAGGTCAATCAACAATAGGTACAAATATGACTCTGTAATTGTACACGTGGATGTAAATGACCTGAGGTGTACCTCCCTGGACTACATGAAAAGAGACATGGAGGGGCTCTCTGATTATTTAGCCCAGGTGGGTATGACCCTACCCCTGAGCAGCATCCTACCATCACCCAGAATGATACCACAGTACAAGCAGAAAATGGTTGATTTCAACAACTGGCTAAGTTGCTGATGTCATTCTAAGGGGATCCAGTATCTGCCTGCCTGGGATGACATGATTGACAGACCTCTATGCTTTGCCAGAGATGGCCTGCATCTGTCACCCCTGGGCTTCCGGATACTGGCCAAGGCTCTTGCCACCCCTATAGTGCCTTTTTTAGGTGGTGTTCCAAACATCAATTTACCACCATAACAGCTACAAACAAATGCAATCTGAGAGTTATGTTGCTCAATGTTAGATGTCTAAATCTCAAAAAGGCACTCGATCGAGGCACTCCTTAAAATGGAGAACATCGACATTTGTGCTGTAACAGAGACCTGGTTCAAGGCACCAGAAAGCACCCCTGCACTACCAGGGTATAACTCATTCTACACCTTTCAGCTCCAGAACTTATACTGAAGCTCCAAAGGTGGTGGTGTCTCCATATTCATAAAGGATGCGGACACCTCCAGACTGGTAGCCCAACATAATGTATCAGAGATACTTCAGGTGCAGCTAACATTGGGTAAGACAGTGATTCAGGTCGTAGCCTGCTATACGTCCCCAACCATGTCACAAGACTTGCACTCCATGTTCCTAAGCACCCTGGAGAACATTAGGGTCCAAACTAACACTGCCTTACTAGGCAACTTCAACTACCCCTCCATTAACTGGGTAAACTACTCCTGTACCAATACACTTGCCTAACATTTCCTGGAGTTCATTAATTCCAATGCCCTGGACCAGCTCGTTCTTACCCCCACTAGAGGTAGCAATATCCTTGACCTGGTCATTACTAACATGGGCGACCATTGCTCTACACCAATAGTCAGCTCCTCCCTGGTTAGATCCAACCACAAACTAATTACCTTGGAAATCCACATCCCACCCACCCCCCCAGCAAAGGTAACCACCATGAAAAACTTCTCCAAAGCTAACTTTGAGATACTAAAAACAGAGGTGGCTAACTTCACAGCACCCATGCAAATGGAAAATAGTTGCATGACTGCAGAATCATACACCAATGCACTATACGAACACGTACACAAATGCATGGATCTCGCCATACCCAATAGAACCAAGACACTCTCCTCCAAAAAAAGGAAGCCAATCTGGTGCTCCCCTGCCATAAACAAACTGTACAACAGAAGGAGGAAACTGATGCAGAATAAGATGAAGTCCCAAGACTGGAAAAACTCCCTTATCTGCCTCAACAAAAAGTTGAGATCCATCATTAAATCCTCTAAAGCTAGGTATGAAAATAGAATTGCAGCAGACAGTAAAGACAACCACAAGGCCTTCTATAGTTATGTAAAAAATCTCCACGGCAATACACAGATTTGCTCTGAGCTACTGCACAATGGTACCTCCTATACCGAGCCAACAGATATTGCCAGTATACTGGCCGACAGATTCAGAGCCAACTTTACCCCCCCCCCAAAGGACCAATCACAATACCAGTAGATTGCCAGGCACTCAGTATTACTGCTGCACAGATTAAAACAGCATTGTTGAAGGCCAAGAATACAGCTTCTATGGGACCTGACAATATCCCTGGTTGTGTTCTACATGAACTACAGAGTGAACTGGCATCTCATCTGTGTGCTCCGTTCAGTCACAGCCTCACCCCAGGCTTTGTCCCTGCCAAATGGTGCACTGCTACAGTTATCCCTCTCCACAAAGGAGGAGCAACTACAGACCCTGGGAACTATTGCCCCATTAGCCTGACGAGTCTGATATGCAAAGCTATGGAACACATCATGATGGACATAATAAACAAGGATACATGGAATCTCCAAATTCTCAATCCCACACAGTTTGGTTTTGTGAAGGGTAGATCATGCCTGCTCAACTTGGTCGACTTTTTTGAGTCAGTCACCAGAGCTGTGGATGAAGTCAAGGTGGTTCATACAGCCTACCTTGATCTGGCCAAGGCTTTTGATACCATTCCCCACTCAGGAATAATAGAAAAACTCACTAAGCTTGGCATCAACCCCTATATCACTAGGTGAGTTGCAAACTGGCTCACAGACAGAACCCACAGTGTGAAAGTAGCTGAAAATAAGACTGCCGATTAGTCATGAGTAGAGTCCCACAGGGTTCAGTCCTGGGTCCTCTCCTGTTTGGTATCTACTTCTTTGAAGTCCAGGCCAACAAGAAGGGACTCTGGCTGACAACGTTCATAGACGATTGCAAGTTGGGAGCTATTATTAACTCCCCAAGTGATGTCGACATCCTACAGAATGGCCTCACTGTGACCAATGACTGGTCTCAGAACCATGGCCTTAAGCCCAATGCCAAAAAATGTGTTGTCATCCCCTTTGGGAAAAACCCAGTACCCATAAATTACCACATTGATGGTAGTCCACTGAACACAGAAGACATTATAAGAGATCTGGGAGCACAGGTTGACAGCAGCCTCTCTTTTGAACACCACATTGCCATTGTGGTCAGAAAGTCCTTCTATGTGGCACATCACATTACTAAGGGTTTTGCATCCAGGAAGAAAGAGTTCATTGTCTCCCTCTACTCTTCCCTCATTAGGCCAATCATCGAGTACAATGCCCCATTTGGCATGCACCTCAGTAGACACCTGCAACAACTGGAGAGGCCACAAAAGTACCTCACAAAGAGGATCCTAGGCATTAAACACTTGTCTTATATGGACAGACTCAAAAAACACCAACTATTCTCTGTCTCATATCGCCTACTTAGAGGCGAACTCTGCTTGACTTACAAAGCCATGCCTGACGCAGCTCTGATAGAAATGCTACATCTAAAGAAATCCCAATCCCTCTGCACCACACGCTTCAGATACCTCAGCCTCATTACCACAATTAACAGAACATGCAGGAGGGACAGGTTCATAACCCAGAGACTGCCCATGCTATGGAACAGACTTCCCATACATGTCAAGTAGAGCGCCTCGCTGACCCTCTTCAAGAGAAATCTTGATGAGTGGATAGGAAACAGAAAATTTACCTTGGGGATAACATCAGTGGCTCTACTCGACAGAGGCACTGGGAACTAAGGTCAGATAGCACTATGCCAGGATAATCCTATGGCTAGGCTTGTAAAGGCCCCAGGGCCATTAGCCTAGTACACACCTATTAATCTATGAACCTATGAACACAAACTGTCCTGAAATTATGTGCCCATTAGTTCAGCTTTTAGGATGTTTCCAACCACCCCTTCTATTCCTCCTGCCATTAAATTGGCTTTCATTAAACAATGAGTGAATTTTCTGAACAATATCTTTCTGCCATCACGTTCTCATTGCTCAATTCGACATTGGTACCACAAAAAGAAGTAAAGCCATCCATTATGCCAGAGTGTCTAGAAACATCCAGCCATTTCAAAATGGATATAGAGCCATCCTTTTTACGTTTTCACCTAAAATGTCTTTTAGTGCTAATGAAGCGAGTTTCACCTTGTAAATTAAAACAAACAACTGCTTAAAATTACAGCAACTTTGTTCCACCCTATAAAAGGAATTGCATATCATCTGTATTGGCCGATAAAGAGTCGATCACCTGCCAAAAGGACAGCAGCACATTTTATAAACATTCTTCTATGCATTTGTAGGATAGATTTATCTTTATTAACATTGAAACAATAATATTGTATAGGTCAGGTAATTTCTCCTTAGGTAAGATACTTTGTAAGAAGAAGAATTTTGGAATGTTAATACTAGGGCTTTGCACCTTCCTGGATTAAATGAACATTTATGAATTTTAATATATTTTTTGTAAATCTTCATATATTTCTTATACATTTGCATTATTTTGCTTTATTTTGAAAGTTAAATAGTATAGTTGTGATTGATTAAACTTTACTTGTTAGTAATGTCACTAGATGGGGAATATTCTATAAACTTGAAACTTATGCTGGCAGTTTCATATACACACACTGAAGAAGTTTTTTTTTTTTTTTTTTTTGTGAAACCAGTTTGTGAATTTGTTGCTGTTGATATTTCTGTATCTTTTATGTTGGCTTTTTGGTGTTTTATATGTATAGCTATCTCTCTCTCTCTCTCTATATATATATATATATATAAATATATGGGTTGTGGATATTAGGTTGAAATGGCCAAATACATCAACATCTGTTTGGTCAACACCATTTGTTAGATGCAGACAGATGGTCTACAGATGTGAAAGCTAGACAATCCCCAGTTAGGGAAGTCAGTATATATAATAATCAGGGGTGCAGGGAAGCTTGCCACCCTGCAATGCCACCTGTATTTGGTTTACTCCACTCCAGCGTTATCCCAGGGGCATGAGCAAAATGTGTTGGTGGTTGTTGTGTTGGCATTTTAACATCAATATTCTCGGTGTCAGTGTAACTGGTCATTAGAATAGCTACACTACACCCATATATCTACCTATATGTATACACAGCCAAATATATATATATATATATATATATATATATATATATATATATATATATTTATATATATATATATATATTTATATTTATATTTGTGTGTGTGTGTGTGTGTTTGTGTGGGAGGGGTTGCAATCTGTAAGAATAAATGCTCAGGAGAGCAAATACTCTTTTCTCTTGTTTTCAGCTTGACAACTGCTTTGTGTGTGAGAGTGCAGTAAAGCTGTGTCTGGAAATTGGACTGTTCCCATGGTGGTGCATTTTTGGAGTTGTTGTATATAGTTAGCAGGAAGTACAGGGCCACAGCCTCCTATGTGGGGGTGTATGGGGGGTACCACCCCCTGTAAAAATATATCTATAATTTTTTTCTTTGTTAGATAATTTTAGATTCAATCTACAAAGATTGCTCCTTTTGGATTTGCTCTTTGGAGAATTCAGTATTTGATAATATATTCATATATGCATGTGTGTTTGTATGTATATATGAGCAAAATCAAAATGGGTTCTAATATACTTAGAACACTTAATAGAACAGGCAGACAGTATTATAAATGGAAAATGCAAGAAGAAATAGCAATTGTAGTGCAAAAGTGTGCTATCCTAAATAAACAAAGCCCATGAAAATTCCATATTTTTTCAATACCCAGGCAATTCAAATTTGGGATAAGCCAATGGAAAATAAGACTCCCTGCACATTATTTCTATATTTTTCTTCCCATAACCCATTTAGTGTTAAGGTGGTAGCAGTTGTTTAATAGATCTCACAAAACCACACAGACAAAAGAACAGAATCCCGCAGTAACTTGCATTCAACAGCATGAAATGGCATGGAGCATATTCTGCTCAGCAAAACTATAATGTCAGATTCTTTCTAATGATGCCCTTGACTCTGGTTTTGTGACTAACCTTTTTCATTATATTATTCATTCAGTTCAATGCCTTTGTATATTCACCTGCTCTTTTATTCTGTGATACACAGTGTGCATTCTAAAGCAAAACTGTAATAAAAGCATTGCTTTGGTAATGGAATGCTTTGTTACAGCTGAGTGTTTAAAAATCCATTGTCAGCCTGAGTTGTATTTTATAGGTTCATAGGTTGGTACTAGGCTATCGGCCCTAGGGCCTATACAAGCCTAGCCATAACAATTCCCTGGATATTTCTTCCCACAATATTTACTTTCCTGGACCTGTCTAGCAGGGTGACTGACATGATCCCCAGGGTGAATTTCCTATCTCCCATCCCGTCATCAAGGTTCCTTTTGAAGAGGGCCAAGGACGCGCACTGCTTGACATGTAATGGCAATCTGTTTCAGAGTCTGGGGAGTCTCTGGGTCAGGAACCTATCCCTCCAGCATGTTTTGTTCATTGTGTTGACAAGGTTTAGATCCCTGGAGGGTGTGGCTTTGAGGGATTGGGATTTCTTTAAGTGGAGCATGTCCAACAGCTCAGGATTTGACATGGCCTTGTATGTCAAGCAAAGATCACCTCTGAGTAGATGATATGCCACAGAGTATAGCTGGAGTTTTTTTAGATGGGCAGCATATGGCATCTGCTTTAGGCCTGTGATTCTTTTAGCGAGGTATTTCTGCGGCCTTTCCAGCTGTTGCTGATGTCTTGTGAGGTACATACCAAATGGGACATTATACTCTATAATGGGTCTGATGAGTGATGAGTACAGTGGGACAATGACCTCCTTTTTTCTGGATGTAAAGCCCTTAGTGATGAGGTGTGCCACATAGAAGGATTTTCTGACTGTTGTGGCGATGTGGTTATCGAAGGTGAGACCACTGTCCATCTGTGTCCCTACGTCTCTCATCACACTATCGATGTTTAGTGTACTGCCACCTATGTGGTAATTCATGGGTACATGTTTTTTTTTCCAAAGGGGATAACTATACATTTCTTGGCAATAAGCTTGAGCACATGGCTCTGGCACCAGGCATCTGTTTCTGTAAGGCCTTTTGTAGAATATCCGCATCATTTGGGGATTCAATAATGTCTTCCAGTTTGCAGTATTCTGCGAACTTTGTTAGCCAGAGTCCCTTAGTGTTGGCCTTTACTTCAGAGAAGTAGATGCCAAACAAGAGTGGTCCCAAGACTGAACCCTGAGGTACTCCACTTGTCACTTGTCTGGAGCTGGATATAGAGCCGGCTACTTTTACAGTCTGGGTTCTGTCAGTAAGCCAGTTGGCAACCCATTGAGTGATGTAGGGATTTATGCCCAGCTTAGTAAGTTTATCTATGATTCCAGAGTGGGGGATGGTGTTGAAGGCCTTGGCAAGGTCCAGATAGGCTGTGTGGACCACCTTACCCTCATCCACAGCTCTGGAGACTGATTTGAAGAAGTCAATCAGGTTCAGGAGACAAGATTGGCCCTTCACGAACCCAAACTGGGTGGGGTCCAGTGTTTGAAGGTTGCCAATGCCTTTGTTTATAAGTTCCATGATAATGCGTTCCATGCCCTTGCAGATCAGGCTCCTCAGACTGATGGGACGGTAGTTCCCAGGATCCAAGGTGGATCCCCCCTTGTGGAGTGGGATAACTGTAGCTGTGCACCACTCAGTGGGTACAAAGCCTGAGGTGAGGCTATGATTAAACATGACACCTAGGTGAGGTGCCAGTTCATTTTGTAGTTCATGTAATACACAGCCAGGGATGTCATCTGGTCCCATGGATGCTCTATTCCTAGCTTTGGAGAGTGCGGTTTCTAGCTGTGTGGCCGTGATTACCAGAATTTGGCAATCTTTTGGTATTGAGATGGGCCCTTTAGGGGGTGCGAGAAGGGGGTGAAGTTGGCAGTAAATCGATCTGCCAGGATACTGGCAATATCCTTGGGATTAGTATATTTAATGCCATTCTGTTGTAGCTCAGAGCAGATCTGAGCATTGCCATTTAGATTCTTGACATAACTATAGAATGCCTTGTGGTTGTCTTTGGAATCTTTGGCAATTTTATTTTTGTAACTAGCTTTTGAGGATTTTATGAGGGATCTCAGCTTTTTACTAAGGCTGGTGAGGGAGTTTTTTTGCATCCTGGGATTTTCAACTTTTCTCCAACAGTTTCTTCCTTCTGTTGTATAGTTTGTTTATAGCAGGGTACCACCAGATTGGCTTCCTTTTTTTGGAGGAGAGCATCTTGGTTCTATTTGGGATGGCACGATTCATGCACGAGTGGATGTGCTCGTGCAGTGCCTTAGTGTAGGATTCAGTAGTCGAACTTTCAGATCCCATCTACATGGGTGTCATGAAGTTTGTCACTTCTGACTTCAGTAGCATGAAGTTGGCTTTGGAGAAGTTTTTTTACGGAGATTTCCTTACGGGGGGGGGGGGTGGGATGTTGATGTCAAGGGTAATTTGCTTATGTTCAGACCTGACCAATGAGGCAGTGACCACTGTTGTGGAGCATCTATCTCCCATGTTGGTAATGACCAGGTCTAGGATATTGGAGCCCCTGGTAGGACAATGGATTAGTTGATCCAGGGCGTTGGAATTTATGAATTCCAAGAACCGTTGGGAAAAGGTATTGGTACCCGAGTAGTTTTCCCAGTTAATGGCAGGCTAGTTTAAATCACCCAGTATTAAGGTGTTTGGTTGTATCTTAATATTTTCCAGTATGTTTAGAAAGGTGTAGTGAGAATCTTGGGCCATGGTGGGGGATCTGTAGTAAGCTACAATTTGGATTGCAGTCATACCTAGTGTTAGTTGCACCTGGAGAATTTCAGATGCATTGTGTTGGGCAACTAGCCTGGAGGTGTGAATATCCTTGGAGAATATGGACACTCCTCCAACTTTAGTGTTTCGGTCTTGATTTTGTGGCTGAAAAGTGTGGAAAGAGTTGTAGCCTCTGGAGCCTTGAACCAGGTCTCAGTTACTGCACAGATATTGATGTTCTCCATTTTTAGGAGTGCCTCGAGAGAGTGCATTTTGAGGTTTAGACTTCTAGCATTGAGTAGCATTACCTTCAGATTTTACATGCTTGTATCTGTTACGGTGGTTGTTTTGTCCTTTGAACCTTGCCTAAAAAAGGCACTATAGGGGTGGCAAGAGATTTAGCCAGTAACCTCAATCCCAGGGGTGACAGGGTCAGACCATCTCTAGCAAAACATCATGGTTTGTCGATCATGTCTTCCCAGGCAGACAGATACTGGATACACTTTGAATGACACCAGAAGCTTTGCCAACTGTTGAAGTCAATCATTTTGTCCTTATACTGCGGTATCATTCTGGGCGAAGGCAGGATGCTACTCAGGGCTAGGGTCATACCTGCCTGGGCCACATGATCCAAGAGCTCTTCCATGTCTCTTTTCATGTAGTCCAGGGAAGTACATCTCAAGTCATTCACTCCAACATGGACAATGACAGAATCATATTTGTACTTGCTGTGTAGTGACTTGAGTGCATGCGTTATGTGGCAGATCCTGGCACCAGACAGGCAGCTGACTGTAATTTCCTCCTTGTTCAGCCTGGTGAGTGGGACATCAGTGTGCCTGACTATAGAGTTACCTATGACTAAAGTGTTGGGTACATTGTTTTGCCTTAGGTGCTGTTGTCGGGTGGCACACTGGTGTTGTGAGCTATGTGTCACTTTGGTTGTGACTGGTGTTTCTTTTTGCTTCAGCTTCGGAGGTCCTTGTTGCTTCGGTTGGTTAATGTTAAGGGCCTCCTCATATGTGGGTTTAGTGTTGCTATGTGTGGGTGTTGATGGTGTGGGTTTTGAAGGGCTATGAGTTGCTTGAGGTGTAGTGCAGGTGTTGACCTTCTCCTCTTGACTGTCTAGCACAATCTTGGCCGGAGAGAGCTTTTCTTCCAGTTTGACTATGTAAGTGCATCTCTCACAGGTTGTAGTGTTGGGTGGTAGGAGGAGAGGGCTGTCTGTGTACATGAGGCAGTTGCCACATTGCCCCAGTATGCCCAGATTCACCAGGTGGACAGGAGAAATCACTGGAAGCTGACCCTTGGACATGCCTGTTTAGGTGCTTTTTTTGTAAAGTACAAGAGCTGTTTTCCCTTACCTTTGCAAGGTACTTTGCAATTATAAGCTGTTTAGTGCCTACAATTAATTTCTCCTTATTGACAAGGAGAGTTGAGTGCTTGTATCAGTTTCGGGCTTCCTATTGCTTTCCAGCAGGTTCTAGAACAAGTGCTAGTCAGAGGGTTCAGATTTTAGTGCTACTACTGAGAAACCAGCTAGGTCTAAGGGAAAATTTGAAGAGCAGACTTTCGGGCACCTGGAATAGTTTAACTGTAGCCCCGCTGTGCTGCATGATGCAAAAAATGTGCAAACACATGCGGTTTAAGCCAGAAAGTTGAAAGGGATAAAAATCAGTCCAAAAAGGCTAGTATTTGCACTAGTACAAGCAAATGCACTGAGTTAATATAGAAAACAAGCCAACAATGGTATCAATCATTGCCTCTAGTCCAGTGAACAGACTTTCACAAATAACTAAATATTTAAATCTCTGAACTAATATCAGCTTGGCTTTCCTAAATGCATGGCATCTGCGAGGGTATAAGTATGTGTCATGTCTACTTATTGATTTTGAGTGCCAACACACTGAAAAAAAGTATGAAAATGCAGGAGAAAAGCTAATCTTGAACATCACTCTTTTCCTATTAACTTCTCTTTTGCCCCACCCCACACCCTCCAAATTTTGTATACTATCTCCAAGATCACTATAGCTCAGAGAAAAGGCAATATTCCATGAAATGGCCATCTCAGACTTTATCAAAGACTTTTTCTGGACATTCAGTCTCAGCATTTCAGGACTCAGTCTTACGGATTCTGACATTTTCAATGATTACCATGTGGGACTCTTATTGCTATATCTTCATAGGTAGGTACTAGGCTATTGGCCCTAGGGCCTATATAAGCCTAGCCAAAAAGGTACCCTGGCTTTCGTCACCCAAGAAAATTATTTTCCTGTGCCCTTGTCGAGCAGAGCCACAAAGGTGATCCCCGGGGTGAATTTCCTATTTCCCATCCAATCATCAAGATTTTTCTTGAAGAGTGCTAATGAGGAGCTCTGTTTGACATACATAGGTAGTCTGTTCCAGTCAGAGTATTGGAAGTCTCTTGGACATGAATCTATCCCTCCAGCATTTCCTGTTTATTGTGGTGACAAGGTTTAGGTCCCTACAGCATGTAGCTTGGAGGGGTTGGGATTTCTTTAAGTGGAGCATGTCCAACAGCTCTGGGTTTGACATAGCTTTGTATGTTAGGCAGAGATCACCTCTGAGTAGACGATATGCGACGAAGTAAAGCTGGAGTTTTTTGAGATGGTCTGCGTAGGGCATCTGTTTGAGGCCAGTAATCCTCTTTGTGAGGTATTTCTGTGGTCTCTCCAGTTGTTGTAGATGTCTTGAGAGGTACATACCAAAAGGGGTGCTGTACTCTATAATGGGTCTAATGAGCGATGAGTAGAGGGGAACAATGACCTCTTTTTTTCTCTATTAGAAACCTTTTATGATGAGGCGTGCCACGTAGAAAGATTTCCTGACCACTGTGGAGATGTGATTATCAAAGGAGAGACTACTGTCCACCTGTGTCCCAAGGTCTCTTATCACACTTTTGGTGTTAAGTACACTACCACCTATGTGGTAGTTCATGGGTACATAGTTTTTTTTATCAAAGGGGATGGCAATGCACTTTTTGGCATTGAGCTTCAGGCCATGGCTTTGACACCAGGCATCTGTCTCAGTGAGGCCCTTTTGTAGGATGTCTACATCATTAGGAGTTTTGATTATGGCTCCCAGTTTGCAGTCATCTGCAAGCTTCATTAGCCAAAGACCTTCTATGTTAGCCTGTACTTCAGAGAAGTAGATACCAAACAAGAGAGGACCCAGGACTGAACCCTGTGGAAATCCACTTGCCACTGGTCTGAAGTCAGATTTGGAGTCTGCTACTTTCACAGTGTAGGTTCTGTCCATGAGCCAGTTGACAACCCATCTTGTGACATAGGGATTTATACCAAGTTTAGTGAGTTTATCTATAATTCCAGAGTGGGGGATGGTGTTGAAAGCCTTGGTGAGATCTAGATAGGCTGTGTGAACCACCTTACCCTCATCTATGGCTTTGGTGACTGCTTCAAAGAAGTCTATCAGGTTTAGAAGACATGATCTGCCTTTTACATACCCGAACTGGGTGGGTTCCAGAGTTTGGAGATTACCAATGTCTTTGTTTATGAGTTCCATGATGATACATGATACCTTCTTCAGGTAAGTAAAGCACTCTAGGTGTCACTTTAGTATACACCTGAAAGGAAGACACATTTTAATGGAACTTAATACACTGAGTTTTCAGGGAGCTCTTGGAAAGTTATGAGACAAGTAGAATTCTTCTGGAAGATGGTACTTTAGCTAAAAGCTGAGCTCATACAGAGAGCTGCTTACATAGTGCATGCCGGTGCAAAGCATAAAGAAGAGGTGACAGAGGAGTGCAGGCAGCTACTTCTACTCACATTCAACAGATCCTCTGATATCAGAAAAGGCAGCCACAAAAGCAGTTTCAACTTCAAGAAGACTTCATTATTGCAAACTATACTGCAAGGCCCTTAAGTCCTAGTCCAGACTTGGCAGTGTGGCTCCAGAACATGATTGAACTGCCAGGATGACCTGACAAGAACTGATCCTCACAACTCAGTTTGATGCCAGGAGCCACACTGCCAAGGTAAACAAAAAGTAGAAAAGAGGAAAGGTAAAACTAGAATGTACCTCCAGAAAGGGTACAGTAGAGACAGGGTTGCCAGACGTCCCTATTTCAGTGGGATTATCCCGAGATCACCACAGAAATCCCGGGTCCCGTTTAAGCTGTACAAATCCCGATGGCGAATTGGCGACGAAGAAGTGTGTTTGACTTCCTGAGTTCCTGTATGCCAGTGGCTGTGCGCTTGTCTTGTACGTATATACGTACCCTTTTTTTCGTCATCCTGTGCATGGGAGACTGGGAGGGCATGATTAAGGGCTCTTCTGACTGCGACTGTTCTGCTGTGTCATGCGATGAGTCTGCGACTGTGAATGATCGATGCCAATGTGCTACTAGTCTACTCTACTAGCAAGCTGCAACTACGAGTCGACGACTACTGAGTGAGCAAAGCTACACTTTCACAAAATTCACAGTGAGTTGCTTGAGTTAATATTATTGAGCTGCGCATTGGCAGCAGTAGGACTCCACATATACAAAATGTATGAAGTGAGGTGACACTTGTCACAGGCTTTTGGCATTTCATGACTAATGTATGATCTAAGCAGAAAAAGTAGTGGCATGATAATCAGGGCATTCTGATTACTTTTAAATATTTCTGTAAGTGGGAAATGGAATGCAGTAACAGTACAGCTTGCTTGACAACCCCTGGAATTTAAATGACGACACTTTTTTTTTTATCTATTTGTTTTTTCTGGGCTGGGCCTGGGTCTGGCAGTGTAGTGATGCTTGACAACCCCTGGAATTTAAATGACAACACTTTTTTTTTATCTATTTGTTTTTTCTGGGCTGGGCCTGGGTCTGGCAGTGTAGTGATGTATGTAATTTCATGACACCTGAAATGACAACATAGCTTTTCACATTTATTTGAAATGTATGCCACCTGCTTAGCATTGTCTTTTTTCCTCACACAGTAAGAAGCTTTGCTGTTTTATTTTTATGACTCTTGCTCAAAGTGCTAGAGGTCTTGAGTTCAAATTCCTTTTTGAGCACTCTTCTGGTCCATTTAGTCCTTATGGAAAGTGGGTGAAACTAAGTTGGGGTCTTGTATTAATTCATGTCTTGGTAAATTTGTGGAATTGTTGGTTGGATGGTGTAGTCCACTAGCTCAATAGCCTAGTATGAAACTATGAGACAGCAAGTGTGAGTTGACTTGACTGACTCCCTTGTGGAAAATTGCCTTTTCAGTTGCAAAAAACATAAGTCATACCTGGAATAGCTGAAGTAAAAGTTAAATGTTATGGTACTTCAGAATTTTCTCCCTGCTCAACCACTTCATGTTGTGACTAGTGTTCTGTGTATTAGGCTCGTGTTTTTTAACAACGGTGAAAACAAAATAATGTAAGGTGAATGGTGACTAGATCAGCTCATTTAAACAGTAAAATGAGAAAGTGGAGATAATAAATATAGCTGTCAACCTGTCATCTCCAATTAGAATAGTGCTACCTGTAAGCACGTTATACAAACCTAGCCATTGCTGAAACATAATTATATAGTCGGAAACGCAAGGGTTTTCATTCAACCTTTTGTACAGAATTCAATGTTTTGTCTTTGGTTTAACTTGTCTCTCAGTCTCTCATCAGTACACAATATAACTATACTTCAGTGAATAAAATAATTAGTTTCCAGGTCCTTCTCTTGTCCTTTCTTAATCATTGTCTTTTATTTACTGGACACAGATTACTGCAGCAGCAGGGGCCCGTCTGCCAGCCACACACAGAAAAAAATGCTACCAAAGATATTTATTTCTTTACGCTGTTTACGCTGTTTATACTTGTTGTTGTAACTTACTCTGCTGTCATATATTTCCAATATGCTGGACAGTAGGCTATCATCAAGTAGATGTAGATCTATCGTATGCTATTGCTATGTAAAGTATGCTTAGAACTTTCAATTTTTTGTCTGTTTGTTTGCAGTCTAGACTAGTTATCCCTCTCACACTGACTCACAACTAAGTAACAGACTAGTACTTTGCTGTTGGTAGTTGGTACAGGGATGTGGAAATGGGGTGGGACAGGCCAGCCCAGGCCAGGGGGGCAATATTGAGTTACGGAAGGAATGTGGGCAGAGTAGTTAGTTAGTGAATATTTGGAATGCTATGCAGTGCCATGTATGATGTGTAAGTGTAACTAAGAAGTGTAATTTGAAAAGAGGAAAAAAAATAAGTTTCAACTTGATATTATCCCATCCAGAAGGTAATGGCAAATGGAGTTCTTTAGTGAGTGCAAGAGCAAGACAGAAGCTAAAAAGTAGTGACCTGACAGTTCACATGTGATTCATCATTACTAAAAGTTGTAAGACTGTAAGTTGATGATATATGGTATAAAATGAAGCATGAAACATGAATTTGGGACAGAACGGTTAACTTATGCCAGAATAAACATAGTTCATTGTTCATTGTCTGGAAATTAGGACATTACACGGTTTACCACCAGAAAAGCAATGCTGTATTTAGCCTACTACTTAGACATTAGCAATGCATTTGGTAATGTTATATACAATTTTGCCTGGCTGGAGTGGAGCTGGAGAACAAATTGTATAATAGTGTGACAGTGTAAGTGATACATCTGGCAGACAAACCACGGTCATCTGAAGGTTTTTGTCTGATGCCAAAGGTCCAAAAACTAGTACAAAGTAGCAATGCAAGTGCAACAGGCCTTTATACACTTTATACAAAAGGTCAGCTCAGGTCTTGGTTTAAAGTCAGAGAGCACCCCAGCCATACAAGGCTACAATTCCTTTCACACATTCAGAACCCAAAACAAGTGTGAAAGAACCAAACATGGAGGTGTATCCATCTTCATTAAATCTGAATACACCTCGAGACAAGTGAAACAGTAGGCTGTACCTCTGAGAAGTATATGCTGAACAGGAGGGGTCCTAAGGCTCTGGGGAATGCCACTTGTAACCGCTTTAGAGTCAGACCTAGCTCCAGGGGTTTATGTTCAGGCTGGTGAGCTTGTCTATAAAATACCTGAGTGGGGAATGGTGTCAAAAGCCTTTGTGAGCTCTAGGTAGGCTGTGTGGACCATCCTTCCCTCATCTATAGCCTTGGTAACTGTCTCAAAGAAGTCCACCAGGTTTAGGAGGCATGATCTGCCTTTAACAAAGCCAAAATGGGTAGGGTCCAGTGTTTGGAGGTTCCCAATGTCTCTGTTACTGAGATCCATGATGATGCACTCCATAGCTTTGCATACCAAGCTAGTCAGGCTTATAGGGCGATAGTTCCCAGGTTCTGTTCTGAGTGGCTTCAACTTTTGTGGAGCGGAATAACCATTGCTGTGCACCACTCTGTGGGCATGCAGCCTGTGGAGAGGTTGAGTTTAAACAGTGTGTTTAGATGAGAGGTTAGTTCATCTTTGAGCTTGTGTAGGATAGGAGGGGATGCAGCCTGGGACACCATCCGGTCCCATTGATGCTGTGTTTTTGGCTTTGGAGAGGGCTGTTTTAACCTGAGTGTCTGTGATTTCAGGGGCACTGCATTCTTCTGGTATAGTTATGGGCCCTTTTGGGGGGTGAGAGGGGGGTGAAGTTTGCACTGAACCTGTATGACAAGATGTTGGCTATATCGGTCGGTTCAGTGTATTTCTCGGCACCAACTCTGAGAAAATCTGAGAATTGCCACTTAGATTCTTGACATAGCTAAAGAATGCCTTGTGGTGGTTATCTTTGGAGACCATGGCAATTTTTCTTTTGAAGCTAGCCTTGGATGATTTTACAAGAGAATAAAGTTTCTTGCTGATACTGATCAGGGATGTCTTTCCCATTTAAGTGCATTTAATGTTATCACAAGAAGTTTAAGGCTACTGAGTCTTACTCTTGCACCATTATGCCATGTCCGTTCCCCACCGTAGATTGTTGTAAGTTGTGTAACTCCCTTTTCAAGGAGGGTTGTCTTGTGCCAGTCATGCCTAGATTGAGTTTATGAGTACTTATTCAATTATCCAGGTCCCATTTGAAAGAAGGTGGTGTGTTAAACTGATTTATCTGAAGAGCGAGTCTATTCCAGAGGTTTTGAAAATTCTGAGTAACTAATTTGTCTCTCCACCTTGTGTTACTGCTCTGTTAAAGCTGGTTTAGATCTGATGTTCTGATATTTTTGGGATTGTTTGATTTGTGAAGGTACAAAAGGTCTTTGACTGCTGGGTCGCCTGATTGTGTGGAAGGCAAGGTATTGATTTCCTCTGAAGAGTCTGTAAGACACTCAAGGCCAGGGAGACAGTGCTTTTAGTCTTTTCTGGTAGCTTAGAGATTTTAAATGTAGAATTCTCTTTGTTGGAAACCTCTAGGGTGTTTACAGCTCCAGTTATACAAATCTGGTGAGGTACCGTCGGTACATCCTAACCTCCTCTGATACTGCAAAAGCTTTTGGGTTTTGCAAAGGTTTTCTATGCAGAAGTCTATGAACTTATTTCTAAGGATCATCTTACTGCAGGAGTTCTGTCTTTTGTTGTAAAGCATCTAGTACTACACTTGAGCTCTCAAAACCAGTTTTACATTAAGAAACATTGAATAGCGACTATTGCAGTTTAACTCCACTAAAAAGTAAAATCAACTTGGAGTCGGACTCTGTCTCTGTTCTTAGTGGTGTTATTTTACAACTTTTTTGTTGAGTTTACAACACCCAGCCTGGTATTTCTTGCTTGTTCATAGTTGTTTTCTACATTCTATTAAAAATATCTTAACATGTAAAAACTTTTCATCATTCTATAGATGAGTACTTCCGAAGATGTTGATAATACTCCTTCAAAGAAAATAAAAAGGCTTGTGAAATTCAACACTGATTGGATAAAAAAATATTCCTGGTTATGAGAAGGACGAGAAGGATATGCTATATGCTCGATGTGCAATAATACGTCATTTTCAATTGGACATGGTGGTGAAAATGACATCAAACGGCATATGAAGTCTACTGCGCACACCAACAATATTTCATCAGCTTCGACGTCCACCAAAATAACATTTTTCATGACAAAAAATTCAAAGGAAGAAGATGATATTATTGCTGCAGAAACAGCTTTTTGTTTTCACACTGTGAAGCATTCACACACTTACATTTCCAGTGACTGTGCAGGATTGCTCTTTTCTTGTTTGTTCCCAGATTCAACAATATCAAAAAAATATTGTTGTGGTAGAACTAAAGCAACAAAAATTATTACACATGTGCTTGCACCTGAATCAAAAAGAATTATTTTGAAAGAATTGCAAGATGACCAGCCATTTTCTGTGAGTACCGACGCGTCAAATAAAGGCAATATAAAAACCTTCCCATTAATTGTTCAGTATTTTCACAAAGAACAGGGCACTCAAACAAAATTATTAACCTTCTACTCACTGGAAAGCGAGACATCAGTTAGTATAGCAGATTCTATAGCAACGGCTTTAAAAGATAATAATTTAAAAATACAAAATGTAACAGCTTTCTGCACCGACAATGCTAACGTCAATTTTGGTAAAAAACAAAGCGTCTTTACAGAATTAAAAGACCTTAATTCAAATATAATTGGAATTGGGTGTAATTGTCACATACTATATAATACTGCTAAAAAAGCTGCACAAACTTTTGATATAGAGTCGATCGTTATAAAAATTTATAATGAATGTAGTTCGTCAACAAAAAGAGTCATACAACTGAAAGAATTATTCGAATGGCTAGAAGTAGAGTGGTCTGAAATGACTGAAAGAATTATTCGAATGGCTAGAAGTAGAGTGGTCTGAAATGTTATGCCATGTGCCGACTCGATGGCTCACTTTGATGCCCGCAATTGAGCGGTTAATAAAAAATTTGGAGCCAATACGATTGTACTTTCTGAGTCAAAAATCCAAATCTGAAATTCTTGAATTGTTTTTCAGTGATGAATTGGTATTAGCATATCTGGGGTTTGTTGCAAATGCATGCAGTATTATTCAGAATGCGTTAACAAAACTTCAAAGCAATGATGTTTTAATAATTGATGTTTTTGAAATAATGAACGGCGTATTGCAGTCACTCAGTCAAAAAAAAAATGATGCCTTTTATGGAAGCATTGCTAGAACAATGTTACTAAAATGCAGTGATGACATCAAAAAAACCTGTTTCAAAAATGACGCACAGACATTTTTTGACACAGCGATAAAATACCTACAGAAATGGTTTGACTTTGAAAGTAACAAATTTCAATGCATTAATGTCTTATCCTTAAAACCAAATGTAAAAATCGAATTCCCGTCAATTGAAGAATTAACAAAATTATTTAATATTACTTGCAATACTGACCTTCTATATGAAGATGTCTGTTTATTAAACAAGTTTGTACTGAGTATGACTGAAGCAAATGAGAAAAATACAATAGATGAGAAATGGATAATATTTTTAAAGATCATCCTGCTTGCAGTAATTTGTACAAAATCGTGGCCCACATACTCTCAATTCCACATTCCAATGCAATTTGTGAGAGAATATTTAGTCTAATGAGTGCAGCCTGGAGAAAGGAGAGAAACAGATTGTTGTTAAAGACTGTGGAAGCTGAAATAATGGTCAAACAAAATTTTAATTACACTTGTAAAGACTTTAGAAAATTTTTATCGACTAAAGATGGTGAATATATTTTGAAGCAAGCTAAAAGCTGTGAAAAGTACTTGTAATAAAGCTGTTATTATATAACTTTGTGGATTTAAATCAAAATATTCATTCAAAGGTGGACTACTGTATTGCTGTTATTGCTGTCATTATTATTGTGTGAGTATTCTGTATATGTAGTTATTTGCGTATATATGGTTTGATTATACATGTTTATAATTAGAATGCAACTACAATGTTTACAAGGTATCTAATGAATATGTGACTGTTTGCAATGCATAATAACTGTGATTCCTGCAAATGTTCAAAGTGTACTATTGTTATTATTATTGTTACTGTGTGACTTTTATGTATATGTAGTTAATTCCATGTATGTGGTTTGATTATGCATGTTTATAATTAGAATGCAACTACAATGTTTACAAGGTATCTAATGAATATGTGACTGTTTGCAATGCATAATAACTGTGATTCCTGCAAATGTTCAAAGTGTACTATTGTTATTATTATTGTTACTGTGTGACTATTATGTATATGTAGTTAATTCCATGTATGCGGTTTGATTATACATGTTTATAATTAGAAAGCAACTACAATGTTTACAAGGTATCTAATTAATATGTGACTGTTTGTAATGTTGTAATGCATAATAACTGTATTGTATGTACTTATTTGCATATTTGGTTTGAGTAATACATCTCATTAAAAACAGCGACTACATGCAGTCCTTGTCATTCATTTATGTATGAAAGACCTTTTTTTTTTTTTTTTTTGGTCTTCACTTTGTCCCTCCCTGTCCAATCGGAAATCTGGCAACCCTGAGTAGAGAAGTGTGCTGTAATGTGAGAGTATTAGCTCCCCTCGCTCTCTCCTTAAAGCTGCACTTTCTAACATCAGTAGGTAAATGTACTTTTTTTTAAATTTTGTCCACTGCTAGAATTTTCAGTCTTCATTTTTCAATTAGTATCAGATTTTAACAACAGCTTTATAATACACTAGAGTTCATGCCTCAGAGTTGTTACTGATTTGTCAACATTAAAAGTCCAGTTGTGAAATTTCTAAAGTTATTTCAGCTTTGTTAACTTCATTTTTAAGCTTCTGAGTCTGTGTGACCAGTTACTCTTTATAACAATGCTTTAGCTGGGAGAACAGATTTTTAGAAATCCAAAATAAAAACTCAGGCCCAAGAAATGTTAATTTTGGACTGAGGAAGGGCTATGCCTGAAAGCTTTGCACATTAAAATTCGTTTAGTATTGACATTTCTTGAGCCTGAGTTTTTATTTTAGATTTCTTATAGTATGCTTAAGGCTGAGTTAACTGCTATATTGTACTTTTTTTGTCATAAAACAGATGTTTAGCCCATTCCAGATTGCCCATATCTCTTTTGTAGAATACCCTTCATAAGTCAGCAGATACAACTCAATGTCACCTTCTTTACAAATCTCTTTGACGGCAGGTAGAGTTCTGGTGGTAGATGTCACATTGGTGAGACACAAACATTGTGGCTGCTGTATAAAGCTGTGATTGGTCTGTAGTTTAGACTCCTTTAGGGCCTTTAATAACTCATCCATGCCTAAGTGTCAAAAAGAATCAAAGTGTAAAACAGCAAAATGTTTCAGAAGCCCTAGATGAAAACTCATCTCTAGCAGTTCACTCTTTAGTAAGTAGGGTGGTAGTGATGGAGTTGGTAAGTCTTTGGCCAACACGAGTCAGCAGCATTATATCATTAAAGCACACTGGAGACTGAGATGTATAAAACACAGATTTGTTCCAAAGAGAAATGAAAAACACACCCACATTGCTTTGCTCAGCATTTTGATTGTTCACAGTATATGCTGTACTTTACAACAAGATTTAAAGTTCATGGAAGCAACTCCACCATTCTGAATCAGTCCCAATACAGACTTTCCAGAACCACCCTGTCAAAGCTGTGTGCCCTGCCAGACTTTCCTTTCAGCTCCAGAAAGCAAGACTTCACCTGTGTTTGCCCAGGCTACGTCATGGTAAGCCTTGACTGAGATATCAAACTTCACTAGTCTGCAGTCTTTGCTCAGAACCCTTGTTCTGGCCCACAGTGACCCACTAGCTGTGAAGCCAATTTCCTGTTTGTCTATCAAATTTGTCAGTTTCCTAGCTAAGACTTGTTTCAATATTGCAACTACAATTTACTTTACACATCCTTAGAGGCTACTGCCAACTTTCCAACACACACAATGTCACAAGTAATATAAATGAAATCTAAACTTCACTGATTGAAATTGAGAGCCCTTAGATTGTTTATGCAGTAAAGATGTCAATGAAACTAACTCTTTGGAATACAGTTTCATTTTAGCTGTTAATATGTGTTTTATAGCAGTATAATAGGCTCAGCAAGACACAATTTCAAGCTGTAAAACTATGGTTGCTGACTGCAGGATGGTTGTTAGCAATCTGAGAGCCACAACAAACTATAGCTTGGGAACCACCAAAAAGACAACTCCCATATCTAAGTAATATGCATTAAAAGATTACTTGCACATGATGCATTCATGTCCTAAGTATATATGACAATTGACACAAACAGCCTTCTAGATCATGAATGGGAGACACACAAGACTGGCTTTTAGCACAACTTTATTTCATTGCAACAAGCCACTATAGCACATCAAAGTAGCCCATATGACACGAAGACATTCAAACTACAGCACTATTTGCAGTTACAGTCAATTTGATCACATCTCAAGGTTGTTGTTGTTGTGTCTTTAAGCTTTTCCTGGTTAGGGGTTGCCACAGCGGAACTCCGGTCCGCTAATGATTGGCAGTACATTTTTACGTGCCGTGTTGCTGGCCCTAATGCACAACCTTCAACGAAGGTACACCCATTCACGCATGTCTCTACACAGAAGACGCTCTAGCTAAGAATCGAACAGGACAACATCTTACTGTGAGGCAACAACACTACCGCAGCACCACCACTACAGTGTTTGATCACATCTCAAGGTATAGACACAAATGATAACCTTGTGGCTATGCCAATGCACACACAGACCCATACAGACAGTACTCAAAAACCCACCATATTAGCTTGTACAATGAGAAATCATAATATGATCACTCACATTGCAAGTGTTCAAACCAACAACTTCAAAAGCTGTCCTGTACATTAAAATGAATAGGAGAGCTCAAAACAAGTGTCTTTAAGGGGCCATCCTACCCCCTATACTTATTTATACCACGTTCTTTGTCACACAGCATCATGGAAACATAGAAGTTGCAAGGCAAGTAAGGCTCAAGGCTATTTCTGCTTTGTCAGTACCCTTAGGCATTGCCTCTCGTTTCAAGGAGGGTCAGGTCCATTATACTAGAGATACATTTGTGAATAGCCATCCAGTTGGCCAGCTTCTTTTAACTGCAGACAGTATGTCACACTTCTTAACTTTGAGAAGGAGTTTGATCTAGAGAAGGGGTAGGCACTGTGTGAGAAATCTATCCTATCTCTTAGTCTTATTTTATTATTAGTTGTACATTTAGATGTCTGGCCCTGGTGTTAGCTGCATGCTTTGATTTCTTCAGATATAAGAGTTCTTGGACTACTGGACCCCCTATATCTCTATAAGCAAGTCAGAGGTCTTACTTAAGGAGTATATAAGAAACTGAGTAAAGGGTTAAAGGCCAGGTCTTTGTAGCTTAGGTCTTTAGGTCCCTGATCTTTTTTGGTTGCAAACCTCTGAAATCTTTCCATTTGCTTGATATGCCTTGTATAGTACATCCCAAAGGGGGCATTATACTTCACGAGGGATCTAATTAATTTCATACAGTTTATTACGTTCTCAGACCATCTGTAGCTGAGTATTTTCTCTTTACCCAACACCATCTTACAAGTGTTTCATGTACTTACAGTAGACCTAATGCCCAACCTCCCCTAATAGTTTTAGCTGACAATGTAACACTGCTCCAAAAGCCTTAGCAATAAGACATGCTGTGCTGTCCATTATTGAGTTATTTTTCAGGGACAGATATATTCAGGTAACATCTTTTGGAAGTTCAGTTTTTCTCTACTGAAAAAATGGCACACTGTCTTTGCTCTTCACTTCTTCAAGGCAGCTGTAGCATGTAGATATATATAGCCATAAAAGTAAAAATCTAACCACAGGAAATGGCATATAATGTGGTATGCATTCCTTCTAGAAAACAGTGTGAGTAAGCACTGCATAGAGGCTAAGACTTCCAGATGTTACACAGTGCCCGAGGAGGGAATTATATTTGTAGAAATGAAGAAATGTGTGTGCTTTCAAGAATTCATGCATCTAGAAGCACATAAATATAAATTTCAAAAGAAAAAAATTCTTCATCTGCAACCACCAAGAATTATTTTTTTCAATATAAGGCATCTTATCAGAAAACTGGAATGTTTCATATATTTCCTATATGTTTCCATATGTTTACTGCAGTGTTCAGATCTAGAGGGGCCATCAAGGAACACAGACTCCTTAAAAGAGACATAAAAAACGTTATCTTCTCTTCACATGTCCAAGTTTTCCTTAAATGAATTGATGTTCCCCATTAATTGTACTGTGTCTGGGTATTTAGTTCCAGATCCTAGGGATTATTTGAGTGACAGTGGATCAAGTATTAAAGGCTCTATCCAAGGCAAAGAACACAGCTTCCATGGGACCTGATAGTATCCCAGACTGTATTCTGCACCATGCCCAGCAAGAACTGGCTTTGCCATTGAGCACCCTATTCAACCACAGCTTAAGTACAGGCTTCAGTCCAGCAGAATGGAGAAATGCCATTGTCATTCCCTTGCACAAAGGTGGTGCCACTATTGACCCTGGAAACTATCGCCCCATTAGCTTGATAAGTCTGATCTGCAAAGCCATGGAGCATATTATTATGGATCTCATAAACAAGGACATAGGCATTCTCCAAGCATTTGACCCCAGCCAGTTCGTATTTTTCAAGGGCAGACCTTGCCTGTTGAACCTGGATGACTTCTTTGAAACTATCACCAAAGCCCTGGATGAGGGAAAGTCAGTACATACAGCTTACCTTGATTTGGCCAAGGGCTTCGACACAATCCCCCACTCAGGCATCATCAAGAAGCTAACACAACTTGGCATAAATCCCTTCTTCAATAGGTGGGTGGCCAACTGGCCCACTGGCAGGACCCTCAGGGTCAAAATAGGTGCCTCCACCTCCGATAGCAGACCTGTCACTAGTGGTGTTCCCCAGGGCCATTAGCTTAGTAACCTCCTATGATCCTATGACCAAAATATTCCTTAGATATCTGTTGTCTGGATTAAAGCAAAAGATGACATCCTTATATTTGTAGATTTTTGGGTTAGATGATAAAATGAAGATTAAATACAAATTGTAACACCTCATGTGTGTATATTTGTATGCAGTAATTGCTTTGCCCCAAAAGTTTCTGAAGTGTTAAAAAAACCCCATCATTTTTTACATCTTTTGTATAGCACAAATCCCAAATAGATGGAATTCTTTTTGTATCCTGTCTCTGAACAGACTCAAATTTATTCTATTGTTTACAAGTAAAAATGCAAAACAAATTGTTATATTCCAGGTCTGGCTGTATGTAAGTAGTATACAAATTAAGAAGACTTGATTGATCCCTCAAGGTTCTAGATTTAAACAATAGCCCTAGGTGTGAATTTAAAATTCACATTTATTCAGCATCATGAATGGGACAGTAGAGAAACTTGAAAACAGTATGTCATATTTTTACATTCTGTTGGAGAAGAATTACTGAAGATGCTAATTATCTTTTTTTATTGTTTTTTTTTCTTCCTGGAAGAAAAGAAACATAAAACAGATTCAAATAAACAGACATTGTTGTGAATCCAGAACCAGCGTCATAGTTTGCTCCTTACAAGGACAAATGACACTGCACAAACTACACATGCTTATGTTATTGCGTTGAAGTATCCAGCAAAACTCTGAATATGAGAGTTGTATGATTCATTAATTAGTACAAATAGCTTTTGGTGTATGAGAAAAAGAAATCTAACCTCACCACAAAGTTGTGGATTAATGCAGAGCATGTGAAATTGCTACTGTGTGTCCAGTTCTTAACAGAGTATATATGAAGACAAGCTAATCATTGTGTGAGTTATACAGGCATAGAAACAAAGGACAAACCATTTTAACTAAGAGTGATTAAAACACTCCCTTTTGACAGCCTGGTTTCCTATAAAATGAGACAAAGACCATAAATGCACAAAAAAATCTTTTTTTGCAGATGGCATGCCTCCCTATAGATCCACACCCACCTAAAATATATATCCCAACTCTGATCACACAACAGTAGAACAGGGAAAAAAATCAGAAAAGCACTCTGCCAGTGTACACAGTACAACATATTGTGGTGAAACCACCAATATATTAACATTTTGAACTGAAGCCATTTGTCCACTAATGCTGCTTTGGTATGAGGGACAGGCTGGGTAAACCTGTTCTGCAACAGAGTCAAGTAAAGCAATCAAATGGTGGTGAAAATACCCAAGTTTAACCACATAAGGCATATGTTGACACTGTGTGCCTATTTGGTTTCACTGAGCTCAGAAACAACAGTTGTACAACTGCAAAAAGCTATGTAGAAATGGTACACGTATCACATTTATGCTGGGTACTGATGTCAATCATTAAAGAAAGATTATTCAGACAGCTGAGCTTGAGAAATGTTTGAATTCAACGCTTAGCGTAGCTAGGGATGAGTGAGAGTGGCAACTGCATGACAAGCATGTTGCTACAGTTTAAAGTTAAAAAAATTCTTGCTTGTTTTTTTTTTATTTTTTTTTAAATCATAGTGCTGTAGTTCTCCCACTGTGTGTGATCTGTCTGTAACAACTGCTTGCTGCATTGTGGAAAGCAGTTTGCTATGATTTACTAGTAAAAAATTTTTTTTTTCAAAGTAAAATCTAAGAGTTGCTGCACTCCATCATATGTGGCATAAACTGTAGCAACTGCTTGCTGTATCTGTAGCAAGAAGTTTGGTATAGATTAAAAGAAAAAAAAAGTTTTTTTTTAACTAAAACGCACAGAGATGGGACCTGATTGGCTCTTGCATTTCAGGAGCCCCATGTACTTTTTTTTTCTCCATGTACTTCTTTTCACTTGTTTGAAGAGCTGGGTCAATATCTGGCTACTGGATGGTGTGCCACTGCAACAAGCTGGAGCAAATTAAATAGATAAATACATAAACTAACATTGGATCTAGATAGATGATGGTCACTGTGGATGTGACACCCTGATCCCATGTGCAAACAATGGGAAAAAGGGGGCTGTGGATTCATGGATAAATGAATAGGTGGAATTGGAAAACACAATGCCGAGTTAATTCCGTCAATGGATTAAGTTATCAATCTTTTCATCATACTGAAAATTGCCTACAACTATAATTATTGAAGGATATACTGCTGACAATATGGATAAGTGACAAAAGGTTCTGTCACAAATACAAGTCCCCTACACGTATCTTGCTAAATTTATGAATCAGCTCCATTAGAAAGGTTGTCCCAAGCCAGGTACATAATTTCATGTTAGACAGAATATATAAAGAACACTTGGGAACTGTTAAGTGTAAAGAAAAACATGTGACATTAGGATTTGGCTAGTAATGTTTAAGACAACTGAATTGGCAATAAAAAATCTGTAACACACAACAAAAGCAACTCCAAAGATGCAAGGATACCTCTCAAAATTCTAGACAGACCATGGAATAAAGTTGCTGGTGATTTACTTCATTTCAATGACCGTCAACATCTCTTAACTGTCGATTATTTTCTAAGTACCCTGATGTCACCAAGCTAAAATATGTCTCTTCAACAAATGTCATATCACTTTTGAAATGAATTGTTAATATGAGGCAGTAATTTACAGTTTGTAAATCAAGAATGTTTAGCTTTTCTCAACAACGGGAGATCCAGTACATCACATCTTCATTAAGATACCCTCATTAAATGGTAGAGTTTGATCATTCATACAAAGTAAAGCATCAATAAGAAAATGTTTTGCTATCACAATGGCTATCTTACACTTCCTGAATCCAGAAACCTTCTACTTCAGCCATGGGATGATGAGGACCTTCACAAATGCTGATAAGTAGGAGAATGAAAAAAGTACCAGCGTCTTCTGTTCTACTTCAGCGGCATGATTAATAAGACATCTCAAGTACTAAATGTCCAATCTGCATGGTAACTTGTTCAGCAGAAACAGAAATACTAATATGATAGTTGTGCTAATATATATATATATATATATATATATATATATATATATATATATATATATATATATATATATATAAAGATATAGATATATAGATATATCCCCTTCTAATACTTGAAAGGCCATATCATTGAATTTCATTTTCACAAGATGAAAATTGTGAAAATGAAATACCCCGACAGCAAATTTTTCCAAGGTCAGGTATTCTTTTCTGCAGTAGAAAATATGCATATCCGTGTGAATTGACATTTATATTAGGGAAGATGTGGAATTACAATAATAAAACAACATATGGAAAATCAAAATATAGGCTGTGCTTTCATTATATATCACAGACATTAATTTTTGTCCTTCATGCAAAACAGTCAAGTATGTACATTCTAAGAGGGTAAACTTTCACTGACTATGAACAGGAGATATAAAATATCCACAAACAAAACCGGCATTGATCATTTATTCACATGCACATGCAACCACCCTGCCCCACATATACAAACACACACGAGCACACACACACACACACACACACACACACACACACACACACACACACACACACACACACACACACACACACACACACACACACCCACACACACTCAAACACACACACAAACACACACACTTTGTCCCCTGAGCAGCTGGCTTGATGGTCAGTTGCTTCCAAACATGACCCACTGACCCATCTATCCCTCCCAAAGAATGATTGGGAAAGACATAATGACAACCATAAGGTATTTCAAGGGTATTTCAACTTGTTACTGACAGACACATATACTGCCTTCTTTTTTGACAGGTTATATCAGTGATCATGGAATAGTGCTCACATAAATGCCTGGTGCTTTCACAAATAGCCTGCTCCCCCCCTAAAAAAAATGTCTGTCTTCTGTGCGATACTGATGTTAGTTTGAGAGCTAAGTGATAACATTGCCATAATAATATATCTAGAATTTGGCTCTAAGGGTTAAGGCTGTATATGGTTTCATTTCCTTTGTCTTCATTTGCCAACTGCATGACCTTGAGCAAGTCACTTGAGCAGATATTGTTCCCGGATCAACCCTGTGTGTCCAGTGGGCCTACCTGGTTAACACATGGATAATATTATCATTGTGCAGGTAGTGTCTTACCAGAACCAACCACATATTTCGACTTGTTGATCTCATACAAATCTGGATTTCCGCCACCCACAACAAGCTGTATCAACAGTCATTTCACTGCCTCTAGTTAACACAGCCATATTGCCTCTCTTCTCTCCCTTGAGTAAACTTCAAAGTGTGACCACAAGGAAAGTGAAAATAAATAATGGGTACCTTAATGTATTTCAGATTACTACTCTCATTTATACCCATCCATATTCCAAACCCTGATCACTGTAATAAGCAAATAAAAATAAAATAAACAAATGACTGGATCAGTTCTGTGGACAGTATCGATTACTACCACTGCCCATAGATATGTCTGGTGTACTTCCAGTATTTATCAAAATATCTGCAAGAAATAAAAATATCCCTGAAGTCTGGAATCATCAGCTCTTATTAACATCTTGGGAAAGCACTACAAATAGTAACTCTTTGTAGCCAGCCTTTAGTGCTTACATTGCATAGACACAAGGCATGGGTTGACTAGTCACATCCTATTACTGAGTGAGAGGAATTATTGTAATCAGTCATTCATTTTCCTGTTACTTGCTTTATCCTAATGAGGGTTATAGTGATCCAGATTAGGATAAAGTAGGTACTCAGAAAGCAAATGAATGATTTTTTTCTTTTGTTTTCATTTAATGTAATTTTTTTCAAGTAGCTGCAGCTTTTGTGGGACCCCACATCACCATGGATAATCAAGAGGTGCCTGCAATTGTGGGTTTCACAGATGCCTTATGCTAGCAATGGGTGGATAACAGTCAAAACTATAGAAAGTGCTCCAAGTGGCCTGTGTCACATAGGCCAATAAAAACTGATAGCTCACAAATAGCATGATAGCTCACCAACAAAAGTTGATGCGACTTTCACTATTTATGGCAGGGAACAAGAGAAAATAAACAAAAAGAATGGCATCAAAGAATTTCTGGACAATAAACTGTGTCTAAGAAGTAATATTATGCAGAGAAAAAACTCTGGGGTAATGTTAGCTACATAGATTGGTGGAGTTTTCCATTAAGTTAGTCAGCATTATGCAGAGGTCCCAGAATGCATATAACATTAGTCTACATTTAGTTATATGCATTCAGCGACTTGTGTGAACTTGTACTGACAGAATTTATTCGATTAATTATTCTGCTTTCATGCCATACAATTAGATGGAATGCTTAAGATAATCACATTTCAGAAGCTTAACTTCTTAGTTTACTAATGTAATTGATATAACTATTTACTAAGGACAATTATTTCCAGCTACTGTTATGTTTCCATTATAAATGTGATTTTGCTTATGTCTTCTGCATTATATAGTTCTTGACTTGCCACATTAATATTCAGTTTATTTTTATTACCATATTCCTCAAAATGATGAACCATGGGACATATTAACACCAGCTGACAAAGAAGCAGATAAATTGCCTGTTTACTCAAATACTGGAAACAAAGGTTGGGTTACAAGCATGAGCTCTTAATTAACTTCTATATTTACGTATGTATTTATTTATTTATTTATTTGCAGTTGATTTACCAGAATAGTCCATTGGGCCAAAATGAACCCGTTTTCAATGGAGTCCTGGGGAGAAAAGCTCCAGACAATATAGATTACAGTAGGTATTAGACATACTTAAACATTGTTAAAGTCACAGTAGGCAAATACAAATGCAATGCACAACAATTACAATTAATGTAAGTGTTAAAAAAAACTGATGGCAGATTATAAGGGATTATTCATAAATTCAAAATTCTACTAAAGTTATTTCATAAAGAGAGTTCAACATATGAGAGTGTAGATTATTCCTACATATTCAGTAGTAATAAACAGGGAAGTGAGAGTTATGGATAATGAGAGAGAGAAATCAAGGGTGTAAGCAGGAGTCAGAGGAAATGGGGATGTTCAGTGTAGTTAAGTAGGGTGGGAGCAAGAGCATTCCCACTGGGAAAGTAGGTGTGAATGAAGAGATTTTTTTGAACATAAAATGGTTAGAGGTAGTACGGATAGATGAAGGTAGAGAGTTCCAGAGGCGAGCTAACCCATGTGAGAGAAGATATTTGCCTGATGGACAGGTTGGTTTGTACACTTCTAATAGATTTTGGTTGTTGGACCTTAATATTCTATCAGGTATGTGCATTTTAAACACAGAAGAGAGGGAGGGACAGAGGGAGGGGTTGAAAATAAGTTTATGAGCAAGGGATAGTTGTGTATAGGAGAGCTGATGGGGTAGTTCTAGCCATTTTAGTTGTTGGAGAGAGGAGCAATGGTGGGTGTAAGACTTTTGGTTGGTAGCAAACTTGGCTATTTTATTGTAGCAGGAGGAAAGTTGTTTTTTCAGGGAGATTTGTAGATTAGTTAGTAGTGGAGCTCCATATAGAAGGGAGGGAATAAGAAAGGAAGTAGAGAGAGTGATTTTAGTGGCAGTTGTAAGGTAGTGTTTTTGTCGATAGAGCATCCCTAGTTTTTGATGTTTTTTTTTTAATATTTAGTTGTAGATGGGAGTTGAATTTTAGCTGGTTATCAATTTGGACTCCAAGTAATTTGGTCTCTGTCACTAGTTCCAGTGGAATGTTATTCTCACTAGTAATACAGAATGTGTTTGTATTGAGAGAGTTGAGTTTAGTAGGGGTGAATATCATTAATTAGGTTTTAGCGGGGTTGAGTGCTAGGTGATTTGTTTTCATCCATAGTTCAATGGTAGAAAAAGCATTCTGAGTTAACTTTATGAGAGTAGGGATAGTTGAGGCAGTGCAGATAATGGTCAAATCATCTGCATATTGGATGATATTGGAAAGAGGGATAGCTTTGTGGAAATCATTTATAAATATATTGAAAAGGAGGGGACCTAATATGGAACCTTGGGGGACACCAGTCGGGGTGTTAAGAAATGAGGAGGTTGCCTTTTTCCATTTGACTGCTTGATGTCTATTAGATAGGTAGCTAGAGAACCAGTTCAAAGTAGAGGAAGATAGGTTAAGTTTGGAGAGTTTGGTTAGAAGCAGACTATGTGATATAGTATCAAAGGCTTTAGAGAGGTCAAGTAGAAGGGTAGAGACAATTTGGCCAGAGTCTCGGGCGCTATTTACAGTTTCTAGAAAGGAGAGGAGTGCTGTCACAGTGCTGTGATTTGGTCTGAATCCATGTTGTGTAGGAGAAAGTAGGTTGTTATCTATGAGATATGGTAGGAGTTGAAGTTGGATGCACCTTTCCAAGAGTTTAGAGATGGGAGATAGGATAGCAATGGGGCGGAAGTTGGAAACATTGTTGTTATTGCCACCTTTATGTAAAGGTATGATGAGGGCCTTTTTCCAGATTTGGGGAACCATATCTTCTTGAATTGAGCGGTTGATTAGTATGCTAATGGGGTAGGCAATTGCTTCAGCCGCTAAGCTAAGAAAGTAAGGAGGTATGTCATCAGGAGCACTGGTGCATGGTTTTAGTTTCTGAAGGAGTTTTTGCATGGTAGATGTGGGTATAGGTTTTAGTGAGAATAGAGGGGAGTGTGGAGAGGGGGTGTTAGGGGTCGAAGATGAAGAGGAGGGAGAGAGAGTAGGAGAGCAGGTGTATATTATAGGGGGTGGGGAAGATGTGGCTGGAGTGAGAGTAGGAGAGGAGGAGGATGGTAAAGAGTTAGGAGATATGAGTGTGGCATTGGTTATAGTGTTGTGTTGAGTGTGGTTGGGGTAGGATGGAGGTGAGTTGGAGTGTGTGTTGTAGGAGAAAGAAGAGGTTAATTTAGAAATAGATTCAATGAAAAAAGAATTGAATTGAGTAGCTAAGTTTATTTATACTTAGCCCAGGAATATTCCTCTTAATCTTCACTTACATAATGTGTTACTGTGATCAAATCACTTAAACAGATCACTGTTCCCATGTAGCTTCTGAAAGAAGAGCTTATCTCTGCCAGTCCTATCTGGTTAATAAATGAAAAAAAAACATGATATACTTCATAACATGTCTCAGGTATTCCTTTATTTTAATTGATTCAGGACAACAGTAAGTTAAAAATGTATTTATACGACCAACAAAAAAGTCTGGTCTAGCCCAAGGTAAATAAATAAACATAATTAGATCACGACTGTGCTGTGAATCATATAGCAATAACCCACCTGGGTGTGGGTAATGCTGGATTTACCCATGGTTGGCGTGGTTTGGTCACGAGGCCGAAGCCCGAGTGACCAAACAAAGCCAACCGTGGGTAAATCCAGCATTACCCACACCCAGAAGTGGGTTATTGTTATTATACAATGACATTATTTAAGAAAAAAAAATTACTTTTCTTAAATAATGGCATTGTATAATGCCTCCTTGCTGCCCTTTCACAGCTGTCTGGCATTCTGCGGCAGTTCTGATGCACTGCGCATGCGTATGCCTACGCAGTACATCACAGCTGTGGGCAAAAGCAATGGAGAAAGCTAGATCTCCGTTGCTTTTTACAAACTGTTTCGCTATGTTAAATGGGTTTAACATAGCGAGACAGCTTTAAAAAGAGCAACGGAGTCTCCGTTCCTTTTTTTAAAGATGTCTCGCCATGTTAAACCCATTTTTCCATTACTATAACTCCGATTTACAACGTGCACGCTGACCAATCAGCGTGCACGTTTTGGAATATTAATGAGGGTCATGGTATAATGTAGCTTTTACATCATCTGTTAAACTATTAACCTCTTGTGTATTATAGTCACATAACAAAGAGCTGATAGCCACATGACAAGGAACTGATTGAGCTGAACACTCTATGGGTGTTGTATTTATCTAATTTATAAATTGCACTTAAGTCAGCATGTGTATTTGTGCCTTTTTCCTCCTTAATTATGTTTTTCCACAATCTCCTTCTCATAACCTTTCATTTCTATGTATGTCTATTGTACTATAATACAGTGTTTCAATAAAAATTATTTTCAATTACACTTATAAAAAACTACATAGTTAAATAGTCTGCACAGAACTTTTCCTGAAAGAGAGCTGCCTCACAGACTCCGTTTTGTATTACATTTAACAACTTTATCAATAGTAGCTCTAATAATTATTTTAAAAAGTATAATTGGAAATTGTTGTAGCACTGTAAAAACATTGTTGAAACCAAAATAAGTCGTTGCTAATGTAAGGTAAAGATGCTGGTCTGTGTAGTCATTTATTGTACCTTTCAAAGGTATCGGAAACTCTTCTCCTGTTTTGAATCATGTTAAAATGGCTTTCCACAATAATGCCTGAATTAAAAAAAAAAGTAACAGCAAAGGATTTTGCCTGCATGTGAGAAGGGGTAATGATTCAGGAACTAGGCCAGTGCACCATTCTTTATATTTTGCTCATCCTAGTTAGAGCAGTAACCACTAGGAGGTATTGCATTGCTTTTCTAATTATTGCACTTTCTAGAATTTAGCTGCTGTAAAAAAGTAATCTATCAAGGTACTGTTTCATTTACACAAAACCGGTATCCTATCACATGGTGATATTTATGAATTAAAGCCCATGTATCCCATCTTGCTGTACTTCATAACCTGGCATTTCATTTCTTTGGGAGTACTAGCTTTGACAGAGCTCTAACTTCATAGTCAGGATTATAATACATTTACTGTGTCTGCTTCTAGTGTTGCTACAATCATAAACTTACAAACCATACATAAGTAATCACACTAACTTATACTCCTAGTACAACAAGTATAAAATCATACATCCTTTAAATTTCCTATCCTGTAAAATATCAATCAAAAATGCACCCTTGCCTGGCTCCTTTGTTAACACCTGACTACATTGTTTACAGCAGACCATTTGATGTACTGGTATACAGCTTCATTATTATTATGCTTATATTTGTTTATATCTCTTGTTAACCATAATTTCACAAAGAGTCTGCCTACTTTGTCAAAGTGCATTTTAGATCAAGAAAAAAAATGCAAATAATTTTGCTTGATGAGCATTTTATGCATTTGCATCAAAAGTTGATGAGTACAACAGACTGCTTAAGATGAAAGTAATTTAGACAACCTTAATATTCAAGTATCCTCTTTTGGATAAGATGATATACAATGAAGGAGGGGTGACCCTGAAACAGCTCTTGAACACAAGGATATGACAGAGCAAATTAAACTGAATGCCCCTCAATCACCTGATATTAACAATCACATTTTGATTGTCAGTGAATTGAATAATTTAATTCTGTGCATCTTTGATAAATTATCTTATGTTTGTATGATTATTCTTATGTGACAAATATGATAAACTTTATTTTATTTTACCATTTTCATTATGTACTTATAATGGACTCATCCCCTTTAAGAGGAAGACATTTGTTTTTTGATAATTTGTTTGGGTAGGAGGTGCTGAAGTTGATTCCTGCAAAGGGATTGGTCAAAGGGAGTTTTTAAAGGTCACAAGCCACCTGGAAGTTTTAAACTTTGAAAAAATCCTCTGTAAGGATAACAGCACTCAGTTCTTTTGTGTATCAGTTTGTTTTAATAAATTGCTGAGTGGTTTGCAGCTCTTTGCTTTACTAATTTTAGATCACCACAGTTGCTGTATGCAGAAGATATAGCAGTACAGTCAGATTCTGAGCAAGATCTTCAGCAAAGGACAGCAGAATAGAATGCAAATCTGAAGGCACATGGGATGAAACTAAGTACAGCTAGGACAGTGGTAATGGTAGCAAATGGTAGAAATCAGAAGAGGCTGAAAATTGCAATAGAAGGGAAACAGTGGAACAGGTTAGCAGTTTCAAGTATCTTCGAAGGGTGGTTGAGGAGAAGGGAGGGTTGAATGAGGAAGTCAAAGCTATAATCATAGGGGCTGCAGCCAATTGGCATAGAGCGTCAGGGGTAGTGTCTTACAAAAGAATGACAAAGAAGCTGAAAAGTAAGGTGTACAAAATAGAGGTGTGACCAGTACTATTGTATGAGGAAGCTAGAGGTGATAGAGATGAAGTGCCTGAGATGGGTAGTAGGATGCACACTATGGGGCAGATGAAGAAACAAGGATATAAGATCAGAAGCCAAAGTAGCTCCAATTGCAGAAAAGGTCAAAGAGAACAGGCAGTGGTTTGAGTGCATGTGCAGAAAAGCAGAAGACAACCTGGTGAAAAGATTTGGGGCAGACAGGAAGAAGGCAAGAGGAAGTGAGGGCATCTGGCAAAGAAGTGAATGGATTGTGTGAGAGAAGACCTGGGACAGTCAGGCTTGCGTTTTGAAGAAGGTAGTAGACGGCCATTAAACAGGGTGAGATAGTGACAAGTGACAGAACACCCCGACCTGATATAGAAAATGAGGAAAAGGAGGTTGATGCTGATAATGATGATGATTGCCTTTCTTATCTTTGATTTTGGGCACTCTCTTCTCTTTAATGTAAGAATTGTCTGTTAATGGAAAGAGAACACTTCCCACTCTTGTTTGGACCTTTAGTCACTATCAGTTTAATTCCATTTACTAAATAATCTCCCTCTGATCTATAATTGTATACACAAAATGCAAAATTAAAATTTGCTTCAGCTTCTTTAAGTCTATTGCAGACTGGAAGATCATTCATTTCAGATCATTCCTTTTTACAGTTTTCAATAAAGTTTGTCCATATTTGCTTATTCTTACCATCAGATCTCATATTTTTAGCCATTATCAAATGACATATAATCTGAGTAATTTTAACCATTCTTATGAGTTCACATTTTGATCATTAGTTTTTATGATCATATGGCCCATCCTTGATCAATTTTTGAGTACAATAAACAATTCAAATTATCCCCAAATTCTTTGATTGACAAACCCTCTTTTATTTGGTGGCAAAAATGTTGGTTTTATCACTAATTACCACAGCCAACAAGATATAGAAATTTGTTCTCTGAGAGCATTTAAAACTTAATGCGTTCCTGTTTTCACGTAAGTTATTATACCTCTAATGGGTCTTCCAAAAGTATTATCTCTTCCTTCATTTTATGCCTCAAACTTTAATATTTGAGTAAAGAAATCATGTTCTTATCAGTATTCCATGTTTTGGAAAGTTTAGAAAAACTAGAGAAAGTTACAATCTTTGAATTATTTGTTAATTAAGTTACATTACAATATTACTGCAATGGCCCCTCTCTGATATGATTTAATTTTACATCTAGTAAACATCATTCTATTTGACTATATATCCCAGCTTCCTTAAATGTTCTTAGATTCATAATTAAGTTCTCATTTAGATTATTAGAGCAATATAAATCTATCTCACCAATCTTGTGTGCTCTTTACTCATAATAGTTCTCTTAAACTGAGTTGTTTTTAAATAAGGATTTCAATTAAATTGTTAAGTATGTTTTTAATTCACACAATATTTCATTTTATATTTTAAGAACATTATACAAAAATGTCTGAGTTACATCCATAGCTTACCTATTATTTATTCTAACTCTCTGCTTGCCTATCTCTTCTCTGTTCATACGTACTTGTTGTCTGTTTTCAAAACCTTGCATAAACTTACTATATGTGTTACATTCACACTACTAATTCAGAGTTTGAAAGTACTTCTGGTTGATAAAACTAACTTCCTACCCTTACAATCTAAATGGCTGCTTATGTCTAACTATATAGTTAGTCAGCTCTGCTAAATATAATATTACCTCCCATTTGAGGTAATTATTTATTTTTTTCATGGACATTGAATGACTACATTTGTAATTACATTTGCTATTAAAAGATTTATTAAATTCTAGAAGGCAAGAAAGTTGTCTGTTTGTCTTTTATTCCACAATTAACTTGTGAATAAACTAGAGTTTTTGGTCTTCTCAAAATGTATTCTGTGCTATTTTCCAAGTGTTTTAATTTATTTTTCCGATGAGAAAGAGTCCATTATGTCAACTTTCTTTTGACTTTCATCTATTTTGTTCATCTGTATCTCTCTTATCATATATAACTTTTTAATTGCCTATTCTTCATCAGTCATTACTATTTCCCTTTAAAGACCTCTTTATTATTTCTTGATATATAATTACATTTTATGTTCTTCTTGTGATACATTTTAGTTTTATCTCGCTGTACATTACCATCTCCTAATGCTAGCTTCTAGGTGTTCATCTTCTTTTCATACTTTTCAAATTCTGCCTGTCCTTAGAGTCTCATCTTCCAAAATTACATTCTCATCTTCCTTTCCTGTTTATTTATTCACAATCTATCATTATTTTCCTAAAAACTTATCTCAATTGCAGTCTGTAGAATACTTATTTCATACTTCCCTCCCTCAGTTTCTCTTTTTTTATTTCTCATACATCATTGAATACCCTTGTAAAGCAATTTTCCTCTTGCCTCCCCAGCAATGTCTACTTTTTTGTTACTCTTCCTGTCTTTTCTTTTTCTTAAAATTGAGTTATCTTTTCAATGTTTAGACAAGAGCATCTAAGTTCTGATTATATCACTGAACATTATTATTTACTTTTTTTTCATAAAGCTATCCACTTCCACCCATTCTGAATAATATCTGACATATACGTCTAAGCTAGCTGCTATCCAAATGTATAGTTCCTTGCCTTTTCTTAAGAGGCTTTTTAAAAGGCAAAGTGAAGAATGTTCTCTCATATATAAATATTTCATACAAAATTAAACATAATTTTCCTTCCCTTTTGAAACTGTTTCAAATGCTCTAATTCTTTCTTTATTTTATGCTTTTGTATATTACAGCTGTTGCAAAGAGTATGTATATCTTTAGTGCAAGTGTCAAGCATTCAGTGAATATGTTGACCTTTAACGTCCTCCCAAATTATTTTGTGTGTTTTCTAAGCTACGCATGTGTGTGGCTTGAGTGGGATAGCAATTATCGAGCATCAGACACCTACAACTGAGGATGTTATGTTCCCAGCCTTTTTTAATTGTATAAATTAAAATAATCCATTGTTGCATTTTGCTTTCTGTTGATGCATTTTTATTTGCACTTCCCCAGTACATTGCCCCCCCCCCTCCAAATTATCCTTGGACTGTAGGTAGGTACTGTAACTTCATACAAAAATATCAACTTACTTATGTAATATAATTTAGTTCAGCAGACTTTTTAGATTTGGTGTGTTTGTGGTATTCTGCGGCAATACCATTATAATGCTATAAATGTAACATTTTTTTTTTGTCTCAAGTTTTATATAAGCAATTATATATAGTCATTAAATGAACTGTTAATGGTAGTAAATAATTTGGTTCTGGATGTATGATTTCAAATGTGACACAGAAAACTGAGTCAACAGTTTAATGCATATTTGTTCCAAATAACATAGCAAATTAAATCTAAAGTGTATACAGAAAACTAAGTTTATATGAACAAGTATTGATTTGGCAGAATTAACCTCAGAACCAAGGAAATTTAACAACTTGACATCAGGTTTAATCACGTGTCACCTCACTGTGATAATAAGGTAGTATGACAGTTACAAAGTAGTTAACTTGAGAGCAAGTTATGTGACAAATGCAGAAAGTACCATTTTACAGAACACATGCATGCAAATCAAAGTTCACTTCAGATCAAAAATACATTCCCTTCAATCTGAGTTTCAGTAGTCTTATAAGTTTATTTAGAATTTAGCAGAGATTTTGATTATCAAATGTCTCACAGAAAAAAAAAATAAAGTTTTTTTGTTGTGTTTTTCCATGCTATTGTCTTCTTCAATGAAATGAACTTTTGACTAAGTTCAGAGTTGTTTATTCTAAAACTTGCCCTGCAAACAACTAGAAGCACATAAAGCAGATAGATCTAAAACAAAACCTATTTTTTAGAAATGTATGTTTTAGATTCCAGTCACTATATTCATTTAGAGGGTGGAGCTGGAAGTTGTTATATCTTTTGTTCCCAAGGATCACAAGAACTCCTTAACAACTGTTTGAAATAGCAAAGAAACCACACAACTGAGTGTGTACTGCATCTTGTAAATACAGGATAACAACAATGGCAGTTTACGGTATTTTACAAATTCAGCATACTGTCGATATTCATTCGTTTATTCATTTGTTCATTCATTTATAGTGCTCAGTAAGTATTTCTTTTATTTTAAAGACGTTCCAACAAATACTGTTTTGCTTCTCGACAGATTATTCAGTCACATTTTGTGAATAGCACAATATTTAGCAATGATAAATATTGTATCATTTCTTTACATAGCTTTAAGATTTGTACATTTTCAGAAGAAATCAAATGCTAATTTTTATTTCAAACTCTAGTTTTTTGCAAGCATGCTGGCATTTTAGTTGTTTTCTATTCCCTTTGTGAAATCTTGTCATCTGGCAAATTATTATAGTTCTGCTAATGCTTCATTCAGCTGGTTCCTACTTTGCACATGCTGATATGATTCCAATAACATTCTGTAGAAGTCTTAACAAAGATTCAGAAACAAGTAATGCAATAGAGTGGGTAAGATACTGTAACAATTGGCCGTTTTCAGGGTGGGGACGATTCACAGACACACTTAGCAAGACTGCACTAGGTCATGAAATACCACTGCCAGCATACTATGTAAATGAGCATAGATTTATATTGAAACAATCAACATTATTAAAATGAGGGACATGGTAAATACAAATGAGGATAAACTATATAGTGGAACAAGTCACTGTGTTGAGATTGAGAAACCATGAAATCATATTTAGGGTGGCAGCAGGTTTAAAAGAAATGTGTATGTACATGGCTGACCTCACAGCCAGTAACCATGGATGTGTTAACCATTGTTTTCCATGGAATTTTTCAACCGTGCCTAACATTTCGTTCTCTTCATGGCATAGAAATAGTGAACTGCTACCCTGTGGACACTAGTACAATGCTGGATATAATACAGATGTCTGCTTCATATGCAATCTCATGGGATGCATGGAATACCCATCCTCATGGGCACTAAGGTATGTGTAGCTTTGAGAATACTGGTATCAAGGACCCTCCAGCGACTATATTCATACCGTTGTACAGTATTTGAAGCAACATATGTAGTTCCCATGCAGCCAACAGGAGAAAAATCAACATCATGTGGGCATTTTGTTAGGTTGTCAATCTCTCTGAGGTAGTGGGAGATACTGACTGCACCCAAATTGCCATCTGGTCCCCATCTAGTGATCAGGGATTATTATATAGAAACCATAAGGTATTCTACTCTATGTACTGCAAAGTGATCTGTAATACACAGGATATAATATACAATGTGTCAGTTCACCAAGTGGTCTGCAATACACAGAGTATAATAGTAATGTGTCAGTGCACCAAGTGGTCTGCAATACACAGGGTATAATAGTAATGTGTCAATGCTCCAAGTGGTCTGCAATACACAGAGTATAATAGTAATGTGTCAGTGCACCAAGTGGTCTGCAATACACAGGGTATAATATACGATATGTCAGTGCACAACGTGGTCTGCAATACACAGGGTATAATATACAATATGTCAGTGCACCAAGTGGTCTGCAATACACAGGGTATAATATACAATATGTCAGTGCACCAAGTGGTCTGCAATACACAGGGTATAATATACAATATGTCAGTACAACACTCACGTAGTGCTTATTCTTCCCACATCTAGTACATGTCCAACTTATATCAACAGTTCATGTGGGGTGATTTCAACCAGGGATATCTTATTGCCAATGCCTGATATGACCTGGAGTTCTAGCTAATGACACCAAAAAAGAACCCACAGATCATTTCAGAGAATTCCTGCTACATCTGTCTTTCACAGACCCAAAACACCATCAAATATATTCAGATTGAAGAATGCCTGATTCCATTGTCTAGATGTCTGTGTTACCACTTTGCAATAAGAGCAAGAAATATGCAGCAAAATATATCATGGTGTTGAGAGTAAGGAAAAGTAAGCTCTGGATTTAACCACAGAGAAGATACCTGTCGTGGAGCCCATAGAGGAGGCAGATGCAGGGAATAACAATATGAGGCAAATATTGAAGTGTGCTGTGGCTTTAACTAAGAGGCAGCAGACAGATTACATCAATGGGCCAGATACGACATAGCAAAAATAATGATGCCGCCTGTAATGCTTTAACCATGTATGCTAGAAAATACGATGCATAGACTCGCCACACTGTTCATGAGATATAGGCTATTATGGTAGCATAGCACTTAGGGTTGAACATGACTGTCATCATGTGCACAAGTGGCAAGGGTCACAGTGACAGATGTCAGCCACAGTCATTCTGTGGGGATGGGGAAGTACCAGTATGGGGGAATGTGTGGGTCTTGGTCCACCGATTGTGGTAAACCCTGAAGACTGGCAAATTAAGGGGTGGTGTCCCTGGAGTGGTATACCTGGGCGAAGGTGGGAAGTGTTGATGATGACACAGCTCCCAGAGAACATACAATACTGCACCTGGGTCTGAGGGACAGGTCAAGGGTACTTACAGGAGATGCACAGATGATGCATATATGATGCCCAGAGGATGTACAGGGGATGCCCAGAGGATGCACAGAGGATGTACAGAGGCTACACATAAGATGTGCAGAGGATGCACAGAGGATTCACATATGATGTCCAAAGGATGGACAGAGGATGCACAGAGGATGTACAGATGGTGTACAGATGATGACCAGAAGATGTAGAGAGGATGCACAGAAGATGCATGGAAGATGCTCAGAGGATGCTCACAGGATGTACAGAGGATGCACAGAGGATACTCAGATGATGCAGTGCTCCATGACCATGAATGGCCTAATGTGCTACAGGTGGTTTTGGTATGTGCACCCAGTCTGCATCTACAGTGCCTTGCACTGTTTCTAACACTGGTGAAATTAGTGCTATGAGACCTAGACCATACAATTGCCATCCCATTTGTGAGCTTCCACATTAGAAGTGTAAAAAGACTGACTACAGCAATATACATGTCCATGATGTGTGGCCACACAGGGACACCTGCAGTATATAGACTCCCAACAGCAGCTTTCAAAAATGCTACACAAATGGTCCAGATCCTCATACAGGCAGTCATGTAGATTACTTACCAGACAAATCAACTCTGCTACAGCTTGTGCCTGTATGTTGGCCCTGCACATATGGTATTTAGTAGCCATGAAAATACTCAGCTCAGGAGGGCTGAAACACATGGCATTGCTGGTGACCAATACACTAAGACCTACTTTTCTCCCTACACTCAAGGGACCCACCATCAACCATGGATATCACTGCTGTAGGGGAGGAAAACAAACCCTGTGCTGATAGCATTGTCACATGATGCCAGATTAAATGGGGCTGTGGCATCTGTCATCATCAGGTTCAGACAGTTCCTCAGTATCAGGTATGCCATCATCTACAATGGAAGACCTCAACACTGAATCACCTGTAAAAATATATAAGCACACCTGAGTGTATTGATGTGCCCTTTTTAAACACCTATATCACATTGAAGGTACATTTGTAAAACAGAGTTGCATATGGCATGCAAAATCTATAGGACATGTAGCCTGTACAGACTAATATTACTTCTGAAGTACCAGTATGCCTGCAATAATAAAAATGCCATACCCATTAGAGGTATGGGTATGAGTCAGACAGGTTGCACTGCATGTTATATGTGTTAGGTAATACCAACCTGGGGTATTATCAACTGGCACCCAAAGTGTTATGTGAAGTCCTCCACTCAAAGTGCGTGACCTGTCATGCCTTCTAGGCAGAGATGCCATGACCTATACCATATCAGTTAATGGTGACTGTGTCAGTGTACCTGCACCTGTGCCCTTCACTCCTCTGCTGGGTGGGCTGCCTTTTTGCATGCATGAGTGAACATGTCAGTGGTCCTATGCTTTACTTGGTCATGTGTGCGATTATGACCACTGACTGCATTCATCTGCTCAACAAGGTTTCAACAGATTTGCTGCCAAATGGCCAATCTTTATTATTGGTGAGAAGTATCTTCCAACCATGTTCACAGATAACCTGCAATTTGAGTCTATATTAGTTAAACAAAAACTGACTTAAGCAAAACCCATTTGAGCAACACGCAATGAGCAAAAGTCACAAATATAGAAGCACAGAAATAAAAAAGTAATACATAAAATCTTTCGCTAACTGTTTTATGCAGGGGGGCAAGCCCCCCTGCACCTCCCACATATACCAACTCTGAGATTTCACTCCATTGAAGTAAAGGGAAGAATTTCCTTATGGTGATCTCTGTTTATTCTTGCGATATTTGCAATTTTTGCTCATTACGTGGCACTCAAACGGGTTTTGCTTAAGTCAGTTTTTGTTTAACTAATATAGACCCTTGCAATTTGATGTCATTCTCAGCTTGTGAGAACTACTCTTTCTTCCTCCTGCTCCTTCTGTCTTTTTCAAGCATACCCAGCTTTAAATGTAAGGATACACTCAAGCAAGTTGTCAGTATGTTATGCCCCTCACACCCACATCTCAGCACACCACACCACAGTAAGACTGTGGCACATCTCACCCATGGAATGTCATCTGTACAGTTACCAGTGTTTAGTGGTAGTCAGTATGACATCATTTGTGTGACCCTCGCACACACCAAGCAGCAGCATCCACCAGTAAAGAAGTCCCTGCCAAAACAGATGGCTCTCTCAAGTATATCACAGGTTCTGTGGGTTAATGGCCTACAGCAGTACATATAATGGCTCCCTATTGAAGCGTCGACACTCAAAATGTGGAAAAAAAAGACCAAAAACCAGAAAAGAGCAAATCTTGAAAATTGCTCTTCTCCTTTAAACTTCTTTTTGCAGGGGTGATAAACCCCCCACCTCACCTTCAAACTTATATAGATCAACTCATAGATCGTCATACCTTGGAGAAAAGGGAATATTCTGAGAAATAGCATCTCAGACTTAGTATATGTATGTCAGTTCTTTCAGTCATTCAGTCTCCGTATTTCAGGCCTTGCTCTAGTGGGTCTCGCCATTTGAAATGGTTATCCATATACCACCTCTACCGTCAATGTAGATTGGTAGAACTGGGTTTGCCTGTACTCTGCCTGTCCCTGAAATTTCTGTAGTGCTGTAAGGCCCACTACTGCATTCGCATAATATCTTATATCACCCACCCGGCTATTGCTAAACAGTGTCACTGAAATCACATGTATGCATGGTCTGTCTCTTTAAACCACTGGTGTAAGACCCCTGATCTTTGTATGTGTACAACACACCAGTAGGCTGCAAATTAATGTGGATCATCACCAAACAGGTCATTGACCCACCCCTGCTATGACCCATATAGTGCTTGCTATAAGTGCAAGTCAGAAGTTCCCCCCAACACAGATAAATGGCAATACTTTTCTGGATATATTGCAAAACAGTCCATATATGCAACATAAATTATATGATTAATATCTCCAAAAACAATCCCTGAATCAGAGAATGAATGTGTGTTTGCATGAAACCTCTACTGTGCAATGCCAGGCTTAAAGTTAGGCATAGAATTTAACCACCCCAAGCACCCACCCAAAGTCACTGTGCACTACTGGAGATGATTGAAAAAGGATAATGGTCACAACAATGAAGGGGGTCCCATCACAGAGGTCTGCACACTGCATGGTGAATTACAATCACATTCATGAAGATGCAGGTTGAAATGTTCCTCCCCCCAACAGCACTGTGGAATATTGCATGAAAGATCATTCAACACAAAAGTATCAAGCAAACAAGTGTGACACAGAACCCTAACGCCCTTCCAATATTCCAGATAATGCAAGGATACTAGTGGCAGTTATGTATAGCCAAGCAATACTCATAGCAACAAAGGGTAGTCAATCCTATAACACCTACAGTACTACACTAACCAAAGGTCCTATGTGCCACAGTTCTTGAAAAACACACTTCAGACCACCTGCTGTGACATTTAAAGTAGAGTTAGAGCACACTTCACAGCACATTAATATCTCCTGGCTGTGTATCTCTCTCACAGTCAACAGTCACTTGTCAATCCAATCCACGTCCCTAAAAGAAACTCCATGTAACTCAATAAATACCACATATCTGCAGCTGATGTGAAAAAAGCAGGGTCCCAATATTTAATGGAAGTATCACCCGTTCACTTACCTATGGTGTAATATTTTTGAAAGTCCAAAGCTAAAATCTGAATATATAAAGGTCACTCTATGAGTCTGCAGACAGCAGCATGTCCCAAGACATGATAAGCACAAAAATGTCTGAGGCTGCACTTATTGTCAGTTTAAAGGCTAGTAGCATGTTTATCTTGCTAATAACCAGTTTAGAGTGAGCATTCCTGAATCACACTACACAGCTGCCTAAGGCTGCACTACCAGGTTTATTCCAGATCATACACGTACATGAGACCCTGGTAAGCACATTGTGCATATGTGGGTGGATCACTGATCCCAGCAAGCACTTGAATAAATTTAACTAATAACAATGGCCTATACAGGAAGTAAAGACCAAATTTGGAAGCTAATATGTGACTGTGGTATTGCCGCACTACCATCCTGCCATGCCATGTATATATGCACCATTATAGGGTGACAGTACCACGTGTTGTGCAAGCTCAGTGCCCACTGTTGTACATCACTTGTCAGCAGCAGAAACATGCATCAATACAAATGAATCATCATATTTCTCTGGACTATGACCTACAAAGTGGCTATGGCTTCAGGAGACACTAAAGTTGGAAAAGCAGTCATGTTTTGCTCAAAAGAGTCTAAAAATGTTCTGTACCTTAAGTTTAAAGACCACCAAGAGTGTCTCTTGCTTGGTGACTCCTGTGAGGATTCCCAGTATAAGGTATCTGCCTTGCACAGCTTTATCAGTGCAATTACTGCTGCAACTGGCATCACCATCACCCTCCCTGGCTAGTATTGCAGGCAGCACCACTACAGTCCCTGAAGAGTAACCACACAGACACTCTGTACCAATAAAAAGAAGCTATCATGGAGAATGTTCTTGAGATGTACATCATTTATTCATAATAGGTCCATTTTAGTGCACTTTAGTACATAACGACAAGGGTTCTTGAACATATTTTCATGTGCCTTTTCAACTTCTGTCCTTTGTTTCAGCAGACGGGAGAACAGGCTTCTGATCTGAAGGCATATGAAGTATCACTGGAGACACAAGGACAAGTAAGAGAACTGTCATGCTATGGCTAGACATTGATATCATAGCAGAATATTACCCTAAGGTTTGCTTATATTGTGGTACTTGTAACACCCGTGAACAGCAACACTACATACCTCTGGAAACACCTTCTCTGTCCAGGCTGACATGGGGTCTGAACCACACAGAACATGTTAGTAGTTTCCACATGACTATGGCAATAAACACATGCTTCTCATGGCATGCCCTTACAATATTCCCACTACAATGTATGGCCATATGTCCAAGACTGTTGTGTCACTGACATGCTATATGCATTGCCTCAGCATTGGCAGTCCTGCAGTGACAAAAGTGATTTGCCATGCACTGCCACACAAAAATGTCCATGCCTGTGCCACAAATAACCATGGCATTCTGCTTTGTAACTACTCTGACTCATAGCCAGCCTAGCTTACATCCTCTTACATGTCCAACAAAAACTTTTAGATGTCCATAGTACCTCCACTGTATTGTCTACCTTTAGTACATCACACTACACAGTGAGCATGTTTGTCTGCATGACCTGCACTGGTGCCCATGTCTAGGAAACCCTTCTTTGTCCATTTCATTCATAATATGTCCATATGGGCATGACCACACACCTTCCATAGCCACTGCTATCCTCCAAAATGCTACCTTCATTATTCTCAGAAATTCTCCTTGGTGGTATTGGTAATATCTAAGACTGAATCTTTGTACCATGTCTTTCAATAGAAATGCATACCTAGTGCATGTTTAGTCGTTCCACAGTTACCTATATTGCTGATAGTCAGATGCAGGCATGATATTAATGTTTATTTTTCTCTTCCCTTCTTCTTGCTATCCCTCCCATACATTTTCATTTGATATTTGTCATTTCATTTTTCTCCATTTCTGTTATTATTGTATGCATTCTCAGTCAAAGCCAAGTCTGTGGTGTGGTACAATTCTTCACACATCACCTGCCTTCACCTGCTGGGTCTCCATCTACTTCCAGAGTTGCATCTCTACTGCACCTGGGGGGTGCCCTGGAGTGTTCTATCATAGCCTATGGTTGTTTCACTCTCAGGGTAGGTGTTGCTAAACCCTATGGTGAAACTGCAGGTAGGTCCCATTATGTTATCTGGCAAGAGGTGGAGGAGGTAATGAATGCACTGGGAGACCAGCAGCTTGATTCCCACCTTAGCCGTCAGCAGAATATCTTTGTGTGACTGTTCAAGCTGTACTGCTGCTGGAAACTGCTCAGCAGGCCACATGAAACAGGACCCCATTAAACAAATGGTGAAGGAGGACCCCTTTAAACAAATGGTGAAACAGGACCCCTTTAGACAAATGATGAAACAGGACCTCTTTAAACAAATGGTGACACAGGACCCCTCTTAACAAGTGGCTCTGCCCAGCAGATCATGTAACCCAGTAAATACATGGCCCTCATGTGTGTCATCATCCACAGGTAGAACACATGGCTCCTATGTATGTCATCATCCACATGTGGAACACATAGCCCCCATGTATGTGTGTCATCCAGAGGCAGAATACATGACTTCCATGTGTGTCACACATATAATACACCACACATCTTCCAACCAAAAATATCTGCTTCCTGACTATTTAACCAATCCAAAATGACATAACATTTAAAGAGTACTTCATGCTGCTACGAGTTGTATGGAGAATATTTTGAAATCTATGAACATCAACTTTTTTTCATTTTTTTCTTTTAATGTTCCCCTTCCTTATCTTTCTTTGTATTACTTTCTGTCTGATAACATTAGAGACCTCCCTTTCTGTAGAATCCCTCCGATATCTGTGGACATAGGAGTAGTAATACCAATAACCAGCATACAGATCTGTCATATAGTTCAGTGCAACTCCCTAGAAAACACATTCTTCACACGTATCTTCAATGAATAGGTCTGAATGACAAAGTTCTCTAATGCACAGATGTTGCACAGGATATGGAAGGCTGAAGAAAGTGTTCACACACCGTGACTGTCCTTTTACACCTCTCAGGACCATGACAACTTCCTCCTCCCTTGAGCAACAGCATATAATTTCTTCTAGTTTCACCTCCTGACGTGACTGTTGAATGTTGCAGCACTGCCTCCTTCAGGTCACCCTGAGAAATGCCATCAGCACTCCCTTCTGTCAGGTCACTCAGCTAGTTTCCTCTTGATAAAATAGATGACAATGACACTTCAATCAATTTTAGTAAAATCTTTTTTTACAGTCCACCCCATATAGGTCCAAAATGTCACAGTTAACAATCTCTCTCTCTCTCTCTCTCTCTCTCTCTCTTTCTATCTATCTCTCTCTCCAGTATTTTCAACATTTTTATCCTCCATTGTTTGCAACAAATTGCTTCCATTCTGTGTACCCAGACTCTCTTCGAGCACCTTGGCAGCCAGAAAACAGATAGCACTTATTCTAAAAGGATACGGTAATTTACAGGTTGTCCTTTTCAAAATATCCATAATAGTATAAATCCTACTTTGGGGCTTCCCTGAAATAGGTCATGCCTAGGGGAACTAGACCAGGCCCATAAACCAAATAAAAAATAAAAAATAAATACCTAACTAATTGTATATATTTTATACACACATAAACACACACATACAAGGACAGGCAGGTAAATACATATATGCAGGCATAGATATGTGTAGACAAATTACATTTCTGCTTTTCATTTTGTCTTGTTTTAACAATATTCTAATTTTACAAAACACACCTTTACAATAAAGAAAACAAAATCTGAATTCCTGCCATGGATAATTGTTTATTTTATCACTCTTGACTTTTTGATCTTTTTGTTCTTTACTGATGCAATTCTATTCTTCCACTCAAAGATAAAATCAACAAGTTATCTTGCAGTTTTACCAGAGGAATCACTGTAAAAAAAAAACCACAACAAGGCCATTGTACTGGATATGTTAACGTGCACAGTGACTAATGGAATATTGGATTTCTCCACCCAAATAGACTTCCTGGTGCCTAAAACAAGTGATTGACATTAAAGGAACACTCCCATTCCTCGTGGCTAATTTATATAAATATTTGCAAAACACCTTCATTTTGTAATTCAAGCAGCTTAATTTGTCTTGATAGCTACTTTTGCACCAATGCACTCTGTCATACCTGCTACACTGATATTAATTACAACTGATAATCATGTGATTTTTGTGTGTGTGTTACACAGGTGCTTAAACATGTAGAATATGCAAACCACTACTTATCCTTGAATTGAAAGAACATTATATCTTATTCTACAGCACTGCACTTCTGTTTTGTTTAGGTGCAAAATAGCATTAGTCAAAACAACAACATTAGCAGCATCGTCAGTCTCCTTTTTCACCTTTACATGGGGTCAAGTTTGCATCAACTGTTGCCATTTCCCTCAATTCAGTGCCACTGTCCTACCTTCTTCAAAAGTCATCCCTGACTTTTGCAGGTCTTCTCTCACACAGTCCATCCATCTCTTTGTTGGACACCCTCATTTCCTCTTGCCGCCTTCTTATCTGTCCCAAATCTTCTTCTCCAGATTGTCTTCTGCTTTCTTGCACATGTGGCACAACCATTGTTATCTTTTTTTTTTTTACCTTCTCTATAACTGGAGCTACTTGGGCTGCTCTGATGTCCTTATTTCTTTGTTTTTACTATGCATCATACCATCTGTCTCAGACAGATGTCCTTCTATTCATTTGATGCAGTATTTTTAACAGGAGGGGATCTCCGCAGCAGGCGACCCTGTGTCGGCCAGTATACAAAAGTCTTTCACTACTGTAGGATGCGGGGTACATCACGCATAAGCTGCTGTCAGACATCTGCCATAAAAGTGATGTATGTATGCATCTACCTCAGAACTTCTCTGCCGCCAGTCCATACACCACCTTTTAATGTTGGTCTGCTCGCCGAGCCATTTGTTGTGTCTGCAAATTCTCAGATAGGTGCCCCATTGGGAAAAATCTTGTTTCTTTTACTTCTGTTTAGTGGTAGGGTTTATGTCATCCAAAAAAAGAAAATGCCAGTGTGGAAGACAAATTCCATATAAAGATAGCCATCTCCAGTATCTGTTCTGCCTTGGGCCTACCCACGATTACAAATCATGTCCCATTTGTCAAGCTTTTGTACTCAAGACCCTTAGAAGTAAGCTTTCCTCCTTAGACATTTACTTGGAAAACCAGCACTTAAAGTTATTAGAGAAGATGTTGGGATCCTCTGGGCCCAAGGTCGAGTACGTCACTAAGCTGAAGGCCAAAAAGCCAAGGTCTGAAGCTGCTGCTGTGTCTCTTCAGACAGACATCTCTCCTGAGGCAGATGAGAGCCCAGAATATGGCTGGTTTCTGATTCCGGAACACAGGCCAAATTCGATATTGAGGGCGTCTTATATCTAATCAATGGCACATCCTCAGAGGCTGAGCAAGCAACTGTCCAGGACGTACAAGGGGAACCGAGGCTCATAATAACCAAAGACCTTAAAGGGATACCGCAGATCCTGGTGCGGGAGAAAATTCACTCAGATATCATTGAATGTAGGCCTATGTCCGGCCCTCCGACATTACACAGGGCAGGCCTTCATCAAAAGAAAAAGCAAAAAAACAAAACATTTGTCCCCTCCAAACGAACCTCATAATGACTGGAAACGATTCACCCAAGGTGTTTTCAAGACCCTTATTACCCTTAAGCCCACCCTGGGGTTTCAATCCCTACACCACCATGCACAGCATCTCCACAAAAAAGAATCAGGGAAGAGGTTTCCTCAGAAGAAGAGGCCTCCTCAGAAGAGGAATCTCTGGCCTACTCCTCACAGATCCCCTCCCCCCTAGATTATGCTTCTTCAGAAGAGGACTCAGATGGAGCTCTCCTTTGGTGGGGCCTTAGTTAAAATGAGAGAACATTTCAAATGGGAAAGCTCTCAGGTATCTGAAGTACAAAAAGGTACTACACCCTTCTGCAGGTATTCCTCCTGTGTTACCTGCTCTACTTTGCATATATATATATATATATATATATATATATATATATATACATATGGGTTCCATCAATTTGTTCGAAGTTTCACTACTCGAGCTTCACTTCACCGAGTCCACTTGTTCAAAGTAGTGATACTTCGAACACTGACTTCGGCAGTCACCCTACAGCGCAGAATGGGAATATTCCCTTTTCCCCGCTGTAGTGCAATCTCGGAGTTGGTATATTTAAGTAAGGGGTGTGTGGGGTGCTGTGCCCCACTGCAAAAACATGTTTTAGTATTTTTTTTTTTGGGGGGGTACTAGACTTCAGCGAAAGTGCACTTTCGTTTAAGTGGACTTTCGCTGAAGTGTAGGGTCTACTGTTTAATTTCAGAGAAGTGTCTTTTCGATGTTCAGCAGTACACCCATATATATATATATATATATATATATATATATATATATATATATATATATATATATATATATATATATATATATATATATATATATATATATATATATATATATATATACTAACTCCATGGTCTCACAAACTCGATGAAGGGGGAAATCTCTCTAAAAAACTTAAATACTCCCAGTTCACAATTAGAAATCACACCAACAATGATTTCCTGTGGGGGGGGGGGGGGGAGCATTCGGCGTTATGCTACTTGTCTACTTTTTCCCTTGTGGGTTATTGATGCTTGAGCAGTTTCACCTTGAGCATGTGTAGGAGAGCCATTACTACCATATCCACATTTTGAAGTTTTATAAAATATCAGACTGTTCACTATTGCTACTCAAATGAATATCTGTAGCAAATTCACTATATTAAATGTTTCTGCATTATATGTGATGGTTGGTAGCAGTAGCAAGAATAATACAATATATAAAGTAATAAGTAATACAGACAAATGTAATCAGAAATACTCAGTCTAGGCTTCCAAACCTTTTCTGCAACATCAACAGAATGGTGTGGATGGACAGGCATATCTTGCAGAGGATACCTCTGATCTGGAACAGACTCCTGTTCCACATAAAACAAAGTTCATCCATGTCCATATTCAAGCACAACTTGTATCTATGGATGGGAAACATTAAATTTACCCCTGGACTGGCCCCTGTACTACTAATGGACAGAGGCAGCTCCTAAATGGTTTATCCTATGCATAGGACCCCTCAAATGATCTATATTATGATTCCAGTTATTCTCATGAGGGGTAATGCAAAATGATCAACCATGGGATGGGTAAAGACAATTTCTAACCAAATGGGATAGGTTAATTCAAGGGAAATTGGCTAGGTTTAAAATGTCTTCAAGGGCAGCTAGCCTAGTACTTATTTATTGACATATGAACCTATAATGTAAGTCTGTATCTTCACTGATTTTCTGTGCAAAGAAGTGATGAAGCCTTCATCTGTTCATAAATCTGCATGCTTCTTTGAAAACTTAACTTTTAAGCAACCACCTGTTTTTGCATAGCTACTGAACTTATTGTTTTCCCTTCTCTCTTTATATAAACATATATATATATATATATATATATATATATATATATATATATATATATGTGTGTGTGTGTGTGTGTGTGTGTGTGTGTGTGTGTTGTCTACATCATTTTAACAAAGAACAACTTACCTAGTGTGTATTGTGTAGGTTAAGTTCACAAAAATCACAATATCCAGACAATCTAACCACAAAACCATGGTTGTTCTTTGATGCTGTAAAAATTATTTGGTTAAAACCCTAGGACTCAGTGAACGTCTCACTGCCCATGCTAATAACCAAACATGGGTTGTTCAGTTTGCATAATGGACAGATATTCTGATTCAGATACAGGCATGGCCATAACATGAAATACCTCATTAACTGCATATTAACATGTCTAAGTCAAAATGCACTGTCAAACCTCATCTCATTAGTGATCGCATAACAGCCCATGCATTACATTAGTAAAGGCACCCCTATATGCACACACACACACACACACACACACACACACACACACACACACACACACACACACACTCATTTAGACACTACACAATATGCACATTGAGACACCATGCACACTTTCTCACGCACACACACACACACACACACACACACACACACACACACACACACACATGCACGCATGCGCGCGCACACACACACACACACACACACACACACACACACACACACAACAGACACACGCACATGCGCACACACACACACACACACACGCACGCACACACACACACACACACACACACACACACACACACACACACACACACACACACACACATATGCATTCATGGAGTCTCATTCATGCTCCTACACACATGTATACAAACTCACATATACACACTGACACTCCCCCCCAGCCCCATGGCTCACCTGCACTGTGAATGCTCTGCTCACATAAGTCTGAATGGATGACCAACATCTTTTGATGTTATTCACTTTTTCCTCCTGCAGTAAAATTTTACTTGGCCAAGAAAGTGTCTCTAGATTAGTTGGTCGAGCAAATCAGGAGCTGCAGATACTTCTGGTAGGAGCACTTGGCTGATTACTACTCCCTTGGAATTGCAGCTGTAACTGGCTCATCTAGTTCCTGGTGCTAGTGCTGTTCCCTAATCTGGAAACCCTCAACTCTAAGTTGAAGAGCACAAAACCAGTCTCCAATATATCTGGTGCTCCTCACCTCAACAACAAAGACAGATCTATTTCTGTCCTCTCAACTCTAGCTTGAAGAACAAAATAAAAAGGTCATTCTTCTTTTAAAATTGTAGCAAACTCTTCACTATATTTGTAGCAAGCAGTTGCAATTTGCTGCAACTTAAACCATTTGCACTTCAGTCCTGGCCTATTCATTTTAGTACTGGTATTTTCAGAAATGTCAGTACAGAAATGAATACCAGTATTGCACTACTGATTGACTGGCATCTCCTGTTAGTGGCCACCAACATCTAGCTTTTAGGGCAGTCAGCCCCTTTTCCCCACACTAGCTATGCTATTGCCTGGACTGCAGCATTAACGTGGCTTTGCCTGTAAGACCACTCTTCAAACTGAGGCACCAGCAAGAGGAAAACATCAGCGTCAGAGAAGGCTATGAATTAGAAAGTCTTAGCATGAAGTGGAAAAGATCAGATATAAAGCTTCTACATCTCTTTAGGTCTTTCTGAATCTCAGGGCACTATGCTGCAAAAGAAATGCTGTCAATTACACTAACAATAAAATAAGCTTCCGAAAAATTCTAATTTTTAACAAAAAAGAGGGAGTATACAGAAAGAATAGAAACATGAGGGTTCAGAAAGAATAACAATGCAACCATTCTTTCATAAATCGTGTTATTAATATTGTGTGACATGGCAGTGGAGATGATCAGCTAGACCTAAGACCTGACACAGAGTGGACCTGCCAGGGGCAGTACTGTATAATGAAACCATGCTTTTGGAAAAACTACAGTCATGACACAACTGTGGACTGCACTGACAGGTCATATGACCTGAGGCCATTAACATGCAGACATGCGCTGAACAGGCTGACACAGTAGCACGTATAACATGCTTAACAGCGATAACAACAACATGAAAAGGCAATGGAGAAGCAGTTGTTGCTATACTAGTCCATCTGGACAATTTAGCCTCACTATAGTGCTAAATAGCTTCATAGCAGTTGTCACATCCTTGAAATTCCAGAATGAACTGGCACAGTGAAAGACATTAACAGGAGTACAAATGCATTATGAAACGATAGTCTGGCAAGGGCAAGGTGCACCTTTGTGTGTTAAATCTTCCCTTATTAAAATAAGCATTGCACACATATGTTAATACATATTTTTCTAACATTTCCCCCCTGTTAATACTTTTTATTTTATTTTAGAAGCATAAACAGTTTTTTTTTTCCTAACCTTTTTTTTGAGGATTTGCAGCTAAGAGAGTCATTTTAGTTTAAACTTATAAAAGTGTTTCCTTTTTTAACAGTTTTTTAATTTTAGTACTTTGATACAAAGTCACAGAAACTGACACGTCTATAAAATCGTTGATTAATTTTTTCATGCAGGGAATTTCACAGCAAATGCATGCTCCTAACAATAGTAATCCCACACAAATGGCAATTAGGATGTTTATTAGGATGGAACCCCACTCCCCAAACAAATTCTGGAAAAAGTCTGTCAGTGGGTTTGGGCCTGGCCTGGTCATGTCTGACACTTGTTGGATCACTTTTAAATGGTCATTAATTTTGTGCTTATTGTCGGGAATGAATGAACAGCACTCGTCTTTGATTAAAGTGCACGTACCACCTCTCGTCGCTAGGGTGAAGTCAAGAGCCATGCAGTTTTGAAGCACCACAGCTCTCATTGCATTTAGTTTATTAGTTATTAATTTAAGAGCAGAAAAAGTTGCATTGCTTATGACCTCGAGGAGCTTGGATAGCTTTCTCAGTTTTTAAATTGATTTAACTGCACCATATGCAGGGGCTATGCCAGCCCAGGATATGATAGTGTCACTCAAGTCCATGTGTGCTAGTTTACTTTTGTCTTTTAAGGAGTTATGTTTTTTTCAGCCTGCTACGATCTGTTTCACTGGATTTTTAGGTTTTTTGATTGGATTTTTGTTTTTTTCACAACATTTTTGACGTTTTGAATTTTTTTATGAGGCAAAGCTGTAGTGTGATATATGGCCGGGACCAGGTAACCCAAAAAACAACTGCCGGATCAATTTTTAGGCAACCATTTGTATGCCTTTTTTTCACATATGAAATAACAATTTTTTACCTTAGTATTGATATACACCTTCCCTGCATGAAACATTTTCTTATTTATAATAGTCAGTTGCTTTAAAAGAATAGGATTATGTTGTATATCACTGACAGTTTTATGTAAGGACTCAAAGTATGAGTCATAATTTGCATTACAAATTGTTTTTACATTTTTAGCATTTTTAGGTTTAATATAACATTTATAAGAAATAGTTACATTACATCTACTCTAACCTACTTGAATAGTGTTATTTTTAAAAAAGCATATGATTCTTGTTTGTGTAACAGGCAGAAATAATGCAATTTTGTTTCTAGATTTTACAGGTGTAGTCTTAAAAATCAAGTTTTTTCAGGTCTCATTGACCCCTAGGGGGACAGCAGCCATTAATAATCCCCCCTATGCTGTTGGTATAGCTGTGCAAATCCAACAATTTGAAATATTAAAAGTCTCAGCATACACATATTTGATTGCTTGGTAAGTGTTAAAGTTTGGATGCCAGTCTATGAATGTTGAATTACGTTTATTCAGTCTAGCTGGTGTGGCTGAAGAAAAGAAAGGCCACAGCAAAAGCCACAGCAAAAAGAACATTGTCACTAATGCAGTTACTAAGATGATTATGCAACACTGCGGAATATACTGCTGAAATCGTTTAGTATTTCTATTGTCCCTAGGTCTTGTCGTCATTTTTATTGCTGCTGTGTGTTAGCAAGAGTTTTATCAAGTTTAAAGTTTTTGACTAGTTTACAATGTGTCAAATGAATCCAAGATGATCGTTTTGCAATTTTGACTGCTGTGGGCATGTTTAGCAGTACTTGATATGGACCTTTTCACTTTGGTGTCGTCCAATTTTTCTTTTTGATTGTCTTTACCCAGACCCAAGTGCCTGGGGCTACTGCTACTTTGGAGGTGTTAGTTTGGTCTTTATTTGAAACTGAATTAAACTGTAAAAGATGTTTGTTATTTAGCATATTTTTCATGTAGTCTGCAAGTGTCCAATCTGCTTTCTGGTCTGCAGGCATGAGAGGTTTTTACTGAGGTATATAATAAGCTCTTTTGAAAATCTTTTCGAAAGGTGTCAATTCTTTTGCATTTGGAACAGTTTTTATGCTCAACAGTGCCAGGGGCAAACAGTACACCCAATTCTTCTGTATTTTTGCTATAAGCTTCCTAAACTTATTCTTTAAAACTCCATTGTGCCTTTTTACCAACCCTGCAGATTGAGGGTGATATGCACAGTGATGTTTTGAAGAATACTGACTTAGCTGTTGTATAGTTTGGCTAACGAAATGTGTACCATTGTCACTGTAGATCCTTTTTGGTATGCCAAATCTCGGAATAATCTCTTTAACTAGGGTCTTTGCAACAGTGGCTGCATCTGGTTTACTAGTCGGAAAGGCCTCCACCCATTTGGAGAACATATCCACAATGACAAGGCAGTACTTTTTGTTTTTACATTTGTTTAATTTTATGAAATTCATACAGATGGTATGAAACGGATATGGTGGTGTAGGGAAACTCCCTTGATTAGGCTTTAATGCCCCTTGTGCATGATGTTTATTACAAGTGTGACATGACAGGCAAAAATTTTTAGTGTAGTTTGAAAACCCATACATAGCGAACACCCGATTCACTAACTGTACCATCCCCCCTGTTGAGACATGGCTCTGCCCATGGCTCAACAAAGCTGCATATTTAAATAAATTAGAAGGTAATATTGTTTTTTTTTCTTTGGAGATGTACAGTCCTTCCTTGAGAATTGCTTCTCGTCTTTTTTATTTTTGTTTTTTAGCCTGTGTAGTAAGTGTCTGCATTGTTTTTAACATTTTTAAGTCAAAAATTTCAGAAGGTTGTAATTTTTCGTTCAGAAGAAATGCTTTTGAGGCTGCTTGCTTTGCAGCTGTGTTAGCTCTCGCATTGCCTTTTGAAATTCTATCTTGTTGTTTTGTATGAGCTATGCATTTACAAATAGCTACTTTTTGAGGCAACTGAATAGAATCTAACAAATCTAAAATAAACTGTGCATGGTTAATCAGTTTGCCAATAGATGTCACCATTTTTCGATTTTTTACTGTTGTGCAAAAACATGTACAGTAGAAAAAGCATACTGGCTGTCTGTAAAATTGTTTACACTTTTACCCTTTGCTAAGGTACATGCCCGTGTCAAGGCAATTAACTCTGCTGCTTGTGCAGATAAGTTATGTGGTAGAGGTTTTGCTTTTACAATCTCATTGTCAGAAACTACTGCATAACCTGTTAGGTTTTGTCCTGTAGGACTCTTTTTGCATGAGTCATTCACATAATATGTCACCTCGGCATTATCCAAGGGAACATCTGTGAGGTCTTGTTTAGGCAGTGTCTTTTGCTCAATTACCTGCAGGCAGTTATGGGGTGTACCATCCACAGGAGTTGGGAGCAAGGTAGACGGATTTAAAGTAGTGCATCGTTTAATTGTCATGTGAGGTTGGCTCAGCAATATATTCATACAAGAAAGATGCCTAGCAGGGGAAAGATATGCTATTTTTTCTTGCAGTAAAATGATTGCGACTGCATGAGGCACTCTCAATGTGAGAGGGTGGAATAACACTACTGAGGCCGAAGCCTGCACTGCCATTGCAGCTGCAACTACTGCTTGTACACAGTGGGGTAGAGACCTCACCACTGGGTCCAGTTGTGATGAAAAATAAGCAATGGGGTGTTGCTTGTCCCTATGCTGTTGAGTCAATACTGATGTCATATAACCTTGCTTGCAATCTACAGTTTGGAAAAAACGTTTGTGATAATTTGGTAATCCTAAAACTAATGATGATGCTATTAATTGTTTTAGCTTGCAGAAAGTTAATTCTGCTTTTGGTGTCCATTGTATTAAATGTTGTGCTGCCATAGGCTTTTTAAAAATCAGGTTGGTTAAAGGTGCAGATTTTAAAGCATAGTTTGGGATCCAGCTCCGACAGAAATTAGTCGTACCCAGGAAGGATATCACTTCCTTCTTGGTTGTGGGTTTTGGTGCTTGTAAAATCGCTAGTTTTTTGTCCTCATTTAGTGTTCTGCCATCTTTGGATATTACATATCCAAGGCATTTTACTTGTTTTCTTCAAAGTTGCAATTTATTTTTGCTTACTTTGTGTTCTTTTACTGCTAAGAATTTTAATAATGCTATAGTATCTTTTTTACAATCTTGCTGGGTAGGGGCAGCCAGCAGGATGTCATTAACATAAAGTAAAATTTGACTACCTTTCGGTGGAATAAATCCCGCTACATTACTTGCCATTTCTTGTGAGAATATTGTTGGACTTTTACTATAACCCTGTGGTAGTCGCGTATATGCATACAGTTTCTCCTGAAATGTAAATGCAAACCAATACTGGCTGTCGGGGTGTATCAGTATCAAAAAGAACGCATTGCTGATATCTACCACAAAAAAATACTTTTGTTGAGGTTTTAAATCATTCAACAAGGTATGTGGATCTGGCACCGTAGGTGCTCTTGGTATTACTGCGCCATTTACAGCTTGTGAATCTTGGACTATACGCCATTTTCCATTTGCTTTTTTAACTGGGAATAAGGGTGTGTTACATGGTGAATTGGGGGATTCCACCAGTATTTCCCTCTTAAGCAAAGCTGCTATGATAGGTTTAATACCTGCCTCTGCATCTTTTTTCAAGGGGTACTGTCTCTTTTGTGGTCTGAATGCTGACTTTGGTGTGATAGTAACTGGTCCTGCTGTGCGAATAAGTCCTACGTCTGATTTTTCTGTTGACCAGAGAGTTTCTGGTATGTCTAACAGAGCTTTTTTTTCCTCTTCTAATAAGAGGGCTTTTTAGCTGTCTTTGCTGGACTGCAAGTGTACTACTGGATGTGTTTGTGTTATCCAGTTTAGTTTCTGTCTTTGTATTTCCTGTTCTGACAGTTTTGATTCTGTCTGTTTTTTCCATTTTGTGACTTTTTTTCTTAGGTCTATTCATTTTAAATCTTCCTCTTTAGTTAAGCTAACATGTGGTATTAGATTTGATTTGTAAAGTGAAAAGAACTCCTGGGGTAATGAACAGCTAACTAAGCTGTTTCCTTTTATGTCCCAGTACAAATTACACAGTACTAATCTGTTTGCATGATTTTTAAACAATTTTTGTTTATATTTTTTGTCAGGTCCTGGTGTATTACAATAATACAGAGTACAGTGCAACAGGTGTTGTATGTCAATGCAAAGGGAGGGGAACTTACTGATAGCTACATTTATTAACTCTTTAGTTACTGCTCCAGGGCCAGTTGTAACTAAGTCCTGGCTGTACCAGTAAAATGTTTTACTTTTTGTTTGCACTGAAAATGTATTGGTCTTTCGCTGTGCTTTTATACCCTGCATGGTTGGAACTACTGCTATGCCTAATAGTTGCATAAGATTTTTGCCCAAAAGGTTTACTGGGCATTTTGCAGAAACAACAATTTTGCTTTTTTGGGTTAATCCTGAAACAGGATTTGTTATTGTAATGTTATGGGAGAGAGGCTCCCAATACAGCTGTCCATTAGCTGCTTTTACTAGTATAAAGTCATGTGATTTTGAAATTTTTGGTAGTTTGGAGGGGAGTACCAGGGTCTGTGATGCCCCTGAATCACACAAGAATTTGACTTTTCTCCCTTCTACCAGGAGTGTCACTTCTGGTTTTGTGTCAGCCAAATAGAGCTCTAAGCTCAGTAAGGCTAGGTTTAATATTTTGTTTTTTTTACTATTGGTAGCTTTTTGCACTTCCTCTATTATCACATTTTTTGCTCTTTTTATTACATTGTCATTTATCTTTTTTTTTATTATTTCTATTTAGTGATTTCTGACTTTCATATAGTCAGTCTTTACCCTCATCGTTTTTGTTTTTCACTGCTGCTTTTTTATTTTTCCTGCAATCCCTTGCCATGTGTCCTTTTTTTTCGCATTTGAAGCACTCACCTCTTTTTTTTCTCCCTTCAGAGTCCTCTGATCGCTGATCAGATTGTTTATTTCCCTGGGCATTCTTTTTGCCCTTTTGTCCGGACTGTACTAAATAAACTTTTTTATCTTTTACAGCAAATACCTGGGATTTTTTTTTTCTTTTTGTTGTTAAAATGCCTCTTGGCATGTCTAGCATATTCAAGCAGTGATTGTAATCTGCTTGTACGATGGTCTACCATGTGTTTAGTAATAAAACTACTTATGGGTGCAATACTGCCTTTCAAAAATGCATTTTTTAACTGCTGCTCATATGGGGAATCTTGTGTCTGATCTTCAGGCACTTGCATTCCACAATGATTGTTAAAGCATTCCAATAATCTGGAAAAATATCTATCAACAGTTTCACTTTCTTGTTGGATGCATTGATTAATGCAAGTCCAGTCTGCCCTAGGCTTCTATTTTTCAGAAATTCGGTCTGTCAGGCCTTTTACTCTGTTGTCTAGTTTTGCGCTGCTATGTGGGAGGGGTCTAAGTGCAGCGTCATGGGGATTCCAGTTGCCGCTGATCATGTGCCAATTTGGACCTACTATTTGTCTGACTACTTTTTCTACTTTTTCTCCATTTAAGTGATAACTTAATCTCATGCCCTGTAAGTCTTTTAAGAACTTTCTAAAATTAACTTTTGGATGGGGGATTCCTTCTGTGGCTTTTCGGACGTCTTTTGGTGTCCACGGTCTGTATACTAAGAGAGTTGGGTTTTGCCCTTCTTGTCCTACCTGAGGATTAGGTACATCTATGAGTGGGCATATTTCTTTTTCACTCATAGCCCGTGAATTTTCATTCATTTGATATAATTCAATATCCCCTTTTAAATTACGTGTTCGAGACCTAGTCTCGATAGGATCTCTAACAAACAGTAATGGTTTTATAGGAATAACTGGATATCGAGGAGGTGGGTCAGTTTGTTTTTTTGCTTCATATTCCGGTAAGGGAACTGGTAAGGGAACCGAAACCGGAGTGGGCGGAGGGGCCGATGCTATAACTAAGTTATTATCCTCTTTGTCTAAAAACATTGCTTTTGAATTTTTATTCTTTTGTTCTCTTCGGTTTGCTTTTTCAATCCACCTGTGTGCCTGAGAAACTCCTAGTTTACGCTGCTTTTTAACCCGACCTTTAGAATCGTTTTTTAACTGTCTAATAAGTTTGATAAGCGAGGATCTTTTTAGTTTCCCATCAAATTTATATTTATTAACCCATTTAGTATAATATTTAATGTTGTCAGCGTGCTGTGATTGCATATATTTTGCGTCTTCGGTTAACGGTGGGCTTTGGGGTCTTTTTGTTTTTGTGCATGTATTACCTATTTTGTTCTAACCTTTTTTAAATGTTACATAACCCTTTTGTTTTTAATGTGGTACCACCAAGTATTTACAGTCTCTTCAGACTACCTGCCTACTTATTCTGTTTCCCTGATCTATGACAAGATAGCAATATTTCTGTCTTTACAGAACAAATGCAATCAAGTCCCTGATCTAAAACAGAAAAAAGTAGATTCACCTTACCTGAGCCTCAGCGATTGGTCACTCACTGTTCAAATGGAACCCGCCTTCAGTCGTAGATCAGAAAAGTGGCTGGTCTCTTTTGCACGACAATTCAGTCGGAGGTCTTTCAATGAAGAAGATCCAGTGTGGTATCTTCCCTGCGCAGTTTCATGCCACCTGGCCCATCTGATTTCAGGCTAAACGAGGGTTTCTGGTCCGAAGAACCAAAAAATGTTAGAGAAAAATACTTTAAAAAGACCAAAAGCATAAGGTTTAGTTCAGGTAACTTTATTTTTGCACAAGGAGACAAAAATGCAGTTACAGAGTTTGTCTGACTAAATCAGGAAGTGTAACAGTTATTATACCTTTTTTTTAAGACATTGCCCACTACGACTGACGTAGCAGATCACCAGTTTATAATTTTGTTATTTTATAGATATTTCTCATACTTTTAGCTGACTCTTTAAAGTTTTAAAAAAGATTTTTTAGTAAACAGGATGGCCTTGATGACCACTGGTCAATTATAACTGTCTTACTATGTGATGTTACAAGTCTAGGTACTGTGGCTAATTTAAGCACAATGCAAGTACAGATTTCTGAAGCAGTTTATTGTTCTTTATATCTAATTATCTTGCAGCTTGTGCACTTTTTTATCAACTCAAACAGAGCTTATTGTCTATAATGAATGGATCTACAGAAATTATTATTTTCCTTTTTAATTTTCTGACCTAGCAGAAAATCACCTGCTTTCCAGTACATTTTCAAGGCATAAACACGTATTTTGCTGTGCTAGCAAACTAGGTCAGAGTGCATCTTGCAGTGTCAGAAAGCATAATTTTAGAAAAGCACATTTGCAGTCTAATGCTGCATATAGAATAAAAATGTGTTAAATCTTCCCTTATTAAAATAAGCATTGCACACATATGTTAATACATATTTTTTAACACTTTGCAATAACAGTAATCACATAATGTGAGGCAATGAATGACTACAAAGGAGAAAATCAGTTTAATTGCACACCCAAAGCTCTCTAATTAGAAAACAGTCTTCATCCTGTCATCCTTAGACAGCATAGACGTTGAAAAAGGTATCCAATACTAAGCTGTTAGGAGTCACTAGTGATGAACAACTAAAATTTGACTACAATATAAAAGCAGCAGTTAAGAAGTTAGGCTTTCTGTACAGAATAGTTCCTTCTTTTACAAACTCTGCAAGAAGACTCACTGCCTCGACCTTCCTGTTTCCTATAGTCCTCTGCTGCTGCTCCAGTACTGATTAAACTTCAGGCCTCACAATCTACATGAAAAGAGACATGGAAGAGCTCTCGGATCATGTGGCGCAGGCAGGTATGACCCTAGCCCTGAGTAGCATCCTGCCTTCGCCCAGAATGATACCACAATATAAGGATAAAATGATTGACTTCAACAATTGGCTAAGCTTATGGTGTCATTCAAAGGGGATCCAGTATCTGTCTGCCTGGGATGACATGATTGACAGACCACGATGCTTTGCCAGAGATGGTCTGCACTTGTTGCCCCTGGGATTCAGGTTACTGGCTAAGGTTCTTGCCACCCCTATAGTGCCTTTTTTAGGCAAACTTCAAAGGACAAAACCACCACCATAACAGGTACAAGCATGCAAAATCTGAAGGTAATGCTACTCAATGCTAGAAGTCTAAACCTCAAAATGCACTCTCTCGAGGCACTCCTAAAAATGGAGAACATCGATATCTGTGCAGTAACTGAGACCTGGTTCAAGGCTCCAGAGAGCACCCCTGCAATACCAGGCTACAACTCTTACCACACTTTTCGCCACCAAACCAGGACCGAAACACTAAAGGTGGAGGAGTGTCAATATTCACCAAGGATATTCACACCACCAGGCTAGTTGGCCAACACAATGTGTCTGAAATTCTCCAAGTGCAACTAACACTAGGTAAGACTGCAATCCAAATTGTAGCTTGCTACAGATCCCCACCATACCCCAAGATTCTCACTACACCTTTCTAAACATACTGGAAAATATTAAGATAGAACCAAACACCCTAATACTGGGTGATTTTAACTACCCTGCCATTAACTGGGAAAACTACTCATGTCCCAACACCTTTACGAACGGTTCTTGGAATTCATAAATTCCAACGCCCTGGATCAACTAATCCATAGTCCAACCAGGGCTCCAATATCCTAGACCTGGTCATTACCAACATGGGAAATCAATGCTCCATACCTATGGTCACCCCTCGTTAGTCAGGTCTGACCATAAGCTAATCACCCTTAACATCCACATCCCACCCCACCCCCAGTAAAGAAACCATCATAAAAACTTCTCTAAAGCCAACTTCATGCTACTCAAGTCAGAAGTGACAAACTTCATGACACCCATGCAGACAGGAACTGAAAGTTCAACTGCTGAATCCTACACTACGGCACTGTATGAGCACATCCACTCATGCATGAATCGTGCCATCCCAAATAGAACCAAAATGCTCTCATCCAAAAAAAGGAAGCCAATCTGGTGGTCCCCTGCCATAAACAAACTTTACAACAAAAGGAAGAAACTTTTGCAGAAAAGAGGAAAATCCCAGGATGCAAATCCCTTACTAGCCTCAGTAAGAAACTGAGATGCCTCATAAAATCCTCCAAAGCTAGTTACGAAAATAAAATTGCCAAAGATTCCAAAGACAACCACAAAGCATTCTATAATTATGTCAAGAATCTAAATGGCAATGCTCAGATCTGCTCTGAGCTAAAACAGAATGGCATTAAATATACTGATCCGAAGGATATTGCTAATATCCTGGCAGATCGATTCAGTGCCAACTTCACCCCACTCTCACCCCCTAAATGGCCCATCTCAATACCGGAAGATTGCCAAATTCCAGTAATAAAGGCCACACAGGTACAAAACGCACTCTCTAAAGCCAAGAATACAGCATCCATGGAACCAGATGACATCCCGGGCTGTGTACTACATGAACTACAATATGAACTGGCACCTCACCTAAGTGTCATGTTTAATCATAGCCTCACCTCAGGTTTCGTGCCCACTGAGTGGCAGAGCTATAGTTATCCCAATCCACAAGGGGATCCACCTTGGATCCCGGAAACTACCGTCCCATCAGTCTGACAAGCCTTATCTGCAAGGCCATGGAGCGTATTATCATGGAACTTATAAACAAAGACATTGGCAACCTTCAAACACTGGACCCCACCCAGTTTGGGTTTGTGAAGGACCGATCTTGTCTCCTGAACCTGATTGACTTCTTTGAATCAGTCTCCAGAGCCATGGACAAGGGTAAGGTGGTCCACACAGCCTATCTAGACCTTGCCAAGGCCTTTGACACCATCCCCCACTCTGGAATCACAGATAAACTTACTAAGTTGGGCATTAATCCCTATGTCACCCAATGGGTTGCTAAATGGCTTACTGATAGAACCCACACTGTAAAAGTAGCCAACTCCAAATCCAGCTCCAGACAAGTGACAAGTGGAGTACCTCAGGGTTCAGTCCTGGGGCGCTCTTGTTTGGCATCTACTTCTCTGAAGTACAGGTCAACACTAAGGGACTCTGGCTAACAAAGTTTGCAGATGACTGCAAACTGGGAGCCATTATTGAATCCCCAAATGATGTGGATACTCTACAAAAGGGCCTTACAGAAACAGATGCTTCGTGCCAGAGCCATGGGCTCAAGCTCAATGCCAAGAAATGTATTGTTATCCCCTTTGGGAAAAAACATGTATCCATGAATTACCATATAGGTGTCAGTACACTAAACACAGAAAGCGTGATAAGAGACTTAGGGACACAGGTGGACAGTGGTCTCACCTTCGATAACCACATCGTCACAACAGTCAGGAAATCCTTTTATGTGGCACACCTCATCACGAAGGGCTTTTCATCCAGAAAAAAGGAGGTCATTGTCCCACTGTACTCATCCCTCATTAGACCCATTATAGAATACAATGCCCCATTTGGTATGTACCTCTCAAGACATCTGCAACAACTGGAAAGGCCTCAGAAATACCTCACTAAAAGAATCACAGGCCTAAAGCAGATGCCCTATGCTGACCGCCTTAAAAAACTCCAGCTATACTCTGTCGCATATCGCCTACTCAGAGGCGATCTCTGCTTAACATACAAGGCCATGTCAAACCCAGAGCTGTTGGACATGCTACACTTAAAGAAATCCCAATCCCTCAGAGCTACACGCTCCAGGGATCTAAACCTTGTCATCACAATAAACAAAACATGTTGGAGGGATAGGTTCCTGACCCAGAGACTCCCCAGACTCTGGAATAGATTGCCCATACATGTCAAGCAGAGTGCCTCTTTGGACCTCTTCAAGAGGAACCTTGACGATTGGATGGGAGAAAGGAAATTCACCCCAGGGATCACGTCAGTCGCCCTGCTAGACAGGGGTCCAGGAAAGTAAATAATGTGGGAAGAAATATTCAGGGAATTGTTATGGCTAGGCTTGTATAGGCCCTAGGGCTGATAGCCTAGTACAAACCTATGAACCTATGAACCTATAACTTCCTTGAGTAATGGTATAATAAAGTCACAAAATTTGCCACCGAAATACATTATAAGGCACACCATTGCTTTAGACTTACAAAAACGTTCATGGTTTAACTATCCCACTCTTTGTCTTTCTAACATCCACAAACCACACACAAACTCATCTACAAACCTGACAAATACTCAATCCTAAGCCAGATTCTTCAATGTACCTCCCCAAATAGACAGCTCCTCTGCACTAACAAGTTGTTTATGTACATAACCCAATCTAATAATTCAGCTGGTGACTCTATGTAGTCCTCCTGTGTATCCAGACTGTGAAACTCCTTACCCCACTACTCAGACAAAATGACAATAACAGACATTTCAAAATTAAACTCAAACACCATTTACTGGGTACACGACTCTGTTCTTCTATATCATGCTAACCGTACTCTGTCTTCAACTTTCTAGACAGCTTTTCCACCTTCTTTCCTCACTCACATGAAACATTATATAAAATGATTACATTTGATTTAGTTTCAATTCTATTTCTCCTTTTTCTTTTTCTACTGTTAATTATACCCCATAATCAAGTCCTTCCTGCCCACTTTACTCTGCTCCCATTTCTTACTCCTCTACAGTTCTATTATGTTGCTGTCTGCTCTTTCCCTAATCTTTCCCACTTTCCTTTCTATCATTTCTCTTTTCCAAATTCACTAATTATAACTCCTTTAAACCAAGATTCTTCTCCCCTTACCTACTCTCTACACAATCTATCTGGTTATTACCTGAAAACTCCTCTCTCCTACCCCTATTTACACTCTGCACTGTATTGCAGCTACTATCCCTTTGGATGCCTACTCAGCATTCATTAAAATTATTGTAAACGGAGAATTCTTGGGACAAAAGGGTCTGCTGGCAAATACATTTATGCACAGTAGTCAATAAGAGACACCTTCCCCTGGGTATTCCCCTTCCATCGGCTGTGAGAATCATTTAAATTCTGTATCAAAAGAGACTTCCACACTGCAGCACTCATTAATTTTGAAATAAAGATCTATATAACCTTATCTAAGACTTTGGTGCATAATTTTTGGAATATAGCTGGCTTTTGATACCCTTGCAGTACAACTCCTAGGAACATTCTCTGAGATTATATTATCTACTTTCATTGATCATTTTTGGTGATGGCAAAATGCTGCTCAAGGGTGGGATTGTGTCTGCCATGAACACATATTCTGAGAGCTCCATTATGTCTCAATTCATAGTGGTCAGGGAGTTACAGCTCAAGTAATTTACACCTAAGAGTGCTATGAGTGTGTCTTATGTGTACTTATGGTGCAAACAGAGTTCCTGCATGATGTGTTGAATTCTGGCAACTGATAGTCAACTGAACGTGTCCTCTCCTTGCACAGTCTGGTGAGTGGTACATTAGTGTGTCTCACAATGGAGTCACTTATAACTAGGGTGTTGGTTTGCATGGAGATTTGTTTTATGGGCTTTTGAATTGAGACACTGTGACTTTTTGATGTATGTTTTAAGGTTGGTGTTGCCTGTGTTATGTGTTTGTAAGGTTTCTGAGGGTTCTTGTTTCTCAGGTTATATTTAGGAGGCCTGTGTGATATATGTAAGTTACTTTTCTGTATGGTATATGTAGGTTACTTTTCTTTGTGGTATAAGTCGGTTACTTTTAAGAACCTCAGCATATGTAAGTCTATATTTCTGGTCTGATCTATGTGTGATAGATTTAGTTCGCTGTGCATGGTACCAACATACTGCTGGTTATTTTAGTGTATTCACGTAGAAGGTTTGTATCCAATAGCATTAAATAACTGCATCTCTCACACACAGTGTCTGTTTGTGCAGCAGGTGGTTGTCAGTAAACATAAGATAATAGCTACATTATCTCAGGATGTTCATTTCAAACAAATTGGCTACAGACACAGCTGGAAAGTGCAACATCTGTCTGGTAGCTGAGATACTTCTGGTCTTAACACAGCTGCCTTGTACGTCAGGTATAAGTCATCTCTAAATAAACAATATGAGACTGCCCAGTGCATGAATTACAGTAAATCACCCTCGTAAACCACAAAATGCATGATCTGAGCATGCTCAGAAGGGCTAGGACAAAGAAAAAAGTCTCACTGTGGAGCTGCAATGGAACAGCTCTGCAGGCCCATCCAACTTTGCAGTGCCTGCATGTTGCAGCCATTACAGACTTTCATGGAGTGGAGGACTCCACAAGCAGGTTCTCCCCAGGAAAAAGACTGTCTTTGTATGGGTCCCACCAGAGACCTGCTGAGGCATAGGAAATACAGGGTTAGGGATCATTAGCAACAGACACAGTGCAAAGACGAGGAACTCAGAATAAGCAAAATAACAATAATCAAAAATGCATTCCAAACAATTACTTCAGTAGCACTATTGTTCCAAGCACCTTGCACTAACTACAACTTTTTATCAATGGATGTCTGCGATTTATATTCCAGCATTCCTCATAACACTGGAGTGGAATGGGTAACCGAACACATGAGGTCTAAGGGAGCACCCGACAATGAAACCTTACTGGTTGAACAACTTTTAGACATCATTTTGCAAAACAACTATTTACAATTTGATGGTAAGGTATACTTACAAAAAATCGGAGTAGCTATGGGGACACCTACAGGGGCTAGTTTTGCTAACCTGGTCATGGCATATTAGGAGACTAATTTTGCTTTTAACCATGAGTACTTTAGAAAGGTAAAGGTTTACAAGAGATTTTTAGATGACATTTTTCTCCTATTCAAGGGTGACCAGAGAGAAGCGGAGAAAATTGTGGAATACCTCAACAACACAACCCCCTTTCTTAAATTTACACACAACTACCAAGAGTGTGGGATTAACTTTTTGGACATTGACCTGTGTAAAGATACAATGAATAGGAGGTACACTGCTAAGATCTATAGAAAGGCCACTTACTCAAACTCCTTTTTACATTTTTCTAGCGAACACCCACTATATCAGAAAAAATCTGTGGTTAAAGGCCAATTAGTGAGAGCAGCTAGGATGGTGACATCTGAGGAGGACTTTGAGCAGGAAATGGACCTTCTATTCCAAATGTTTACACATAGGGGGCACCCTGGATACTTTTTGAAGGATATTTTTGAGGAGGTTATAAGAAAAAGAACTACCGGGACTTATAGACCTATTCTTAATTGTCTCACATCATTTAACAACACCATGGGCAGTACAGTGGAATTACCTCCTGTAGATGGTGAACTTAATACATTCAGTACTGGATGTACAAAAGTAAATTTAATAGGGGAAGGTAAGGTTAATTCAAGTAAATACCAGCTAGCATTTACTTTTACATACACACCTATAGCAAGTGACATACAAAGAGTGGTGAGTAAATGTTGGTACTACCTTTCTTTAAATAAGGAGATTTTTGACAAAATTGGGTAATATCCCTGTATTAGTTTCAGAAAAGGAAAAAATATTAAACAGCTTTTGGAAAAAAGGAATTATGGCTACAATAACAAAGGACCCGGAGGCACATGTAGGTGTGGTAGCTGTAACCAATGCAAGTACATAGTTACTGGGAACTATTTTAAAATCAGGAATGAGATATTTTTCACTAGGGGTACATACAACTGTAACACTAAAAGTGTGGTCTACCTTGCAGAATGCCAATGTTGTCAAGCATTCTATGTGGGCAAAACTGACCGTAGGTTGCGGGACCGGATATATGAACACATATACGCCATTAGTAAAAAGAACACTAACAATGCACTAGCACAACATTGTGAACGAAGCGCAGGCCACTTCTTTAAATTCAGAATTATTTCACAGGTTGCAAGTACTACAGGGAACAAAAATGGAACTGATGTATGTTTAATAAAACTTTTGTTAGAAAAAAGTGAACTAAACTGGCAACTTAGGTTGAATGTGCACCAGGAACCTGGTTTAAATGACAGTTGCAGTATAGCTTGTATACTAAAAATTAAAAGTTTATACAGATAATGGGGCACATTTATATACATGTTTACTTTTGGAGCTTCCATTAATTACTCACTATGTGACAACAAAGGGACTGAACACTGAGAGTACAGTTTTCCCATTCATATTAGTAAATAAAGTTGAGTGTATATATGTACACACAAGTTAAACTATTCTACTTGTGTTTAGTTTTGCAGATTCCAATAAGACTGTTTTTTACATGGATTTTTTACACAACTTTGGGATTTTGCATTTCATACTATAATAGGTTTTGTAACCTGAACTTTGTCTTACAGGTACCACTAAACAAAGATAGAATGTTGGGTACTATTGGTGGGAATACAACTTTGTATATTAATTTCTGATTCACATTAACATGGTCTAGTGTAACCTAAGGATACAGCCTTTAATATTTGAGATACTGTTGTGAATTCTATGTACTATAACTTTAAATTTACTGGGTGCATTAAATAATTGCCAGCTCTGATAGGTTAATTAACCAAAAGGAGCTCTTTTTAAACTGTGACAAATCACTAAAAACTTGTCTGAGGAAGTTCAGTTACTGAAGTGAACGAAAAGCGCTTTACAAGTACTTTCTTCTGTTTGGTTTCATCTACTTGTTGGTTTCTACAACGTGAAAGAAGTTCTACAATTTAAAGAAGCACCTTTTCTGGACTAACTTTTGAAAAGCAACTTGCCCCTTTGAATTTGCTACCATGTGGCTGGTTTGACTGTTTGACTCAATGTGGATGCTTTTTCAGTCACTCCATTGGAACTTTCATGGCAGTGTGCTGACAGTTTACACTTGGGGTAAGAAATAGACTTTTCTTTTCACCAGCGATTTTGCTGGAAGAACTTCAAGTGTACAAGTACTTTTTTCTGTTTGGTTTCATCTACCTGTTGGTTTTTACAACGTGAAAGAAGTTCTACAACTTAAAGAAGCACCTTTGCTGGACTAACTTCTTAAAAGCAACTTGCCTGTTTGAATTTGCTACCATGTGGCTATTTTGACTGTTTGACTCAATGTGGATGCTTTTTCAGTCACTCCATTGGAACTTTCATGGCAGTGTGCTGACAGTTTATACCTGGGACTGTGCTTCAACTTGGCATTCCTCAAGGAAAAGTTACTGAACTATTTAAATACACTAGCTTTTTATATTGTTTGGCTTTTACATGTGTACAGCTGTTCTTAGTGTTTTTAAGAAAATACTTTTTCGTGGCCAAGTGTGCTTTGACTTGATGGATTTATACACAGTGTGTAAACACACCAGCTAGTTTTATATAAGCTTTTTGAAAACACACTTGAAACGTTTGGTATTTGTTCACCTGTACTACCAGTACAACAAGGAAGTACCAAGTTTTTAAGGTGGCTTACTGTGACGTAAAACCTTTTGGGTTACCTTGAGCAAACTTTTTTATAGCTAATAAAGACTGTTGTGTCATCCTACCACGGAGCCAGGTGTTTTTTGTTAATACAGCATACTTGTTTTTTTTTTATTTTTATTTATTTTTAACTTGTTAGAGTGCATTTTAAATGTATTGTATGAACATATTTCCAGTAGGCAATGAAACAAAATGCATGAACCAATAATGATAAAACTGCCCAATTCAGAATATTTCCATCATAAAAGTCTACTTCCACACCCCCACAATATATATATATATATATATATATATGGGTCTATATCATATGAACGAATTGCACAAATTGCGAACGCTCATAATATCAAATGTACCATACCTCAAACTTCCTATTGTGGGGGGCTGTGCCCCCCACACCCCCTGCTAAATATATATTCCAATTCCAAGATTGCACTACAGTGAGGAAAGGGCAAATATCCCATTCTTCATTGTACAGCGATGTCAGAAAAAGCACTTTGAGGTCCGGTACGTTCGATATTACGAGCGTTCGCAATTTGTGTGATTTGCTCATATGATATAGACCCATATATATATATATATATATATATATATATATATGGTTCTACCTGACATGACTGAAAGCTCATATGACTGAAAGCTCACATGGTCGACAGTTCATTTGATTGACATGAATTTGCCCCCCTCCCCAATGTTGTGCGACCTTGGAGTTGATATATATAGTTAGGGGGGTGTGGGGGGCACAGCCCCCCACATTGGGTGGTGTGGGGGACGAAGCCCCCCACCTAAAATTCATGTCAATCAAATGAACTGTCGACCATGTGAGCTTTCAGTCATATGAGCTTTCAGTCATGTCAGGTAGAACCATATTTCACTTTTTTTTGGGGGGGGACAAAAGGCCAAAAACCAGGGACACATTTTAAACACTGCTTGTATAATTTTGAAAAGTTGCTAGAATAAAATGTTGTGTTATCATCATGCATTTCATTGGCAAGTCTTGAGCCCAGGACCCTGTGCACTACAGTCAGAGCAACATACCACTATGCCAAATCAGCAGTTTCCTGAAAGACAGGAAGACTGAAACTTAAATGACTATCTAGCATAACCTATTGTCTTAGGCAGTAACCACAGTGATTCCGTCCACAGAGCTTTAAAACTGCAGTGTTATTGTCACAGATCAAAAAAGATTTCCCCAGAAATTAAAACTAAAATACATATGGTGCAACTCCAGTTTCCAAAGCTCAGGATATGAAAGATTTCATCCCAATACAGCATGTCTAAAATGTAGCCAATATCACACAAACACACACAAGCTGCAATAAATAAAAAGACAAGGAAATGTTAGTAATTTATCCATACAACAATGCTGACCACTGTGTCAGAAGTGATACAAAAACAGCAACTTGCAATAAAATTCAAAAAACAATTATCAAACAAATTTAGATTGTAAAAATAGCAGTGAAAGTCAAAACTTAAACAACATTAGTAACAACTAATACCAAAACTTTTTGGCCAAAGGCAGTCAAAACTTCTCTCTGCAGACATGTGCAAATAATCAAGGATGAGCTGAAGTGGACTGCAGACATACTCCGCTACAATTTATTAGTGATGATAGAGAGAGAGAGAGAGAGAGAGAGAGAGAGAATTACCAAAGAGATTCTGAAGGCTGTGAAACAGAAGGAGGGATCCGTTACTGAATGTGATGTCTAGAAAGCATGTACTAGTTTTCTGCTTTGCACAGATAACTACACACACACACACACACACAGACACAGACACAGACACAGACACACGCACACACACACACACCTTTCCGTTCATTGAGACTAAAGCGTCCATTTAGAATAATATAAAATAAATGTCCTTTCTGTTAAAGCAAAATGTTTCAAAATAAAGGTTTCCCACTTCATTCCCAGAGTGCCTTTCCTGCTTGCAAAGCATTTGAACACCCAGCCCTTCCTTTCATGAATATAACATCTTTTCCATTTGAATAAAATATAGGTTTCCTACTTCATTCTCGGAGTGCCATTCCCGCCTGCAGAGCATTTAAACAGCTAGCCCTTGAGCACCCAGCCGGAAATGCATGCATGATGTGAGGCCCTTGAGCTCAATTCTGACAGGCTGGCAGCTCTGATGAAGTTGACATCGTCGCGCACGTGATGACGTCAGCTCAAAAAACGAAAAACTAAAAACAAACTGGAAAAAATCCGAAATAAAGGGGTGCCACTTGGGAATCGTGGCACCCCATTATTTGGACCCCAAAACTCGGTAAAAACTGAGTAATTCAGTACAGTTGGGAGGTATGCACATGCTATACATGAGAAAGTGCTGCTGTTTTCTGATGTCATTAAGACTGAATGGCAAGACTGTGAAGCACTGTCATCTAAACACACCTTCTGTAACAGTGCTGCTGCTGTATTTACCTGACTGAGCCTCGTTCATATGTCTGTCAGAGCTTGTTCTATGCTATAAATAGGTGTTAGCTACTTGCAGCAAAAGAAAGTAGATGAATAAGAGTTTTTTTTAAGAGGAGTCTTTTGTAGTTCTAAAATATTTGACAAACCTTCCTCCACATTCTGAATCTGAGGTGTGAAAACTCTCACTGCAGTAAATGATTCTTGCTGTACATTTACAAGTGACAAGTAGTAGGACTCTAAATTTAGTCTGTCTGCTACTTCCCAAAGCCTTCAGTGTGAGGGTTTTTCTAGCTCATGAATGATGCAGACTTAAAATGTGCTTTACTAGTTCCTCAATTATTTCTGTCATGATCGCCCTCCTTTTTTTTCTATTTCATATTTGTTTATACTTTGGTAACTAGGAAAGTGAACTGGTCCCAGGACCGTTTTCAGCAGCAACTTAGGCTACACTGGCAAAGATAATAACAATTATTAAATGCACTTATCAATACAAATAAAAAAATACTGACAGAAAGACATTGACCAAGATTGCATATGGAACACATAGCCAATGTGTGACAGTGAGCAAGTAAATCATTGAGCAACATTTACTAGAATGTAGACATTAATAATGCTTAACTATACCATGTTGTTTATTATAAATAATTAATTGCATGCACACATATTGCACACACACACACACACACAGATATATATATATATATATATATATATATATATATATATATATATATATATATATATATATATATAGTGTGTGTGTGTGCGTCCATTTAAACACAGTTAAGTACTTCTGATTTTAATGCAAGAGCACATAGTAAATGTATGTTAAAGTAAATTCAGCTGTATATTATGGTTGCATTCTAACAATGTAAGGACTGACTCAAAGTCAGTGGGAATCTCTTAACAATGGATTTGCATGTACCAGATATGCATCCCCCTCTGGAAGGATGTCACAAAAAAGCATAAGACCTTTTTATGAACAGTATCAGTGCACCTAGTTGATAGGGTTGCCACGTGACTATCTTTCTGCAGTTCTGGCCTGTGTGTGTGGGTGGGGGGGGGGGGGCTTGAAAATGGTAAATACATTGATACTTTACAAGAAAAAATATTTTTCTGACTTTTCTCTAAATGTCACAGAAATCTTTGATACTACATTTAAGTTATCTTAACATGTAAGCTATCTTAACAAATAAGCTATTATAAATAACATTTAAAGCTTAGCACTTCAATACTGTATTGCCACTTATGTAAATTTGTCAGAGTTGACAATTGCTGACTGACTGATCAACTTCCTTTTGATTTGCTATGAAAGGGGAGTGTTAAGTTTTCCTCCCCTCTGCAATAAAAACAATGGAAAGCAGTTCCACAGTGTTCTGTCTTTTTCATATCAGCTGCTATGTTCCTGATATTAGCAGGATTAATTGCCCATTTAAGACTGACAGCAGTACCTGACAGGGTAAACTACAGTTTTAACTGTGTCTATGATATGTCATGCAGCTGGAGACAAATTTCTCTGCAAAGTATGTGAGAAGTTGAGTTTAAAAAAAAAAAGAAGGTGGGCTTTCCCTTCATTTGACTCCAATGCAAGGAAATAAAAGATGTAAAAAGTATAAGCAGTTTTGGAAACATGTCACTGACCCTGTGATTTTTTTCTGCTGTGCGTCAAATTTTGACAAAACACATTGGGAATTCAGCACTGTATACTCTTTACAATGCCCTGTTATAATGCAGCACATTCGAAAACAAATGGGGAAACATCACTTCAGGCAATATTTTAACAAAGCTAAGGATGCATACATAGCTTATTTATCCTACATGCACACAAAATGACAAACTACATGCATGACTGAATGACAGGATGACCTTAGAGACTGTATTTAGCATAAACTGTGGTTTATCCCCGAAGCATTTACAATATTTTAAAAACATGTTCCTTGCCTTGAGATTTTCAGTACAGTGCATCAAATTTAGACAAAACACAGCAGGAATTCTACATTGTATACTGTCTACCACACCCTGTAGAACTGCAGTGTATATGAAAACCAAGGATAAATGTCACTCCAGAAAGCATTTTATTATAGCTAAATATGTATACATCCATTACATTAGGGCATGTGTAATACTTTGTATAAAGAAAGAGTTAATTAATGGCAACAGGAATTTTTGATTTAACAAAAAGTAAATCAATTATTTTAAGAGTAATGGTAATGTATTTGTAAGAAAGTTTATTACATAATGTTAAACATCTTTGCCATAAGTATATACATATTTGTATAGATAGCATCATCATCATCATCATCAACAGCCCCACTTAAGTTCCTAGTTTCACATGTACTTACTAGGCTATTAATTTGTGAGGATCTTATGAAGCAGAGCCCTACATTACAAGATAATTTTTAGCCCTGATATTTTTCCTAGGGATAATTCAGTGGTGGGTAGAACAAGGATATATTGGTTGTACTCAACAGCCCCTTTATTAAGTAACAATTCCAATAAAGTTAAGCGCTTTCATCCTTGTGTTATTGAGGTAATTATTTTCATACAGTATGCTGTGTTTGTTAGAGTGTTAGTTCTGAAGAAGTCCCTTTGTGAAAGTTCTTAACTTTATTGGAATTGTTACTTAATAAAGTGGCTGTCGAGTACTTCTGACTGTTTCTTCAGGTTTTATATTTTAAGGATATGTTGGGGCTTTTATTTACTTGTTGCCACTATCCATGTCCCATGAGGGATGAGGGACTTGGGACTGGGACTGAATTTGCAATTACCCATGCATTCATCCAAATTACATTTGAATGGAGTAAGAGAGGTACTTTGCTTTGTGTGGAGAAGAAGGCAGTCCATAGAGGATTTTCTGTGGTACATACGGTCATTCATCCAGTCAGGATAAAACAGACAAGTGGTTGTGGGTTCAGTTCAAGCAGCTTTATTACACACAAACACATTAGGAATGAGGCTTAGTAACTTAAACTTAAATAACCCAAAACATACTGGACAAAAAACAAAAGGCACAGAACACAGGCAGGAAACTCCTGAATACTGTAGAAATCACACTCCTTTATTAGCACCACAATAAGGTTAAAAGCATAAGTGTTTATGTCCGAGTATCACCCAGACTTCTTCAGATAAAACAAACAGTATCCCAGCACAGAATCAGTTTATATATCTTCAATTAAAGAATTAATTAAGATAATAATGTGCCTTAAAGGCATAATGAACTCAAGCAAAAAGCAACATAATAAATACATTTAAAATATTCAATGCATAAAACTTGTTAAAAATATATTTAAATAAACACAGGTTGCTTAAAAAATAAATAAAGCATAAATATTGAGTATTAAAATGATCGTGTTAGTCTAATAAAATTCTTATATGACAAATAACTGATGTGACAAAAATAAGTCAGTTTCGCTGACCTAAGTTTTAACAAGGGAACCAAGGATATGTTATCATTCAAACCAGGGGTTTGTTAGCTTCAAGAACAGTTTGCCAAAATGTTTCTCTGTATCCCAACTTGGATTCCCAGGGTCCACCCCTTAAATCTTTAGGTCCAATTTCAATTACAAAGAAGGAAAATTTAGCCTTAGTACATGTCAGTATATGCCTATACAGTGTGTTACTGTTATTTCTTTTATTAATATCATTGACATGTTCATAAATCCTTCGTTTTAACTGTCTTTCCATTTTTCCAATGTAGAAACCTTCACAAGCACCACAGGTAACTAAATAAACCAGACCCTGGGAATTACAGTTGGAGTATGTAAATGCTTTAAGTACTTTCTGCCTAGCAGTAACCAAAATCTGTTCTTTCTGTGCAATATAAATGCACTGCGAACACACCCCACATTTAAAAGTACCTTTCCTTTTGTTGGAATATACTTGATAATTATTAGCATGTTCCAATAAACTTTTAATATTGTGACCTCTCCTAAAAACAAGTTTAACAGACTTGTCCTTCAAATTAGGAAGGTCAGTAAGTTCTGAACATTTATTCCATTCTTTTTCCAGTATGCTTTTAATCTGATATGCATTGGCAGTGAAACTAGTGACAAAAGCTGTACCACAACCTAAATTATCAACAGCTGTAGCTTTCTTGATGTTAAAGCTATCACCTATACCCAGAACCAGACAATATTTGTCCTTCCTACCCTGGGTAACCTCTTTCCTAATACTAAAAATAAGCTCCCTTGGATACCCTCGATCCAAGAACATGCCTTCCAGTTTAACGCATTCATTTTCATAGTCCTCATCCAGGGATGTCATCTGACTGATATGTATGAACTGTCCCTTGACAATCCCTTTTTTCCTGAAAAAGTGGTTGAGAACTAGTGAAACTAATATATATATATTGGAAAAGGTAGGTTTTCTGTATACTATAGACTTAAAAACCCTGTTCAGTTGTATGGATAGAAACATCTAAATAATTGACAATTTGAGTAGTAACTTGATATGAAAACCTAAAAAAGTGGTAGTGCAGTTTAAATACTGAATAAATTCATCCAACTATCCAAGACTACCTACCCAAAAAATACAAACATCATCAAGATACCATGCATACAAAGTCCAAAATTCTGAATAAATGCTGTTGTGTACATATTTTTCTTCCCATACTGACAGAATAATATCTGTGTATGTCGGGGAGCAACTAGCCCCCATGGCTACCCCAGTTTCCTGGCGAAAAAACTCACCCCTTGAAGAGCATGAAATTATTCCTAAGTATAAGTTCTGCTAACTCCAAACATAACAATATATCACATTCTGTGACTCCTGATTTTTTCCTCAAGGCTTCCTCTAACCAAGTTAACCCTGTATTGTGAGAAATAACAGAAAATAAATCCACCACATCCACCATAATGAATTTTAAGTCTTCAGAAAAATAATCATTTTTGACCTTAGGAATTCCCATGAATCTTTTAGCAAATGGGTTTCACCCCCCATATTATTTTCAATTTCCAATCCAGATATTTGGCTAAGGGAGAGATTTTGAAACCTTCTGATGCCACTATGGGTCTAAGGGGAGGGTCATCCATATTCTTATGAATTTTTGGGTATCCCGAAGATGGAAGGTACCCTAGGAGTATTATTTTCCAGATATTGATATGTCTCAAAATCAATCACCCCCGATCAAATAAATCCTTGAGGTCCAATCTATTTTCTTATAAGAAATATTGATCTCATTGATGGACAACTTACTATACCTGGAATCATCATGTAAAATGGAAAACATCTTACCTTCATACAAAATTTTGTCCATCAGGACAATACCCCCTCCCTTATCAGATTCCATAACACGAACCTGAGGATTAGAACATAATTTTGTCAAAACCTGTTTTTCATAGACATCTAAATTCGGAATAACTCTTGTGTCTTTGAAAATTTTCCTTATCTCTGTTTCCATAACCAGTTCTAGGTTCCTAAGCTGTGGATGAATAGGGGGATTGAAAATACAAAATTTTTTTGGGGGGGTGGAAGAACCAAGTGTAGTGGTGTTATTATCAAACATATTTTCAAAATTAATCTTTCTAATAAACATTTTTAGATCTAAAATAACCTGTGTAAGTTTACTTGGTTTGTTAGGAACAAATTTAAAACCCTTTAAATACATTTAAAAAATCATCAGTTACCTCTAGATTACTGTAATTGAAAATATGAAATCCTTGTCTACTCACTACATCAGAATCATCACCATGTGAACCAAAAGTAATATTTAATTCCAGTGATAGTTCCCCCTGTAACCCCCTCCCCTCTGTTGGAAATTCCCCCTGTAAAAATGGCTGTTATTATTCGGTTTGTTATGTAGTCTTTCTGATCTACGGGGAAGGGGTTCTGCATGGGCTAACTCACCGTTTGGTTCTATGTATACTTCTTGGTCCATAGAAACTGAGTTTTGGATGGGAGACATAGGGTAGTTGTTATGCACATTATGCTCCATACCAAGTGGAGATGTTTGACTTTTAGGTAATGGATACTGTCTACCCTCCTTATACTCCTTAGTGTCCCTGTCAAACTTTCTAAATTTCCTTTTTAAAATTTCATCACATTTCTTGTCAACATGCACCTTTAAATCATAGTATTTATTTTTTCTGCTTCAATATTAAACATTAAATCATTAGTAACCCTTGCGTTGTAGGTTTCAATCTGTTCTTATAAGCTATTAATTTCCCATTCATTGTTTTTTAACAATAGCTTTAATAATATCAAAACCACAATTGTCAAAAATGGTCACAAGTTCTTTGTGAAAATCACTGCCATTAGAAACATTGTTGGGATACTTAAAAATCCTAAGCCCTTTGGGTACAATACACAATTTCAAACATTCATTCAAGTATGAATTTTCTATGTAAAGAGATTTTTACCTTATTAGGGCTTGGTGTAATTTGTCTAAAGGGTCCCTGTAAATTTCTGAAGTTTCAGTCAGGATTGTTGAGTTAGTAGGCTTGCAAAATGATGGCTGTAAATGAAACCATTCATTCAAATCCATTTGCGGTCTATTAGACTCATTCTCAGTGTATTTTCCTGCACCAGCATTACCTTCTACATGCAAAATGGTCGGCGTATGAAAAAATGATTGTGCATTCAAACTGGAAGTATGTGAATTCATGCCAGAAACAGAGGCAGAATCTTGCTGGCATACAGAAAACCCGGTATGGCTCAATGCTTCTTGATTTCCACGTAAAGTAAGATTAGACGATAAGCCCCTGACTGAGCGGAGTTAATAATTCAACTAGCTGGGTTAGTTGCCCAGCTATCTTTCGATATTCACCAACTTCAGTTCCCTTACTTCCTGGCTGTTAGTAGGTGTACTGCGCCCCTCGGTAGATTCCATGGAAAAAACAGAGAACCAAGGAATGGAGTAAGTCCAGAAAAATACCAAAAAACCCAAAACACACTGGACAAAAAACAAAAGGCACAAAGTACAGGCAGGAAACTTTTAAAAGTTTATTGGAATATGCTAATAATTATCAACTATATTCCAACAAAAGGAAAGGTACTTTTAAATGTGGGGCATGTTCGCAGCACATTTATATTGCACAGAAAGAACAGATTTTGGTTACTGCTAGACAGAAGGTACTTAAAGCATTTACATATTCCAACTGTAATTCCCAGGGTCTGGTTTATTTAGTTACCTGTGGTACTTGTGAAGGTTGCTACCTTGGAAAAACGGAAAGACAATTAAAATGAAGGATTTATGAACATGTCAATGATATTAATAAAAGAAATAACAGTAATGCACTGTATAGGCATACACTGACATGTACTAAGGCTACATTTTCTTTCTTTGTAGTTGAAATTGTACCAAAAGATTTAAGGGGTGGACCCTGGGAATCCAAGTTGGAATATAGAGAAACATTTTGGCAAATTGTTCTTGAAGCTAACAGCCCCCCCCCCCCCCCGGGTTTGAATGATAACATATCCTTGGTTCCCTTGTTAAAAAATAGATCAGAAAAGCTCTGGCTTATTTTTTTCACTTAAGTTATTTGTCATATTTAATATAAAAATTTTATTAGACTAAAATGATAATTTTAATACTCAATATTTATGCTTTATTTATTTTTTAAGCAACCTGTGTTTATTTAAATATATTTTTTTAACAATCTATTCATCTAGTTTTATGCATTGAATATTTTAAATGTATTTATTATGCTGCTTTTTGCTTGGGTTCATTATGCCTTTAAGACACATTATTATCTTAATTCTTTAATTGAGGATATATAAACTAATTCTGTGCTGGGATACTGTTTGTTTTATCTGAAGAAGTCTGGGTGATACTCAGACGAAAACACTTGTGCTTTTAACCTTATTATGGTGTTAATAAAGGAGTGTGATTTCTACAGTATTCAGGAGTTTCCTGCGTGTGCTTTGTGCCTTTGGGTTTTTGTCCAGTGTGTTTTGGGTTTTTGGTATATTTCTGGACTTACTCCATTCCTTGGTTCTCTGTTTTTTAAACTTAAACTTATAAACAGACCGACTGTCACACTCCTACATGTAAACACCCTGGCTATTCTCTCAAAATGGCACTGCTGCCTGCACGTGCTCTCTATTTATATGCTCATGCTTACATCTGGAAACGCTTCTTAAAGGTACATACACACACTCTGTTCTACATCCTCCCTCTTTGAGAAATAGTCCATATATGAAATGACAGTACTCAATGACATGCACTTATACAGAAATGATCTTTTCACATGCAGTTATACAGAACTAATTATTTGACTTGCAATCACACAAAATTAGGCACATGTAAAACAATCATGTCCAAGTTGCTGTGTATTTTACACTACGTCTAGAAATACAACCTGAACATGTAACATAAAAGTCAGAATTGCATCTAGCAACGAGGACTGTCTTCAAGGAATGTTCGACTCTGAGTGTTAGAGTGTGCTCAACAATATACTAAGGATGAAAGTAACTTTGCTACAAATATGCAACATAAATAAGGTATAAAATAAAGCTTGCTTAAATGTAGAAATAGAATTTAGCAATATGTGATTAGCATCCATACTAAATGACTGTGGCTTGGAAAATAAGGAATCTGCTGAATGGACATTTTTTCCATATATTCTTCTGCTTCCCTAGGAATAGGATATTGTTTTTGAAAAGGTGGTATATAGTTCTGATCACTTCCTATCCCTACTGGGCTTTCTAGTTTCCCACAATCACTGGCACCCTTGGACCACAGATTTGGGAACTGCTGTTGTAAATGCTTCCATACATCCTCACTGTCTGTATTTACATAGCCTGTAGGTTTTTCAGGTTTGTCAGATAGAGAGATTGCATAGCAACCTGTACTTTGCTGTTCCTCTCTTTGTTGTTTGTCTCCCATCCACAAAATTTCATTAGGTAAATCAATTACTATGCCCAAAGGCCCTAGAGGGTCCATATCAATAATGGTATTTGAGCAAGATGGATGCATTAAAAATGCACCCTTCCATGTCTGTCCCTCTTGACTAAACTTTATGTCCACATTTTGGCTACTCACTGCATAGCATCCTGTGCCATTAAATGCTGAAATGCAAACCTTTTTTATAGGATTTGCTGGTAACTGTCTGTTTGTGACAGATACTGCTGCTCCTGTGTCTATTAAGACATTTTTCCACAGTGACCCCTCTACCCAAATATCAATCAGTGGTCATCCATCTCGACCCCTTTTAAAGGTAGTCAGGAAAGATACCAGAGTGGGGGGGGGGGCACATCCCTATTGTAAGGAAATCCACTCATCCTCTCCTTTATTATCAAATGTAATATGGCACACCTCATGTTTTTGCTTGTCATCTTCCTCTGTGTCTGAATGATCTACATATTTAGGTTTTTCAATCTATTTTTTTAACTGTTGCCTAGCTATTCCTTCTGCCTGTTCTATCAAATGTTTTGGATTTATAGGCGAAACTGTTTGAAAATCTACAGGGCATACTTCCCTTTTCCTGTATATTGATGACTCTTATAACTGTCTTTACCAATATTGTAAGGTTTTTGTACATAGGTTCATAGGTTCATACTAGGCTATCTGCCCTAGGGCATTTATAAGCCTAGCCAGAGTGTGTTTGGCTTTCGCCACCCATTTTAAATTAATTTTGCTATGCCCTTTTTCGAGGTTAGTATACTGTGCCTCTGTCTAACAGTGACACAGAAGTGATACCAGGGGTAAACCTACGATCTCCCATCCACTCATCAAGATTCCTCTTGAAAAGAGTCAATGAGGGACTCTGCCTAACCTGGACTGGGATTTTATTCCAGAGTGAAGGGAGCCTCTGGGTTATGAATCTGTCCCTCCAGCATGTCCTATTTATTTCAGTGCTGAGGTTCAAGTCTCTCGAGTGTGTAGCTCGATGTGATTTGGATTTTCTGAGGTGCAGCATGTCCATTAATTCCGGGTTGGACATGGCTTTATACGTCAGGCACAGATCGCCTCTGAGCAGGCGGTATGCCACTGAGTAGAGCTGGAGTTTCTTTAACCGGGCAGCATATGGCATCTGTTTGAGCCCTATGATCCTCTTGGTGAGGTACTTCTGGGGTCTTTCCAGTTGCTGCAGGTGTCTGGTAAGGTACATCCCGAAAGGAGCATTGTACTCAATTATGGGCCTGATGAGGGATGAGTAAAGAGGCACGATGACCTCCCCTGATCTAGATGTGAATCGCTTCATGATTAGGTGGGCTATATAAAATGTTTTTCTAACCACTTTGGCCACGTGGTTGTCAAATGAGAGATTGCTATCAACTTGGGTCTCCAGGTCCCTAATTACTTCTTCTGTACTTAATGGATTACCACCTATGTGGTAATTTGTGGGCACTTTGTTATTGCCAAAGGGGATGACTATACACTTTTTGGCGTTTAGCTTGAGGCCATGGCTCTGGCACCAGTTGTCTGTTTCTATGAGGCCCTTTTTGAGGATGATTTTGTCGGCTGGAGAGTCGATTATGGCGCCCAGTTTGCAGTCATCTGCGAACTTAGTCAGCCACAGTCCTTCTGTGTTGGCCTGTACCTCCGAGAAATATATACCGAACCAGAGAGGTCCCAGGACTGAGCCTTGTGGGATGCCACTTGTAACTGGTTTGGAGTCTGACATGGCTCCAGCAATTCTAGCCATGTGGGTTCTGTCCTTGAGCCAGTTTGCAACCCATCTAGTGACATAGGGGTTTATATTTAAGCTGGTGAGCTTATCTATAATGCCCGAGTGGGGTATTGTATCGAAGGCTTTTGCAAGGTCCAAGTAGGCTGTGTGGACCACCTTCCCCTCATCAATGGCCTTGGTGACTGTTTCAAAGAAATCAACCAGGTTTAAGAGGCAGGATCTGCCCTTAACAAAGCCGAACTGGGTAGGATCTAGTGTCTGTAGGTCCCCAATATCTTTATTTATGAGGTCCATGATGATCCTTTCCATAGCTTTGCAGACTAAGCTAGTCAGGCTTATGGGGCGATAGTTTCCAGGATCCGTTGAGGCACCACTTTTGTGGAGAGGGACCACTGTTGCTGTACGCCACTCTTTGGGTACAGATCCTGTAGTAAGGCTAAGATTGAACAGTAGTTTTATGTTTGGGTTTAGCTCTTCTTGGAGTTCATGTAGGACACAGCCCGGGACACTGTCTGGTCCCATTGATGCTGTGTTTTTTGCTTTGGAGAGGGCAGCTCTTTCCTGAGCATCTGAGATGTAGGGGGGCAGCACTCTGCTGGGATAAATATTTGCCCTTTTGGTGGGGAGGGGGGGGAGAAGTTTGCGCTGAACCTGTCAGCTAGGATGTTGGCAATGTCTGTGGGTTCAGTGTATTTTTTGTCATTTCGGACTAATTCTGAGCATATCTGGGAATTCCCACCCAGGTTCCTAACATAACTAAAGAAAGCCTTGTGATTATCCTTAATGTCCTGTGCAATTTTTCTCTCAAAGTTGGCCTTAGACGATTTTATGAGTGCCTGTAGTTTTTTGCTAATACTGTTCAGAGATGCCTTCCCTTTTTGGGATTTTGCTCTATCATGTAGTAGCTTCCTCCTTCTATTGTATAGTTTGTTTATGGCTGGGGTCCACCAGTCAGGACGTCTGCCTTTGGAGGATTGGGTCTTGGTTTTATTTGGGATTGCATGATCCATGCATTCCTGAAGGTGTTCATAGAATGCGTTTATAAAGGATTCTGCGGTCTGGGCCATATTTTCCACAGGCCCGGGGGCTTTGAAGGATTCCACCTCGGTTTTGAGGAGTGTGAAATTTGCTTTAGAGAAGTTTTTCACTGTGGTTTTCAGGGCAGGGGGTGGAGTCGGGATGTGAATATCCATGGAGATTAGTTTATGGTCTGATCTTACCAGTGCAGGATACACTTCTGGTCTGGAGCATAGAGTCCCCATGTTGGTGATGATCAGGTCCAGTATGTTTTCCCCTCTTGTGGGAGTGGTAACAAGTTGTTCCATAGCATTTGAGTTTATAAATTCTAGGAACCTTTGGGCTAGGGTGTTGGAGCTAGAGTAATGCTCCCAGTCTATGTTTGGGTAGTCACCCAATATAATGGTGTTTGGAGAGACCTTCATATTTTCCAGTGTTCCCAGGAAGGCTGAGTGGGGTTCCTGGGTTTGGAAGGGTATCTGAGCAGCACCATATAATTTTTCACTGAGGACATCTGGGACGTCATCAGGAATGAGAATGGATACTGAGACATGTTCTTTGGTATGAACATTGTCAGGGTTGCTCTGAGATCTAGAGTCTGTATCAAAGGTACAATGCTGCAATATCATTTCTGATACAGGAAGAAGATGTCTGTGGTTTCTACTATATTCTATACCCTCAGATTCCACTAAGTAGGATCTTGGCTCAGCACATATACCTCTCATTTGACCAATTCGATCAAAGCCTTTTGCCATTTGCATCCTCACTGTTGCTCCTTCTTTTAACGAACGAAGACATCTGTTCATTTTAACATAGCCAGATTTCTGAGAAGAACTCTTCTTAAAAAGTTGGGCTTTGATTGCTCTGTTTTTTAGCATTAGGCACCAACAAACTAGAACTGATAGGCAAGGTTGTTCTGGTTTGCCTAGATAGTCTCGGAACAGGCGAGCCAAGTAGGTTGTCACGGGGTATATTTCTGAGATTAAGTAAATTCAAGAAGATATCAGTATTGTCATACTTTGACCTCTCTAGTAGTTGCTTTGCACTTTGTACTGTGCATTCAGCAAGGCCATTTGACTGTGTATTCAGGATTACTAGAAACATGGATAAAGTCCCACTCTTTTGCAAATCACTGAAACAATTGACTGGTAAACTGAGTATCGTTGTAAGAAATAACTTTGTGTGGACTGAGAAATGACATCTCATCTTAGTAATAACAGCACTGGATGTTAGGTTAGGTAGCAAACCAGTTCAAATAAGAGTCTGCCAACACTAAGTAATGCTGATAGTTCCACTCAAATATGTCAGTGGCTACTGTTGACCAAGGTAGTTCAGGAATTTGGCTTAGCTGAAGTGGCTGTTTTTGCAAATTTTGCTTAGTACTGTTGCACACTGAACAAGAAGAAAGCACTTTATCAATGTCTTTTGATAGAGAAGCCCAAAATACTAGTCTTCTTGCCCTTCTATTAGAAGAATCAGAACCCGAGTGGCCACAATGCAAAATCTGAATGTATTCACGTTGTAAGGAAGCAGGAACAATAACTTTTGGACCTTTGAAAATAATACCATCTTCCATCCAAAATTGGATCGGATCAGTCTTTGTATGATCTGTCAGCTCATCAAGTTTCATGGTAGAAACATTTTGCACTTCCATGACATCAAAGTCAAAATTCTCTGCATCAAGCTGGTATTTCTGGGTGATCTGGATAAGCTATCAGCCAGATAAAGAAGTTTGCCTTTTGTATAGACCCATTTTGAAATTATACTTTTTCAGTTTGAGCATCATTCGTTGTAGTCTTGATGGAGCTGAATGCATAGGCTTCTTTAAAGTAGTGACTAGAGGTTGATGGTCAGTTTCTATCTGGATAGCTCAGCCAAAAATATAATCATGGAACTTTGAACATGCGAATACAATTGCCAAAAGTTCCTTCTCAATTTGAGCATACTACATTTCAGTTTGGGTAAGAGTTCTAGATGTATAGGCAACAGGTCTGCCCTCTTGAAGAATAACTGCACCAAGACCGAACTTTGAAGCATCACAGGAAATAACTACTGGTTTGTGGACATCATAGTATCTCAATGTAGGTGGGTTGGCAATTTGCTGTTTGAGGTTATCAAATGCTCTCTGGTGTTGTTCTAACCATGACCAGGGAACATTTTTGTGTGTCAGCTCTGTCAAAAGCACTGATAACTCACTAAAGTCAGGGATAAATTTTCCCAAATAGTTAACCATACCAAGAAAATGCAGTAGGGCTTGGACGTTGTCTGGAGCTGGCATCTCAAGAATGTCTGCTTCTTTAAAAGGGAAGCTTATACTGGTAAATAAATGACCTACATAAGTAACTTCTGGTAATCTGAATTTTCCATTTCAGAGGGTTGAGCTTTAAATTCACTTCACGCACTCTGTCCAGAACTTTCCTGAGCTTCCTCCATTGCCTCCAACCAGTAAGTCATCAACTATTATTGCACACGGGTAGCCTGAAAAAAATTAGCTCCATTGCATGCTGACTTCACTGGCAGAATTCATTCCAAAAGGCATCCTGAGGAATCTGTTTCTACCAAATGGGGTACAGAAAGTAGTCAGTAGTGAAGATTTGTGATCAATCATTACTTGCCAAAATTAACTCTTTTCATCTAAAACAAAAAAAAAAGTGGCATTTGGCATGAGGGTGGCAATCTCCTTGACTGTACGCATAGGATGATGAGGGCTTTTTAATGCCTTGCTCAAGTCTCTTGGGTCAATGCATATTCTGATTTCATCTGAATTTTTCTTATGAGCAGCTACCATGGAAGACACCCACTCAGTTGGTTCTGTGACTGGAAAAATCACACCTCGCTGCACCATTTTGTTTAACTGGGTCTTGACTTTGTCCTGCATAGCTTTTGGAAGTCTCCTTGCTGGTCTGACCACTGGGCTGACCTTTGTGTCTACTTTTATGGAGTACACAACTGAAAGTTTGCCAAGCTTGTCATCAAACACATCAGCATACTCTGAGAAAATAACATCAGTAAAGCTGGAACTGGGACATGTGCTTTCATGATGTACTTCCTTGGTAAAAGAAAGCATTTTCATTCTCAAACTGTCTCTGAGACCTAGTAATGACTGCATAGGTCTTTGGACTACATAAAATTGCAAGCTGTAACTGTTCCCAGCTGAAAAGCATAAAAGCAATACTGAGCCTTTGGTTTGAATCTCTTCACCTCCATAAGCAACAAGCTTCACACAACTGGCCAAATTAGGTTGCTCACCATCCCTCACTTCAGCAAATGTTTCTGTTGACATCACATTACACTTTGAACCAATGTCTACATTGTGGTCTGTGGGTTTACCTTTGATCAGGACGGTACAAAATACTTTGTTCTTTGCCAACATATCTACTGCATTAACTTTTTCACCGACCATTGATACACTAGCTACATAGAAAGTAGGCTTGCAGATTTCTACATGATCAACTTGCTTTTTTGAGTGACCTTTCTTAATAACTGAATGAGACTTGCTTGATTTATAAAGTTTTTGAAAGTGGTTCCATTTTTTACACTTGTGGCATTGCTGACATGTGCATAGGCGTGTTGTTGCTTGCCACATGTTGCATGCTGTCTACGCTTGCTCAAGAGGCTGTTGAAACCATGCTCATCACTTGCAAGCATACTTGTGTGCCTTTCTGTGATCTCATGGATTTGACAAATCTCTATGGCTTTTCTTAACATTAAAACACTGTCACTAAGCAAAATTGTTCTCACTGCAGCACTATTAACACCACACACAAGCCTGTCCTTTATTAACTCATCTTTCAAGTCACCACATCTGCATGTTTTGCCCTTATTTCTCAAGTCAGTGATATAATAGGTTCATAGTTTCATAGGTGTGTACTAGGCTAATGGCCCTGGAGCCTTTACAAGCCTAGCCCATAGGATTACCCTGGCATCATGCCACCCGACCTTAGTTTCCAGCGCCTCTGTCGAGTAGAGCCACTGGACTGATCCCCATGGTGAGTTTTCTATTTCCCATCCACTCATCATGATTTATGTTGAAGAGGGCCAGTGAGGTGCTCTGTTTGACATGTATGGGAAGTCTATTCCATAGCATGGGCAGTCTCTGGGTTATGAACCTGTCACTCCAGCACATTCTGTTGATTGTGGTAATGAGGTTGAAATCTCTGGAGTGTGTGGTGCGGACGGATTGGGATTTCTTTAGATGTAGCATTTCTAACAGAGCTGAGTCAGACGTGGCTTTATAAGTCAAGCAGAAATCACCTCTAAGTAGGTGATATGAGACAGAGAATAGTTGGGGGGTTTTGAGTCTGTCCATACAGGACAGGTGTTTAAGGCCTAGGATCCTCATTGCAAGATACTTTTGCAGCCCCTCTACTTGTTGCAGGTGTCTAGTGAGGTACATGCCAAATGGGGCACTGTACTCTATGATTGGCCTAATGAGGGAAGAGTAGAGGAATACAATTACCTCTTTCTTCCTGGATGAAAAACCCTTAGTAATGAGATGTGCCACATGGAAGGACTTTCTGACTACAGTGGAAATGTGGTTGTCAAAAGAGAGGTTGCTGTCAACCTGTGTTCCCAGATCTCTTATAATGTCATCTGTGTTCAGCGGATTACCATCAATGTGGTTGTCATGGGAACTGGGTTTTTCCCAAAGGGGATGACGACACATTTTTTGGCATTGAGCTTTAGGCCATGGTTCTGACACCAGTCGTTGGTCTCAGTGAGGCCTTTCTGTAGGATGTCAACATCACTTGGGGAGTTAATAATGGCTCCCAACTTGCAATCATCTGCGAACTTTGTCAGCCAGAGTCCCTTTGTGTTGACCTGGACTTCTGAGAAGTAGATACCAAACAGGAGAGGACCCAGGACTGATCCCTGTGGGACTCCAGTTGTGACTGGTCTGCAGTCTGACTTGGAATCAGCTACTTTCACAGTGTGGGTTCTATCTGTGAGCCAGTTTGCAACCCACCTAGTGATATAGGGGTTGATGCCTAGCTTAGTGATTTTTTTCTATGATTCCTGAGTGGAGAATGGTATCAAAGGCCTTGGCCAGATCAAGGTAGGCTGTATAAACCACCTTTCCTTCATCCACAGCTCTGGTGACTGACTCAAAGAAGTTGACTAAGTTGAGCAGGCAAGATCTACCCTTCACAAAACCAAACTGTGTGGGATCCAGAGTTTGAGATTCCCTATATCCTTGTTTATTAGGTCCATGATGATGCGTTCCATAGCTTTGCATATCAGACTTGTCAGGCTAATGGGGCGATAGTTCCCAGGGTCTGTAGTCGCTCCTACTTTGTGGAGAGGGATGACTATAGCAGTGTATCATTCGATAGGGACAAAGCCTGAGGTGAGGCTGTGATTGAACAGGGCACACAGGTGAGATGCCAGTTCACTCTGTAGTTCATGTAGAACACAGCCAGGGATATTGTCAGGTCTCACAGAGGCTGTATCCTTGGCCTTGGACAGTGCTGTTTTAACCTGTGCAGCAGTAATACTGGGTGCCTGGCAATCTTCTGGTATTGTGATTGGTCCTTTGGGGGGGGGGGGGGTTGGCACTGAATCTGTCAGCCAGTATATCTGCAATATCTGTTGGCTCAGTAAAGGAGGTACCATTGTGCAGTAGGTCAAAGCAAATCTAGGTATTGCCATGGAGGTTCTTTACATAACTATAGAAAACCTTGTGGTTGTATTTACTATCTGCTGTAATACCATTTTCATAGCTAGCTTTAGAAGATTTGATGAGGGATCTCAACTTTTTCTTGAGGCTGATAAGGGAGTTTTTCCAGTCTTGGGACTTCACCTTATTCCACATCAGTTTTCACTTTCTGTTGTAGAGTTTGTTTATGGCAGGGGACCACCAGATTGGCTTCCTTTTTTTGGAGGAGAGCATCTTGGTTCTATTGAGTATGGTGAGATCCATGCATTTGTCTATGTGTTCTTACAGTGCATTGGTGTATGACTTGGTGGTCAGGCAACTATTCTCCATTTGCATGGGTGCCGTGAAGTTAGACACCTCTGTTCTTAGGAGCCCAAAGTTAGCTTTGGAGAAGTTTTTTATTGTGGTTACCTTTGCGAGGGGTGGGGCTTTACTTAGGTTGGGAGGGTGGCCTAATGGTTAAGGTGTTTGCCTTCCAAACACAAGGTGTAGGGTTTGAGTCTCACAAGGGATAATTGGCTAGGCTTAAAATGGCTCACAAGGGCAGCTAGCTTAGTATGAACCTAAGAGTACCTAAGAGTACTCTTGTGACCAAACCATACCAACCGTGGGTAAATCTAGCATTACCCACACCCAGGCGTGGGTTATTGCTATAATACCCCATGTATGATTTAAACAAGGACATAATCATATACTGATACTAAGATGCAGCATTAAAAAAATGGTTGGTATATTTGTATGCCAAAACAGCAAGAAAGTCATATAGAATTAAAGTTGCATAATTTCAACCTGAGAAGAAAGTACATTTTTTCATCACTGAAAATGGAAATATGCTAGCCAGTACACCTATGAATGTATATTATTTTATTTATTGATTTTTGTCAAGATCTTGATGAAAAGACATAGCACTCTGCTGTTTTGACTTCATAAGTAAAGTCTTGTAACATCTTAATTATTTGACCTTCAGTTAATATCAGTTTTCCTTCTATTATCTCCCAGGATTTCCGACATATTTTGAAAGAACAAAAGCTTTTCAAAAACAAAATAGGCATCCTGGGCAATAGTATAGTATCTTAAGAACCCTTCCTGCGATGATATGCTCCTTTGTTTTAAAGTCAGTCAAAATCTCCAAAAATATTTCCTGGGCAGCAGGAATAATGGCACAACAGACTGTCTAGAGCAGACTTCTGAGAATAAGATTATTATGGGTTTACTAAGGTACATTGACTAACTTCAAGTCAAAACAACAATGAACAAAACAAACTTGGCAATGGCAATTTCAGACGTGCTCTGCCATACTGCCGTACTTGTATATACTAATTCTGTGGTCACGTATACACTGAAAAAACTGAAAAGCCTCACAAAGTTTGAATGACTGTTAGTGAACTATTAGAATTTTTTGTTTAATATTAAGCACTTTATGCTCAACCAAGGGTCGAAAACTTGATTATTCCTATAATTCTGGGCCTCGGGACCTGACTATCTTGCAAGGTACAGTGGTGTTTAGATAATGATTGCAGGAGGTTCTTGTGAGAATCACAGCAAATCTTTAAAGCCAAATTGCATGATCCAACTTCCAGCAAATGCACAGGTTTGTTGGCCACGGTAGTCGAGTAATCCAAACTAGACCTATTAAATTTGAAATAACAATTTCAGTTTTCAAAAGACTCAATGAACAGTTTATCTACTGATTCCTGCAGTAGGATAACAGAATATTAAAGATCTTGTAAGGTGACCATGACTTAAAGTTTGCATTTTTGTTACCTCAGCGTTTACCCTTCTACATGCTGCTCTGAATCTTATTTGTTAATCTTCAAATGCTTGGGGGGACTACTTCTGCATTTAAGTTACTGGTTAGAGTTGGAAGAGCTAAATTTCATGGATTCTATCATCTTTAAGGTTTGTTAATTAGTTGATAGTCTGCAGTTCTATTACTTTTGGGGCTGGCATAATGATTAAGGTGTTTACCTCAAAGACACAAGGTACAGAGTTTGATTCTCACCTGTAAGGGAAATTGTCAAGGCTTAAAATGGCACACAAGACCGCTAGTCTAGTACATACCTATGAGCAAGATAAGCACATTGCCAAAAAGTCACAAGCTTAAATAATATCAGAATAGTATGATGAAAATAAAACAATCTAATTCTGGGTAACTATGCAGAAAATAAATACATAACATCAAAATGAATAGTAATAGAGTAAGTCAAAGTAAACTTTATATTCATTTAGGACTACACACATGAAGCCTAAATGAAATTTCATGCATCAGCTCATTCTTGAGATTACAGAAAAATAAAATAGAAAGTAAACAACACATACAAGTAGAAGGATAAATATAACTAATATATACATTACTACTCACAATACACATTAAAAAGAACAGCAACTTTTACCAACGCAAAATGCAAAATAAGAATACCCTCCCCTAAGTTAAATTAACCATCCCATTTAAAGTATACAAGGCACACTACAGATTGCACATTGCTTAAATTATTTGTCTAATTTTGCACTAGACGGGGTTAAAATATTACTAGCTAAGGATAAAATAAATAAATATTGCACTTACTTGGAATTTATATTGCACATACAAGACTACAAATATTGTAAAAAGAAAGTGAATTCGTTTATGTGCAGTTCCCCTGGGACTCGTGCCCAAGTTCAGAAGTCTAACCACTGTCGAATAGAAACTGATGTTGAATCTTGTAGTCCGGCAGCGAATGTTGCAGTATCTTCTACCTGATGCTAGATGCTTAAACAGTCCGTGCACTGGATGCACGGTGTCTTTTATTATACTGGTGGCCCTCTGATGCTTCTAGCAGAGTAAAGTTGTTGTATTATCGATGGAAGACTGGGACCCATTACCTTCTCTGAGACCCTCAGTTGTTGTATTATCGATGGAAGACTGGGACCCATTACCTTCTCTGAGACCCTCAGTTGTTGTATTATCGATGGAAGACTGGGACCCATTACCTTCTCTGAGACCCTCAGTTGTTGTATTATCGATGGAAGACTGGGACCCATTACCTTCTCTGAGACCCTCAGTTGTTGTATTATCGATGGAAGACTGGGACCCATTACCTTCTCTGAGACCCTCAGTTGTTGTATTATCGATGGAAGACTGGGACCCATTACCTTCTCTGAGACCCTCAGTTGTTGTATTATCGATGGAAGACTGGGACCCATTACCTTCTCTGAGACCCTCAGTTGTTGTATTATCGATGGAAGACTGGGACCCATTACCTTCTCTGAGACCCTCAGTTGTTGTATTATCGATGGAAGACTGGGACCCATTACCTTCTCTGAGACCCTCAGTTGTTGTATTATCGATGGAAGACTGGAACCCATTACCTTCTCTGAGACCCTCAGTTGTTGTATTATCGATGGAAGACTGGGACCCATTACCTTCTCTGAGACCCTCAGTTGTTGTATTATCGATGGAAGACTGGGACCCATTACCTTCTCTGAGACCCTCAGTTGTTGTATTATCGATGGAAGACTGGGACCCATTACCTTCTCTGAGACCCTCAGTTGTTGTATTATCGATGGAAGACTGGGACCCATTACCTTCTCTGAGACCCTCAGTTGTTGTATTATCGATGGAAGACTGGGACCCATTACCTTCTCTGAGACCCTCAGTTGTTGTATTATCGATGGAAGACTGGGACCCATTACCTTCTCTGAGACCCTCAGTTGTTGTATTATCGATGGAAGACTGGGACCCATTACCTTCTCTGTATTATCGATGGAAGACTGGAACCCATTACCTTCTCTGAGACCCTCAGTTGTTGTATTATCGATGGAAGACTGGGACCCATTACCTTCTCTGAGACCCTCAGTTGTTGTATTATCGATGGAAGACTGGAACCCATTACCTTCTCTGTATTATCGATGGAAGACTGGGACCCATTACCTTCTCTGTATTATCGATGGAAGACTGGGACCCATTACCTTCTCTGTATTATCGATGGAAGACTGGGACCCATTACCTTCTCTGAGACCCTCAGTTGTTGTATTATCGATGGAAGACTGGGACCCATTACCTTCTCTGAGACCCTCAGTTGTTGTATTATCGATGGAAGACTGGGACCCATTACCTTCTCTGAGACCCTCAGTTGTTGTATTATCGATGGAAGACTGGGACCCATTACCTTCTCTGAGACCCTCAGTTGTTGTATTATCGATGGAAGACTGGGACCCATTACCTTCTCTGAGACCCTCAGTTGTTGTATTATCGATGGAAGACTGGGACCCATTACCTTCTCTGAGACCCTCAGTTGTTGTATTATCGATGGAAGACTGGGACCCATTACCTTCTCTGAGACCCTCAGTTGTTGTATTATCGATGGAAGACTGGGACCCATTACCTTCTCTGAGACCCTCAGTTGTTGTATTATCGATGGAAGACTGGGACCCATTACCTTGTCTGAGACCCTCAGTTGTTGTATTATCGATGGAAGACTGGGACCCATTACCTTCTCTGAGACCCTCAGTTGTTGTATTATCGATGGAAGACTGGGACCCATTACCTTCTCTGAGACCCTCAGTTGTTGTATTATCGATGGAAGACTGGGACCCATTACCTTCTCTGAGACCCTCAGTTGTTGTATTATCGATGGAAGACTGGGACCCATTACCTTCTCTGAGACCCTCAGTTGTTGTATTATCGATGGAAGACTGGAACCCATTACCTTCTCTGAGACCCTCAGTTGTTGTATTATCGATGGAAGACTGGGACCCATTACCTTCTCTGAGACCCTCAGTTGTTGTATTATCGATGGAAGACTGGGACCCATTACCTTCTCTGAGACCCTCAGTTGTTGTATTATCGATGGAAGACTGGGACCCATTACCTTCTCTGTATTATCGATGGAAGACTGGAACCCATTACCTTCTCTGAGACCCTCAGTTGTTGTATTATCGATGGAAGACTGGGACCCATTACCTTCTCTGAGACCCTCAGTTGTTGTATTATCGATGGAAGACTGGGACCCATTACCTTCTCTGTATTATCGATGGAAGACTGGAACCCATTACCTTCTCTGTATTATCGATGGAAGACTGGGACCCATTACCTTCTCTGTATTATCGATGGAAGACTGGGACCCATTACCTTCTCTGAGACCCTCAGTTGTTGTATTATCGATGGAAGACTGGGACCCATTACCTTCTCTGAGACCCTCAGTTGTTGTATTATCGATGGAAGACTGGGACCCATTACCTTCTCTGAGACCCTCAGTTGTTGTATTATCGATGGAAGACTGGGACCCATTACCTTCTCTGAGACCCTCAGTTGTTGTATTATCGATGGAAGACTGGGACCCATTACCTTCTCTGAGACCCTCAGTTGTTGTATTATCGATGGAAGACTGGGACCCATTACCTTCTCTGAGACCCTCAGTTGTTGTATTATCGATGGAAGACTGGGACCCATTACCTTCTCTGAGACCCTCAGTTGTTGTATTATCGATGGAAGACTGGGACCCATTACCTTCTCTGAGACCCTCAGTTGTTGTATTATCGATGGAAGACTGGGACCCATTACCTTCTCTGTATTATCGATGGAAGACTGGGACCCATTACCTTCTCTGAGACCCTCAGTTGTTGTATTATCGATGGAAGACTGGGACCCATTACCTTCTCTGAGACCCTCAGTTGTTGTATTATCGATGGAAGACTGGGACCCATTACCTTCTCTGAGACCCTCAGTTGTTGTATTATCGATGGAAGACTGGGACCCATTACCTTCTCTGTATTATCGATGGAAGACTGGGACCCATTACCTTCTCTGAGACCCTCAGTTGTTGTATTATCGATGGAAGACTGGGACCCATTACCTTCTCTGAGACCCTCAGTTGTTGTATTATCGATGGAAGACTGGGACCCATTACCTTCTCTGAGACCCTCAGTTGTTGTATTATCGATGGAAGACTGGGACCCATTACCTTCTCTGAGACCCTCAGTTGTTGTATTATCGATGGAAGACTGGAACCCATTACCTTCTCTGTATTATCGATGGAAGACTGGGACCCATTACCTTCTCTGACACCCTCACCACTGTGCAGCTTCCAAACCACACTGTGAGGTTGCTGGTGAGGATGCTCTCTATTGCACCTCTGTAGAAGGTGGAGAGAATATGAGGAGGAAGCTTAGCTTTCTTCAGCCATCTTAAAAAGTGGAATCATTGGTGCCCTTTGTTTACCAATTGATTGGTATTTCCTGACCACGAGAGACCCTCTGATATGTGTACACCATGGAATTTTATACACTTAACCCTCTCTAGACTCTCATCACTGATCATCAGCGCTGCACGATTTGTTCTCCTTTTCCTGAAGTCGATGATAATCTCCTTGGTCTTGCTTACATTCAGGTCACGGTTGTTCCCCTCGCACCAACTGATCAGAGATGCCACCTCCTCTTTGTACTCCCTTTCATCCTCATCTGTGATGAGCCCCACATCTGCGGTGTCATCAGCAAACTTGATGATATGGTTGGTCTTGTGCCTAGCATAGCAGTCATGGGTCAGGATTGTGATAACAATGGGCTGAGAACACATCCCTCTGGAACCCTGGTGTTAATAGTGATGCACTTTGTGTTCTTACCCGAACACACCCTCTGTGGTCTCTCAATCAAACTACAGGATCCAGTTACAGAGATATTTACTGATTCCTAAACGTACCAGTTTTTCTATCAGCTGCACTGGTACTAGCATTAAATGCAGAGCTGACGTTTATGAGCAGCATCCTCACATAGTTGTCTTTACCCTCTAGATGTTCAAGAGCGCTATGTTGTGCTACTGATATGGCATCAGCCATGGATCTGTTGGCTCTATAAACAAACTGCAGAGGATCAAAATCAGGAAAAATGCAGATAAATAAAGAAGAAATGCATGAATGCTATATGCCTCAAATGTTTCATGTTTCTAAATGAAGTGAGTTACAGAGTACATATCTGGCTGCCTTATAAGGTTTTGCACCTCTTGAAAGAAAGGATTTTGAATATCTGGTATTGAATATAATTAATAACAAAATAAGCTTTATTGGTACCATACTATTTATTCCAAAGAGAGATAACATCTAAATTTTTAAAACTGATAATGCTTCTTTATTTACAAGAAATTCAGTACACTTGTCTCTGTTATAACAAGAATTATCATTCATCTAACACATCACAAAAACATGAATATGGTTTGTGACACTGCTAATTAATTTAGCATTTTTTTCAATTTTAGCAAAACCTAAATGATCACACCTATTATAGTGAGCGGTATGAAAAATAAACTTGTTTCAGGCCTCCACCTTACTCCCAATATAGGGAGGATTGCCCATGTAAACCCTTAACTACTGCAACTTACACTAGCCAGGCTCTGTGGCTCAGATGGATGAAGCCCTGGTACAAGATGTGTAGGCTACTCTACAGCTCCTTTTATTTTTGTCATGGATTAATCAATTGAGTAATCAAATGTCAATAAATAAATAATAAATACAATTAACATTTTAGTGAATATATCAGTTACCCTTTTGTGCAAATCTTAAGCATCCCTTGTGGGAATAAGTTCCACTTGTAGCCTCAGAAGTAAATGGCATTCATTGACGATCACAAGAACATAACCACCAGGAGTCTTCGCTCAGCACTGTCTGGTTTAAAATTACTGTAAGGAATCTGCCTTATTAGCAGCTGGGTTACCGAATACATATAATGCTGAACAGGAGGAGTGTATTTGAAAATGAACATTTTCCTAAACAACTGAAGCATCTCTTGCATCCCCTCTACCTTGTTATAATGACTGATATGACAAGTTTGTAAAATTCTGAACAGATTGTAGAGCAAGTTTCATAAGGATGCATGCCATGATGTCATCTTCTGTTCTGTCTTCTATGCTGCTGTAAGGGGGTGGAATAATAACAGCCTGTACTGGGATGGTTTCAGCATATTGGTGTGGTACAGTATACAATTTAAAGGTTTCTTACAACTTATTTACATGTGGTGGAAATCAGTGTTTTCACTATCACTCATGATTTTTACTTCAACAATCCAATGTTTCTGTTATCCTGCCCCTTTTTCCTGTTGTGCCGGAATAATTTATTCCTTTAGTTTTGTCATAAAATTTGGAATGCGATTCTATAATTGTCTCCGTTTCAGAAATGGAAATGTCACCATATGCCGTGTATGCATGCTGAAGTACATGTGCATGTGTATGTTCAAGTTCCTGTTGCAATACCATTGCAATAGCTGAATCTGCAAGCAAAGCCATAGATAATGCAGCTCTGAGTCTGGGTGTCCATAATGTATCAGTAGTGTAATGTGTGTTGCTTGTTCAAATATTCAAAACATGGAAAAAAAGGCTGTCTTTAATGAAAAAATATATCTGACAAGAAGGTTGAAAAACAAGTCATAATGTAGAAGATGAGCAAAATTTGTCATCAAGTCGGTAGCCTGATGGTTGCTTGGATAGAACATTTTAGAAGTGAGACTATAAGTGATCGTGCATAGCAAAATAGAATTTCAAAAGCATTAATTTTATAATCTGACTAATCAAGCATGGTTTGTATTAAAAATAACTGATTTTAAAGATGGTACAAAATGATTTTCAGAGAGCAGGACATACAATCCTGTTAAAGCAACAATTAAAAATGCACATGTCGATGAAACATAGCTGGATATTGTGGTGATTTATATAGAGTGATTTAAGCAATCCAGTCATTATACAAAAGGGTAATACTAAATGATTTTTGTATATAAGTGAAACTGTACAGTTTAATAGTGACAAACTGTTTCAGCTTGCATTAAAATTAATGATCAAATGATGAAAAAAGTAGACTGAATATCTGTGAATTAATAAATTATGTATAAAAGAAAAATGAAGCATTATGTTTAGATCTACTATGAAAACTCAACCAACAAGACAATGAGGAATCACATTACTAAACACTAATGCCCAAAATATCAAAAGTGTGAAAACTCTAAATGTAACTATTTTGTTGCAGGAGGGGCAATCCTCCCACACACTCCATGTGGATGGCAAGGCATCACATCTCAAATGTACATATATAACTACACAGTCAAAGAAACTCAAAGATGGGAAAACCCTTCCTAAAGAAAATAATCACTACCAGTGCATACTTAGAAACCACAATGGCACTGATTTCCTGTGGAAAACACTCATTAGTTCTTGGGGAATCTAATTTCAATCACCTATGGATAAACCATTTTTTATATTAGTCCAGCTGATTTCATATAAGATTTTTGGGTGACTGACTAAACAAAAATGTGCAAGGAGAGCATTAATTCAAACTAAGAAAAAAATATGAGTCAGAGCTGACAAAAGACATTGAATATTATAGCAATAACTGACAATGTTTGTGTGGTACATTAAAGATTTACCCATGGTTGGTGTGGTTTAATCACAAGGGCAAAGCCCAAGTGATTAAATAAAGCCAACCATGGGTAAAACTTATATACCACACCATGGAGTTGTTATTGCTATTATACAATGACATTATTTAAGAAAAGATACTTACTTTTCTTAAATAATGGCTTTGTACAAGGCCTCCATGGTGCCCCTCTGTGTTTTTCCCAGTATCCTGGGCCTTTTCTGATGTACTGCACATGTGTATGGGACTTGCATTCCCAGTCTTGTGCAGTACATCAGTGCTGCCCAAAGGAGGAAATGGAGAAAGGAACATTTCCATTGCTTTTTTTTTTTTATTTAAAATAAAAAAGAAACCGGGAGACTTTTAACATTTGTGAGAGCTGGGACAGAGAAAATAAAAGGATAGTCAGGCATGTTTCTTTAGTTTTGCAGAATGTACCTGCTTATCCTTTTTATTTTTCTCTGTGCCATCTCTCTCATTCATTTGAGGCCTTCAATTTTGTAAATTTATTAAAAAAAAAAAAAAAGTAAAAATGTTATGAGCTATACTAGTGGAAAAAAGTCCGGGCGACTGGACCTTTTTCCATTGGTATATTCTCAGATTTGCAATGGGCACGCTGGTTGGGCTGACCAATCAGCACGCGCATTTTAGAATGTTAATGGCCAGTCATTGTATAATATATATATCACTATAAGGAAGCACTTAGATGTTGATTTGGGTGTGGGAAGAAGAGTTTGGCAGTAAGAAAATGTGCATGATTAAAATATGCATGGATAAGCATGGACACAGTGGTACACTTGAATAAAGTACAAACAACAGGGATTAAAATGCAAAGCAGTTGATACAGAAATTGACAAAGTGTCTGACAAAATAAAAGCAAGTACAGACCACAAATGTCATCCCTTAACATGATTAAAGTTCCATATTGTGAAATAAACTGACCCCCACATTATTTGGTCAATCAGAGGTTCTCAGTAAGACCTGGAATGGAATTAGGAAAAGGAGCTGTTTTGCCTATGATTTCTATGCAAGAAGTTATGTTCGCACATACAATTAAATAAGTCAGACATTTTACTAGACATGTACACATGAGAACATGACTCTAGATGTGCAGATAATTGTCTGTGATATATGAAGGCAAACAAATAAGTTTTAATTTGTATATAACACAAGAAGGTTAGCACTGTTCCATAAATATTTCCATATGAAATTAATACTTTAAAAAAACAAGTGACTTACAGGCTGCATGCTATCAGGTGAAACCTTAGATGCTGAAGAAAACTAGCATTGATATTTGCACTGTAAGTTCCACATACTGAGGCCTATTCAGTGTTATTTGCATTGGTGATTATACAGTTAAGCATATGTTTCATAGTGCTATAACTATCTCAGTAAATAATCACTAAGATAGGAATTGTGTGTTGCCATGTGAAAGCTTATACCTAGTTAATAAAAGCATTTTAACAACATATGCCTAAGTTTGTATAGTTTCCAAGATATGACAACTTGTTTGTGAAAGTTTAGCAAAAAATATAATTCTGGGTTTGTGTGCATTTTAAATATATTGCAGCATTTCTGGAAAGATTATGAATGCACTGACTATTATCATTGTAAAGAATACTTCTTACTGATAGCATTGCTATTCATACAATTTTTAATACCTTTTATTGTTCATAAAAATATTTACATTTGTTTATCTTATGCTTTTTAAGTTGTTTTTTTCAGAAAATGATTTGGAATACAATGATGTGTGTAGGGGTGCTAGAGGTGTGACATTCCACACCATATAGGTGTTAATGGATGTGATGTTTGGGATATACGTACCTATGAAAGTGCCAAAGTCACCATTAATCCAATAGTAATAACGTGACAAAATTCCTTGCCAAGAAATGAAGGTTTTGTTATAGATCTGATGGGGAGGCATTCATAGAAAAAGACCTGTTATAAGTGCATTTACAAATAGAATTAAGAGAGTTGTCAAAAAGTTTGCAGTAATTAATAGGCATAAAGTGTCAGACAAGTATAAGCTGGCATTCAGAGAGGCATCTGAGCCTGACATTTGTAGCAAGTGAAAGACCAAGTACGCCAAGGAATTTATTTATTAATTTATTGGCATTTGTTTACTGGGATAGTCCATTGGGTCATGTAGAGCCCATTTTCAGTGGATACCCAGGGAGAAAAGCTCCACAAGTAAGACTGATACAGTACAATTCCAGTACAATTCAAAATAATTAAAAAAAATTACATACAAGAAATAAAACTACAATTTTAAGTAGTATAAAATAAATATATAGAGTGAGAGGATAAGTTTGAAAGTGGATATTCCTAAGACACAGAGGAAGCAGGGATGTTGGCTACAAGTAATTCCCATCACAAGTGCTATCTGGAATGATGACTTTAAGACATTCCTAAGACATACTGCTATTTAGATGATGAATACAAGGAATTTCTAATACATGGTGCTATCTAGAATACTGACTAAAAGTAATACAAAGTTACATAATTACATGGTTACATTAGAACCACCAAAGGCTCAAAATTGGACCATACATAAAGCACATTCCTTTATGTCATATGCAAATCTATGCTCTCACACATAGGAGTCCAGTTGTTTCTTGAAAATATTTAAATGAATGGATTCTCTAATATGAAGATGTATCCAGTTCCACAGTCTGGAGATTGACTGACAAAATTTTCTTTGTTTAGTGTTACCTAGAGTGAAGATTATACAGAATTACTAATATGCATGCTGCTTAGAATGATAAATGTTATTCATCATGATAATTTACAGCATCTTGGACAGGCTAAAGGAGTATGGGATTTGAGTAAGCAAAGACAAAAACATTTCCTGTTGTGGTCACGTAGTTTATAAGACTGGCCTAAACATGTAAGATAAGTTGGGAAATAGCCTAGAAGTCACCTAAGCTTCAGTGTGTGTGTATGTGTGTGTGTGTGTGTGTGTGTGTGTGTGTGTGTGTGTGTGTGTGTGTGTGTGTGTGTGTGTGTGTGTGTGTGTCTTAAAATAATTCATACCTTCAAACGAATGAACTGCAACTGAAAGTTTCAAGTTTACCTCTTAGTTATAGTACATCCATGACATGTACTATTACAAATTAGGTCTCCATGGAAATTAATGGACAACAGTGAACACATCTTCAAGGAACTTAAGACAATTATCATGTGACCCCCCCCCCCCCCCCCACACACACACACACACGCACCTTTAATTGTTAGGCTGGCATTTAACTACCACTGTTGTATTGTACAAATTCTACAGTTATATAAAAAAAATACTTACTGCATTACTCTGTCATTGATGAAATCTGAATACTCTGAATCATGAAATCTGAATGTGTGTGCCCAACCAGACAGGGAATTCTTTAGTCTTGTTTGATAGTACAGAAATATAACTGGTAGCTATATGTTTATGGTGATAACAGATCACTAGCGACTGTTAATTATAATTTATGAATGGAAGTACTTCTGATGGCTGCAAAGAGAATCAATGCTGGGCTCTATTCATCATGTGATAGTGAATATAACAGAGCAAAATGCAAGGAATTTCTAATAGATGGTGCTACCTAGAATGCTGATTACAAATAACATAAATGTACATGGTTATATCATTATGTCAGAAATGCCAAATGTTCCCTTAGACGATGCTGCAAACAAATTAAACTGCTCTAAATATCCTAAATAGGCTTGCACCTCCTAGAAGGAAGAGACTAAAACAAATAATACAATTTGGCTATCCAAAGAGAGTAGAATGCTAATGCAGAATAGAGGAAAAAGCATAGAAAAAAATGGCAAAAATGTAAAACATCTCAATATCTTGAAAACTTCAGAATGCTTTACAACTGTACTAAAAAGCAAATAAATGAAGACAAAAAAACTATACTGTAATGACTTTCAGAATAATACTAAACACAACCCTAAAATGTTGGATATCCATTAAAGAAATCTTACATTACAGCCAAAAAACTCAACTCAAATCCATCTCCCAATAACTCACCACTCAAAACTGCATAACAGTTCAACTCTTATTTTCTAAATAGTATAGCATCTCTAACCAAGGATCCCTTGACATCTTATCTCAACCCTGCCCAACAACCACATATCACCACATCCACTTTCACCTTCAAACCAGTGCCCACATCCTATGTATAACAAACTTAAACCATGTTCTTCTTCAGCTGATAACCTTCCAAGTGAGTAACTAAAAATAGCAGCCAATAACATTGCCTATCCTGCCTCAATCCTTGTAAATAGATCAGTCCAGGAATCCCACATTCGGTCTCTCTGGAAAAAGTCACATTTTCAGATTATAAGTCAAGTAGCATAAAGCTGTATACAGCAATACAAATGTAAGGTAACTACAGAAGTAGGTCCCTGTAGACTTTCATCAGGGACCTCAGGGGCAACTGTTAGATTAGGGAATTCTATTTTAAGTAGTTATTAGGTAGGCTAAAGGGTAAAATAGGCCTACAAATTGTGTTTCATTTATGCATAATAGACAGTTAAGCAGAAAGAAAGAATAACCTTGCTGGTCAAGCATGAAAGACAGTTTATTAGAAAGGAAGGATAAGCATAAAATGTGCAGAAAATACAGAAATACAGAATGTTCTTTTCTCAAGGGAAAGAAACAATCTTGCCAGGTACAGAATGTTCCTTAATGGAATGTTAGATTAACACCAGGCCTGGAAACCAAAGGAACCAAAGCTAAGAGGGTGTGCAAAGCATTACAGTGTTTTGATATTATTACAATATACTTCAAAAACAGTTAGGAAGTCAGTTATGGTTAGTTAGTTCATTCAACCTGACATTACAGAAAAGATTACAGACACTCGAGCCTGAGTACTGAAGTCAGGTCAAATAAAGATGATTTCCATTTACATCATTCAGCAGAATCAGAATATATGTACAGAAACTTTGGATATATTTAGCAGCACTGTTATTATCAGCACTGTTAATAAAAACAGTATCCAAATATTGTGAATATCTAATAAAGCCTTATTGAATGAACTACAGTGTTTGAAGAATTCATTCTGAAAAGTACACAAGACTTGGCCCATAAAGGAGAGACTGCCACCTGTTGAGCATGAGTTTGGGTAATTAACAGATAAAGACTTTAGTTTAAATCTCAATTCAGTTGTTTCCAGTTAATTCCAGTACAGTGCAGTCGTATCAATTCTTACATTATCCCTCTGCACAAAGGAGAATTAAACAGACATCACTAACTTTAAACATACAGAAATCTTATCTCCCCTCACCAAAATACTTGAAAAATTTATTCAGAAACAATTGCTAGACTATTTCTTGCAGGGAGAACTCCTATTCCCTACACAACATGGCTTCCATCCTTTCCATAGTGCTAGCACTGTCCTTCTAATCTATATTCATACTGTCAACAAAGCTAGAGATAATGGCAAACTAGTCTATTCCTTATTTCTAGACTTCTCTACAGTCTTCAACACAGTTTGTCACAGCAAACCTCTACTTAAAATGTCCTCACTAGGTCTCTCCCAACCCACCCTTCTGTGGTTCAAAAGCTAACTGTCCAATAGGTATCAGTCAGTAAAATGGCACTCCACACTCTATCCTTATCTCCCAGTCATTAATGGTATACCACAAGGCTATATCCTTGGTCTCCCTCCTCTGTAATATTTTCACCAATGCCCCCTATACATTCACACAACAGGCCACCCTAATACCATATACAGATGATTCCACTCTCATTTAAACATCTGGCAACATGGTACACCTCAAAAAAATTACTCAAGATGCTTTAACAGCCACTGAAACATAACATCATAACTCACAACTCACGCTCAACCCAAAAAAGACCAAACAACTACTTTTTGTCTCCAAATCCTTCTCTCGTGAAAAAAAATTAAGTCTTCTCTCTTTTGATAATACAACCATCGAAGTCACTTCTCATAGCAAATTATTAGGGATGATAGTGGATGATAATCTTACATCAGACCTGCATACACAAAACGGCATTAGAAAACTCATCAAAAATTAGGGATGCTTTACAGAGTGAAAAAAACTTTACACTGATGCAACTAAAACTGGAATTACCACTACTTATCTTCTTCCCCACACTTCTTTATGGTTCTCCCATACATTCATAGGTGTTTACTAGGTTAATGACCACAAGGGCATTTTTACGCCTAGCTATGAATCCCAAATCTCTGACAGGTATCGGTACCCTTGATAAGTGTAAGTAGGGGTTTGAGAGGTGAAACATTTACAAGCAGTGGCCTGAGAGATTAACCATTTACAGGCTGCCTCTGCCCATTAGAGACATAGGTGCCAAGTCAGGGATGAATTTCCTGCTCCCCATCCAATTGTCCAAGTTGCAACTGAATTGGGTTAAGGAGGAACTCGGCTTCACATAAGTTCATAGGTGTGTACTAGGCTTATAGCCCTGTAGCCTTTGCAAGCCTAGCCCAAAAAAAATGCCCAGGCACCATGCCACCCGATGTTACTTCACAGTGCCCCTATCCAGTAGGGCAACTGAAATGATCCCTAGAGTGGACTTTCTGTTACCCATCCACTCGTCAAGATTTCTCTTGAAGAGGGCCAGCGAGGTGCTCTGCTTGACATGAATGGGAATCTTATTCGAGAGTATGGGCAATCTTTGGGAGATGAACCTGTCCCTCCAGCATGTTCTGGTTAATTATGGTAATGAGGGTGTGATCTCTGGAGCATGTGGCGCAGGGAGATTGGGATTTCTTTAGGTGTAGCATTTCGAGTAGGGCTGGGTCAGACATGGCTTTGTAAGTCAAGCAGAGATCACCTCTAAGTAGATGATAAGAGACTGAGAGCAGCTGATGTTTCTTGAGTCTGTCCATGTAGGATATGTGTTTAAGGCCTAGAATCCTTTTTGTGTGGGAGACCCTGTTCCAGAGAAGGGGTAGTCTCTGGATTACATACCTGTCTCTGCAGCAGGTCCTATTCATATCACAGGCAAGGTTTAAGTCTTTAGAACAGGTAGTTTTGGTGCTTCTTGTTTTGTGGACATGCAGGAGCTCCATCTGAGTGGGGTTTGACAATGTCTTGTATGCCAGGCAGAGACAGAGCTTTGAGGTGGTCTTCGCAGGACATGTTACCTATGCCGTGTACTCTTTAAGTGAGGAGCCTCTGTGGACATTCCAGTTTTTGGATATGCTTTGTTAGGTACATACCAAAGGGAGCATTGTACTCAGTGGTAGGTCTGATGAATGCCAAATATGGTGGAACAATGACCTCATTTGACTTAGATACCATAACTTTGTTTATAAGTTGCACAACATAGAATAATTATCTCACTACTTCAGACATGTGATGGCCAAAGGTTAGATTGCTGTCTATGTGTGTCCCCAAATCCCTGACAACTGTGTCAGCTCTTAGGGGTGTGTTGTGAATATGATAGCTACCAGAGATGATATTATGCATTTCCTGGCATTTAGTTTTAGTCCATTGTTCTGGCACCAGTTGTCTGCCTGTGTCAGACCATCCTGGAGAACATTTGTGTCAGTGGGTGAGTCAATGACACCTCCTAATTTGCAATCATCTGAAAATTTAGTCAGCCAGAGGCCATTTACATTGGCCTTGACTTCAAAGAAGTAAATGCCAAAAAGGAGCAGACCCAGGACCGATCCATGAGGGACTCCACTTGTGACTGGCCTTTTTGTAGAGGTGGACTCCTCAGTTCTAACTTCCTGGATCCTATCTGTGAGCCAGCTGACAATCCACTGGGTTGCATAACTGTTTGTACCTAACATAATAAGTTTGCCAACGATGTCCGAGGGGGGGATTTTGTCAAATGCCTTGGCCAGGTCAAGGTAGGCAGTGTGAACCATTTTTCCCTGATCTATTGCTTTGGTGGCCTTCTCAAAGAAGCCCACCAGGTTAAGTAGGCATGACCTTTCCTTGATGAAACCAAACTGTGTTGGGTCCTATGTCTGGAGGTTTCCTATGTCATTACTAATCATTTCCATGATAGTTCTTTCCATGGCTTTTCGTATGAGACTAGTGAGATTTATGGTCTGTAATTTACAGGGTCTGTAGATGGCCCAGCCCAACTTTGTGCAGAGTGATGACTATTGCTGTTCTCTATTCATGAGGTACAAAGCCTGTTTGGAGGCTACAGTTAAATAGCAATTCCAGAGGGTCTGATACATCATATTTCATGTTAATTAGAAGGTATCCTTGGCCTTAGAGAGAGCATTAAGGACCTGTTCCCTAGTGAAAGCAGGGGGAGTTATATTTGATGATATTTTCTGACAGATGGTTGATGGGGAGAGAAGATTAAAATTGATTTGTCGGCCAGTAGGTTTGCTATATTTTCAGGCTCATTATTGGTGGCTCTATTTACAATGAGCTCTGTACACAATTGTGTATTGCCATATCTAAAGAATGTCTTGAGGTTGTCCTTGGCCTGGGATGCCAGATTTGCCTCAAATTTGGCTTTGATAGACTTTATTTGTCCTCTGAGTTATTTATTTAGTTTGAGAGAGCTTTTATCCTGTTGGGTGCTGTACCTCCTAATTTTTACCATGATGTTCTTCTTTCTGTTATACAGACTACTGATGTGATTCCACCAGGGTGGCTTGTTTTCCTGAGTTAGTTTTGTACTTCTTCCTAGTGGGTATAGCTGCCTCTCTCTATGTAGCTATTAACATGTTCGTATACAGTTTCAGTGAACAGTTCTGCATAGCCAGTAGTGTTCTCAGGGTTTATTGGGGGGGGGGGCGCTTGAAATTTTGCCAGGTTATCACTTAATTGTAGGAAGTTAGACTTACAGTAGTTCCTGAATATTCCAGGCTTTATTTTTACTTCAAAGGAAACCATTTTGTGGTCTGACCTTACTGGAGAAGACATTACACTAGGGGGTGTGCAGCACTCTCCCATATTAGTGAGGCCAGCTCCAGTATGTTTCCTTACAAACCTCCAGGACTCACAAAAAATAAAATTTGAACAAGCTATAACAATGTTGCTAAATTTGTAGCAAACACTTTCAGAACCCACCACTGTATTAAGCCTGAACTGGTTAGAACTTTCTCATCAATTAACATATACACAGCTTCTTGCCACCTAGAAAATTGTCTAGCATCCATCTGCATGTCCAGCACTAAAATCCATTCTACACAACTATGTTCCCAGTTGGTCATTATAATCCAGTGACCCAAAACTCCTGTCCGTGTACAGACCTATCAAATCTGCTGGACATTATCTGTACTTATTCCAAGTTGCTAAGACCTGGAATTCCTTACCTGTATCCATCGGGTCAATACCCTTCCTCCCATCTTTCAAAAGTACTCTGAAAGACTTCCTAGCTAAAGTCTGGCTCAAAATCAGGATAAACTATATCCTTAAATGTGAACAAATATATTTTCATTCCTTATACCTCCTTACTCTCCCTACTTCACTTCCTTCCTTACTTCTATCAAATTCTCTTCCCTGACATTCTTTCTAAATATTCCATAAGCCTGCTTTTCTCTCACTTCATATTGCAATTTCTGTTTGTATTAGACTAACTTACCTTTAATTTCTACAAACTCTCTAAAGTTTCTCTAAATATTAAATGATTGTCGTATATTTTGTATCAGTTCTTAACCAATGTTTTATATTATGTTTAATGTGTTAAAATTATTTAAACTGCAGATGTTTTTTTTTTGAAGATTGTAAAATTATTGTTCTTAAAATGTTTTGTTGTAATTTGGAGCTTTTCTCTTCTGGCCTCTGCTGAACACTGGCTTTTAACCAGTTAAATAAATAAATAATGACATGAAAGTGATGATGGTCCCAACCATGCATCCACTGCTTGTGTCTTACAAATGCATTCCTTTTGCAGTTAAACATGATAAAGGTTTCTGTACAGATATACTCCAGAAATGACACCTTAGTGTCAAAATGTAAATTTCATTAACAAAGGATTGCTCAGAGGTGATAGCTTGCTACAGCATGCCTTTCTTTGATGAAGAATAGATGTTTACATGTCAAGGAATGTTACTATGTGGTTCCCCAGTGATAGGTGCTATACACATCTTGAGGTAATAACAATAAAGCTCCTCTTTTGACAGCTTATGTGATGACTTGGTATTACTAAGAAAATAGACATTTAGACTAAGGTTGCACTGGATGTGAAATGATACAAAATGTAGTCTGTATATATGAATGTACAATGTATGATTTCAACAAATGGATAACAGGTCATTGATAAGTTTTACCACAGAATGCTGGTCTCACACACACACACACACACACACACACACACACACACACATACACACTACATAGGTTATAATTAGCAATTACGCCAAATGTTTCAGTTACCTTGCTTTTGAAATGTGCTGGTGATGTGGGACATGGTATATACACAATACATATAGACTAGTTAAGAAGCTTTCAACAACAAGACAATTTATAGCCAGTTTTTGGAGAAATGAGTTACAGCGAACCGTCTGATAAGAAAAAATGTACTTGCAAAGTAATGGCTATGTAACATCCAGCTCTTGGCAGGACAAATAATATCCAGCCTCTTTGAGAATGAGTGATCACTGTACCCACATATCAAGAGAGATGCCTAATGAGTCTCTTGTCTAGAGTAGGGTAGATAATGGCATGCCTTCCTAAAGGGAAATGAGGGGTGGCCAAACGCAGCTTTTACCAGAGAAGGGAGTGTTCTAAAATATAAAGTGTGCAGGATGTTCCTGATGCAGTGACCATTAATGCAAAAGTCCTTCCCAAGCAACCTACCAAAACCAGGGATTTAAACCCCTGTCGCTTAGATAGAGGTTATTCTGAGCTTCAGATGAGGCACCCTCAGTCTTTAAATTTATTACAGGGTAGTGAGTGCATAGTTGAGAAAAACTGCAAAGGGCTGTTCAAATGAGCATCAAAACATATGACTAGTATATTACTACAAAGAGAAGGAGAATACTAATCTTTACAATGCCTGGGATTCAAGGACTTCTGTTCATAAACAACAATGCCACGCAAAGCCAGGTATTATGAGTATCTTAGAAATGCACACTGAAACCTAGAATATTAACAAAGTGCCCAGTGATAATGTTGTGCTTGTTTTTCTTATTATGTAGAACTGCTTGGGTTTATGTTTGTGCTCCTGTGACCATATTTCTATATTGTCTGAAACACTAAGTTACATGAATCTGTTACTAAGTATTTATTATGTAGCTACAATGGTATGTTATGTTCTGCACATATCCAACATCATGCATCCTAAACATGAACTAAGGGCACCCTTACCCTTTATCCATGTCACAACGCAACAGAGAAAAATAAAGTTGACTCTTGGGAAGTTCAAATATTTGCAGAAGGGCAAAGAAAATTTGTGATGCTGATACAAATAAACTCATCAACAAATATTGTAATCATGATCTAAAGAGTAGTGTAAAGCCTACACCTATGACAGTGCACATGATGCTAGATTTTCCATTATATTGATCCCCCATTCAAGATACTGTATTCCCATTAAGGAAACTTATGTTATAAAATAGACAGTGCCCATAAATTTATTCATATTTAAAGTGAACTATGAAGAAACATTACTATGCGTGGCATAAATGGAAATCAGAATCCACTATACAAACAAAACTTTAGACTTACAAACACTTCAGGCACTCAAAGGGGAATACATTATTACAATAAATGCATCCAATTCCACATATAGAAGAGTACAGAACATGAAACTAGGCCATCCAACATTATATTGCAAAACTCTAAAAATTTCTTACAATGAATATAGGGTGTATTATAGGTTCAAAGGTTTATAGGTAAGTACTAGGCTAACTGCCCTTGCAGGCCATTTTAAGCCTAGCCAATTCCCCTGTTTGTACTCAAAATAACCTATCCCATTTGATTATAAATTGTCCTTACCTATTCCATGCTCGATAATTATATCATCATCATCACCATCATCATCAGCCCCCTTTTTCCCATTTTTCGACATGGGGTCGGGGTATCGTGCTGTCACCAACTCTCTCGATTCAGTGACACACTCCTGCCTTCTTTAACACTCATGCCTAATTGTCACAATTCTTCTTTCACACAATCCATCCATCTCTTTGCTGGATGTCCTCACTTCCTCTTACCTTCTTCCTGTCTGTCCCAAATCTTCCTCACCAGATTGTCTTCTGCTTTTCTACACGAGCCCAAACCACCGTAATCTGTTCTCTTTGATCTTTTCTGCAATTAGAGCTACTTTGGCTTCTGCTCTTATGTCGTCATTTCTTCGTCTGTCTCACTGTGTACATCCTACCACCTTTCTCAGGCACTTCATTTCCATCACCTCTAGCTTCTTCAACTGTTCTGCCTTTACTGCCCAGGTTTCTGTACCATACAGTAGTACTGGTCACATCACTGTCTTGTACACCTTACTTTTCAGCTTCTTTGGCATTCTTCTCTCTTAGACTACACCTGATAATCTATGCCAGTTGGCTGCAGCCCCTCTGATTCTAGCTTTGACCTCTTCATTCAGACTACCCTTCTCCTCAACTACCCCTCCCAGATACTTGAAGCTGTTTACCTGTTCCATTATCTTCCCTTCTATCTCTATTCTCATCTTCTTCTGATTTCCCCAATCTGCTGCCATTACCACTGCCATTTTATCTGTGCTTAGTTTCATCCCATGCACCTTCAGATTTGCATTCCATTCTCCTATCCTTTGCTGAAGTTTTAGCTCAGAGTCTGCCTGTACTGCCACATCGTCTGCATACAGCAGCTTTGTTGATCCATCCCCTCCAACCTGTTTGCTAACGTAGTCCATCACCAGTATGAACAGCAGTGGGCTCAGAGCTGAACCCTGATGTACACCCAGTCCCACTGGGAACTCCTCTGTGAGGTAGAACACTGTTCGTACTTGAGTCATTGGGTCCTTATGTATAGCCTGCACTAATTCTACCAATGTTTCTGGGACTTCAAACCACCATAGTACTGCCTAGATCAGCTTTCTTGGGACCTTGTCATATTCTTTCTCCAAGTCTAGGAATGCCCAGTTGGACTCTCTCCTCATCTGTAGCTTATTCTCAAGTATCTGTCTCAAAGCAAACATCAGGTCAGTTGTGCTGCATCCTGCTCTGAATCCAAACTGCTCATCTCCCATATTACATTCTACTACTCTGCATAGCCATTTATCAGTCACCCTCTCCAGAACTTTCATGCAATGAGATAGGAGATTGATGCCTCTGTACTGCCCAAAGTTTTGGATGTCCCCTTTGTTCTTGTACACTATCACGAGTATGCTCATTCTCCAGTCATCTGGGATACACATTTCTCTCCACACTCCTATTAGTACCCTCAGGAGCCATTTCTCCCTTATTTCACCCAGCATCTTTATCATATCTGCTGTGACCTCATCTGAGCCTGCTGCTTTCCCTGACTTTATCTTCCTTAGTGCTTACTTCTTCTAGGGTGGGCTCCTCTTCTTATTTCATTGCAGGCTGTTTCTGGGACAGTACAGCTTTTGTGGGGTTTTCTTCATTCAGAAGCTGCTGGAAATACTCCTTCCATTTGCCTTTGGTGTCCTGTGGACTGGTGAGCAGGTTGTTGCTGGCATCCCTTATTAAAGGCGTCTGACTATCTTCTTTATCTTTCTGTATTTGCCTTGCGACCTGATATAGTTTCTTTGTGCCACTTACTGAGTCACTTTCCAGAAGTTGGTACAGTGCCTTCAATGCCCTATTCTTTGCAATTGCAACTTCTTTATTATACCATGACCCCCCATTAATATTCCAAAACGTGCATGCTGATTGGCCAGCGTGCACGTTGTAAATCGACTTATACTAATGGAAAAAGGTCCGGTCGCCTGGACTTTTTCCATTAGTATAAGTCTCTTTTAAAACACTGTCTCGCTATGTTAAAAGAGTTTAACATAGCGACACAGGTTTAAAAAAAGTAACGGAGATCTCCGTTGCTTTTTTTAAAGCTGTCTTGCTATGTTAAACTCCTTTAACATAGCGACACAGTGTGTAAAAAGCAACTGAGATCTTGCTTTCTCCGTTGCTTTTTTTTAAAACCTGTCTCAATATGTTAAATGGGTTTAACATAGCGAGACAGCTTTAAAATAAGCAACAGAGATCTCCGTTGCTTATTTTAAAGCTGTCTCGCTATGTTAAACCCATTTAACATAGCGAGACAGATTTTAAAAAAAAAAGCAACGGAGAAAGCAAGATCTCCATTGCTTTTTACTGTTTCGCTATGTTAAATGGGTTTAATACAGCAAGACAGCTTTAAAATAAGCAATGGGCATCTCTGTTGCTTATTTTAAAGCTGTCTCGCTATGTTAAACCCATTTAACATAGCGAAACAGTAAAAGGCAATGGAGATCTTGCTTTCTCCGTTGCTTTTGGCCACAGCTCTGATGTACTGCGTAGGCATGCGCAGTACATCAGAACTGCTGCAGAAGGGCAGCAAAGAGGCATTATACAATGCCATTATTTAAGAAAAGTAATTATATCTTTTCATAGGTTCATAGGTTCATAGGTTCATACTAGGCTATCTGCCCTGAAGCAATTATAAGCCTAGCCCGATTCTGTATGGCATACGCCACCCCTTGATTTGAGTATACTGTGCCCTTTTTAAGGTTTAATTTACTGTGCCTCTGTCTAATAGTGACACGGGAGTAATCCCTGGGATAAACCTATGATCCCCCATCCACCTATCGAGATTCTTCTTGAAGAGATTCAGTGAGGTGCTCTGCCTCACATGAACTGGAATTCTATTCCAGAGCGAAGGGAGCCTCTGGGTTATGAACCTGTCCCTCCAGCAAGTTCTATTTATTTCTGTGCTGAGGTTCAAGTCCCTCGAGCGTGTGGCTCTAAGGGATTTAGATGTACTGAGGTGGAGCATGTCCATTAATTCTGGATTTGACATAGCTTTGTATGTCAGGCATAGATCACCTCGAAGTAGGCGGTATGCAACTGAGTAGAGCTGGAGTTTTTTTAACCGAGCAGCATATGGCATCTGTTTGAGACCCTTGATCCTCTTGGTGAGATACTTTTGGGGTCTTTCTAATTGCTGCAGGTGTCGGGTAAGGTACATCCCAAAAGGGGCATTGTATTCTATGATGGGCCTGATGAGGGATGAATAAAGGGGCACGATTACCTCTCTTGATCTAGATGTGAAACCCTTCGTGATGAGGTGGCAATGTGGTTTTCAAAGGAGAGATTGTTATCAACTTGGGTCCCCAGGTCCCTAATAACTTTCTCTGTACTTAATGGGTTTCCGCCTATGTGGTAATTTGTGGGCACATTGTTTTTGCCAAAGGGTATGACTATACATTTTTTGGCATTTAGCTTTAAACCATGGTGCTGGCACCAGTTATCTGTCTCTGTGAGACCTTTTTGAAGGATGTTTGTGTCAGCTGGAGAGTTGATTATGGCACCCAGTTTGCAGTTGTCTGCGAACTTGGTGAGCCATAGTCCTCCCACATTTGCCTGTACCTCAGAAAAGTATATACCGAACAAGAGTGGTCCCAGGACAGAACCCTGTGGGACGCCACTTGTGACCGGTTTCGAGTCTGACATGGCTCCAGCAACTCTCACTCTGTGGGTTCTGTCTTTGAGCCAGTTTGCGACCCATCTTGTGACATAGGGGTTTATATTTAAGCTGGATAGCTTATCTATGATGCCCGAGTGGGGTATTGTGTCAAATGCCTTTGCAAGGTCCAGATAGGCTGTGTGGACTACCTTCCCTTCATCTATGGCTTTGGTGACTGTTTCGAAGAAGTCAATCAGGTTCAAAAGGCAGGATCTGCCCTTGACAAAGCCGAACTGGGTAGGATCTAGTGTCTGTAGGTCCCCCATGTCTTTGTTTATGAGCTCCATGATGATCCTCTCCATAGCCTTGCAGACTAAGCTAGTCAGGCTTATGGGGTGATAGTTTCCAGGGTCCGTAGAGGCTCCACCTTTGTGGAGTGGGACCACTGTTGCTGTACGCCATTCTGTGGGTACATATCCTGTAGTGAGGCTGAGATTGTATAGCTGTTTTATTTGAGGGATTAGTTCCTCTTGGAGTTCATGTAGGACGCAACCAGGGATGCCATCTGGTCCCATGGAAGCAATGTTTTTTGCTTTGGAGAGGGCAGCCTTCACCTGAGCATCAGAGATGTTTGGGAGGCAGCCCTCTGCTGGGATAGATACTTGCTCGTTTGGGGGGGAGGGGGTGGAGAAGTTTGCACTGAACCTGTCTGCCAGGATATTGGCGATGTCTGTGGGTTCAGTATATTTTTTGTCGTTTAGAATCAACTCAGAACAAGTCTGGGAGTTGCATCCCAGGTTTCTAACATAACTGAAAAAAGCCTTATGATTGTCTTTGGTGTCCTGTGCAATTTTTCTCTCGAAGCTGGCCTTGGAGGATTTTATGAGGGATCGTAATTTTTTGCTAGTACTGATCAGAGATGCCTTCCCTATTAGGGATTTTGCTCTATCATGTAGTAGCTTCCTCCTTCTGTTGTACAGTTTATTTATGGCAGGGGTCCACCAGACTGGACACCTGCCTTTGGATGATTGGGTCTTGGTTTTGTTTGGGATAGTATGATCCATGCATTCCTGGAGATGTCCGTAGAATGCGTTTATATAGGATTCTGCAGTTTGGGCCGTAGTTTCCACTGGCCCTAGGGCCTTGAAGGATTCCACTTCGGTTTTGAGAAGTGAGAAGTTCGCTTTTGAGAAGTTTTTCACTGTGGTTTTCTGGGCTGGGGTGGGGTCAGGATGTGGACATCCAGTGAAATTAATTTATGGTCTGATCTTACCAATGAGGGATATACTTCTGGTGTGGAGCATAGAGTCCCCATGTTGGTAATGATCAGGTCTAGTATGTTATCCCCTCTTGTGGGAGTGGTGACTAGTTGTTCCATAGCATTTGAGTTTATAATTTCCAGGAACCTTTGGGCTAAGGTGCTGGGGCTTGAGTAGTGCTCCCAGTCAATGTTTGGGTAGTTGAAGTCGCCCAATATAATGGTGTTTGGAGAGATCTTCATGTTCTCCAATGTTTTTAGGAAAGCCGAGTGTGATTCCTGACTGAGAAGGTGGTCTGTAGGATGCTATAAACTGAAAGCAGTCTTGCTCACTGTTAGTTGCACATGGATGGTCTCCGATACTTCATGCAATGCCACTAACCTGGAGGTGTGGATATCCTTGATAAATATGGAAACTCCCCCTCCTTTTCTGGTTCAGTCTGGGTTGTGGGGCCGAAAAGCATGATATGAGGTATAGCCTGGTAGTGCTGGGGTGCTCTCTGGAGCCTTGAACCAGGTTTCTGTCACTGCACAGATATCGATGTTCTCCATACTGAGGAGAGCTTCGAGTGCATGCATCTTGAGGTTAAGACTTCTGGCGTTAAGCAACATTACCCTTAGTTTCTTGTTCCTTGTGCTGTCTATGGGGGTGGGTTTGACTTTTGAGCCTTGCCTAAAAAAGGCACTATGGGGGTGGCAAGAGCCTTTGCCAATATCCTAAAGCCCAGTGGTGACAGGTGCAAGCCGTCCCTAGCGAAGCAACATGGCTTGTCGAGCATGTCATCCCAGGCTGACAGACACTGGATCCCCTTTGAATGACACCAAAATTTTAGCCAATTGTTAAAATCGATCATTTTGTCTTTGTACTGTGGCATCATTCTAGGTGAGGGTAAGATGCTGCTCAAGGTCAGGGTCATACCAGCCTGGGCTACATGATCAGAGAGCTCCTCTATGTCTCTTTTCATGTAGTCCAGGGAGGTACGTCTCAGGTCATTCACACCAGCATGTACAATGACTGAGTCATATTTGTATTTGCTTTGGAGTGACCTGAGTGCTTGCGTTATGTGGCGGATCCTAGCACCCGACAGGCAGCTCACTGTGACCTTCTCTTTATTCAGCCTGGTGAGCGGGACATCAGTGTGTCTGACAATAGAGTCACCAATTACAAGTGTATCAGGTGTGTTATTCAGCCTTAAGGGCTGTGGCTGCTTGGCACCCTGACTTTGTGGGCTATGTGTTGTGTGTGTTTTGTTTTGAGGTAGCGTTTTCTTGGATGTCTGCTTTCGAGGTCTCTGTTGCTTAGTTAGATTTTTATTTAGAGCCTCCGAGTATGTTTTTCTGTATTTATGTGTTTGGTTCGCTGATGTGGTGGGACTATGTGATACTGGAATTGTGTTGTGTGAGGTTACCTTCTCCTCCTCAGTGGTTACACCAGTTTTGAGATGAGAGATCTCAGCCTCCAGTTTGGCTAAATAGTTGCATCTCTCACATATTTTTGAAGCTGTTTGGAGGAGGAGAGGGTCGTCCGTATACATGAGACAGTTGTAACATTGCCTCAAAATTCCCAGATTCACCAGCTGGACTGGAGAGGAAACCATTGACTGACCTTTGGACATGCTAGAGTAATATAGGGAAACTGAATTTAAGACGGACCAATAGAGGACAGGGTAATCGTAGAGAGTATAAGAGTAAGTAGTGCTTATAGTTTAATAGTGCTAACTTGTAGGATTACTTAATTGGACCAGTGAAGGGCCTTAGAATGAGAATATGGTGTTTAAATTGAGAGATAGAGCAGTTCTAAGGGAAAAAGTGAAGAGCAGACTTTGTGGGGCCAGGAATAGTTTAAACCCAATTAGGCGGTGCTGCTCGCTGTTGCGCTATGCACAAAAACGCGCAAAACCGCGCAAAAGAGGGTTTTAAGAGAGGAAGATGAAGGAGTTTTGGAATTGACCCAAAATGGCCAATAAAACTACAGTTTCAAGTCAGTAACCACTCCCACAGGGGCAGGCAGGCTGCTCAATGTTTTTCACTGCCACTGATCAACAGAGAGACTTCCCTTTAGCCCAAGCAAAAAATGGCCTCACAGAAACTTACAAACAGTTCAAGAACAGCAAGCCTGTAACTGAACTTTTTTAAATCTCAGAAAAGTGGGAAAAAAGCAAGATTTTTTTTGTTTTTTTGTTTTTTTCAGAGATAACAGAGGTTCACAAGTATTTAAATAATGTCATAGTATAATAGCAATAACCCACTTCTGGGCGTAGGTAATGCGGGATTTACCCACGGTTGTCTTTGTTTGTTCCCTCGGGCTTCGCCCTCGGGACCAAACCACGCCAACCATGGGTAAATCCCACATTACCCACACCCAGGCATGGGTTATTGCTATATTAGCTTCTTTGTTAGCCAACCAGTAGTCCTTCCTAGCCTGGTCAGTCTTTTCTATCTCCCACTTCTTCCTGCACTCCTTCTTTCTCTTGATGACTTCCTGTACTTCTGCATTCCACCACCAGCTTTCCTTATGTACCTTAGTTCCATACCTGGCTCGGCCAAATATCTTTTCTGTAGTCCTAACACATGCTGGTTTTAGGCACTGTCATTCTTCTTCAGCTCCAGCTATTTCCTCCTCTTCTTGGGGTGCTACAGCCCTGAGTAATTCCTTGAACTGTTGTACTTTCTCTCAAGTAAACTTCCAGGTCTTCAGCCTGGTCTCTGTTGACCTTAGAGACTTCTTTGACCACTGCTTGCAGCTGATTGTGGCAACTAGTGGTTTATGCTGTGGGCCGACTATTTCACTGGGGATGACTTTGCAATCATGGATTCTACCCCAGTGCCTTTTCCTTACAAGGAGGAGGTCTACCTGAGTTGCATGTTGACTACTCTTGCATGTGATTTTGTGACTGTCTCTCTTTCTGAACCATGTGTTGGCTACTATCAAGTCATTTGCCAGACAGCAGTCTAGAATGGCTTCTCCTTCTTTATTCCTATTGCCCCACCCATATGGACCTAGGCAGTCCTCATATCCTGTTCTGTCTGTCCTGATATGTGCATTCAAGTCACCCATTATAAACAAGAATTCATGTTGTCCTGCTTTATCTAGTAGGTCCTGCAACTGTTGTCTGAATGCACTCTTTTCCTCAATATCACAACCCTGCTGTGGGAGATAGGCTGAGATTATGAATATTGTCCTATTATTTATTTTATTTTATTTTATTTATTTTACATTTGTTAACCGGGCTAGTCTGACTGGATATATTTCCATTTTCAGCAGAGGCCCGGGGAGAAAAGCTCCACATATGGACTTAAGAGATTTATAATGAGTACAAATAACAAGTTACAAATAACAAGTTACAGACTTGTAACACTTCAACCAATGCATCTTGATTACAAAAAGAAGGCAGCTGAAAAAAAAACTAAAATACATTCTATTAAACATCAATACAACTTTTAGAACCCGATAAATAATAAGAGAGACCAGGGAAAAGAACTAAAACATTGAAAACTAAAACTAGATTACAAAGAATTACACTACCTAGACTATCTAAATACTATCATCCTTAGCATAATTACATATTGTAGCAAGAGAAGAGAGAGTAAAGGGACAGGAGTTAGCAAAAAAAAAAAAGTTATTATACTGGAGTCTGACTGCCATGAGTCTGTCATTAATTCTGATGATATCCCTTACTGCCGTCTGAAGCCTCTCTCTCACCACAATTCCTGCATCATTTTTAGCATGCCCTCCACCTGAATAGTAGACTCTGGATCCCAAGCCAAGTGGCTTTGCTGCACTGCCCTTCCATCTCATCTCTTGGATACATAGGATATCCAGCCTCCTCCATATCATCAAGTCATCCACTTCCAAGCTGCATCCTGTCAGTGAACCTACATTAAGCGTAGCAATTTTCAGTTCATGTTTGGCAGGTTGGTTGGTTTTACGGCCAGCTTTCGCTCAACATAGCTATATTACTCTTAATGAGGATAAGTGGGATCATACCATAGATAATTTGAAGGGACCCATGAATGGGATAAAGCATTTAGGAGATACATCTGTCTGTTAGTAGTACAGGGGGCAGTCCTACTATAAATGTTCGGTACTTACGTATTATCGCAACCAGATTTTTGCGGTTGCGGTAATACGTTTGTTTGCCTAAAAACGGATAGTGGGAGTTGTGTTAAGGTGGAATTTGATGTTTTCAATGGGTATGACTTAGTTTGTCCTTACATTTCATAAGGTAAATCAACGTGGAGAAGGAGAAGTGAAACTACGTACTGTAAAGTTGGTCACACTGCTGTCGTGCCGCAGAAAATGAAAGGTGGACACCTGGGAAATGTTTGGTTGAACGTCTGCTGTTCTGCAACATGGATTACTTATAAGTGTACAATACTTTCTTCAGAGAATAAGGCACAGAGACCTGCAAATCTTTTTTGGTAAATTGTTGGATTTATTGTTGCAAAATGTTGAATAGAACTGAAGTTAAGGAGAATAAGTAAGCGAATATGTATGTGCACACTTTATAAAGTACTTGTACAATGACGCTGTTCTGTTATGTGGCAGTCTGATAATAATTTCTTTGGAGTCATTGACAGTAATGGTTTATTTTTTGGATTCAGATGGTGTTATCCTTGTGGATACTATTTACTGTTGTTGGACTTTTTAGTGGATGTTTTATGGCAGCATACTTGTGGATTGTTCAGTCGCCTGTTTACTGTTTGGAACGTGACTAACACATAACAGGACTTGAAAATGTAGTACGAGTGACATGATTTTTGGAACGGCTTCAAACAAATCTTACTTTTTCAAATATTACACTGCTATTCCTACCTAAACAAAGTTTTTTTTTAAAGGTAACATTGCCTGCATGATTATGCATACATTTCTGGTTTAAATTACCCACGGCAAAGAAAGCGGTATTATCGCAATAATCTGGTTGCGATAATACGTAAGTATCAAATGTTCTGTTTCCCATCCATAGACCTATGTTGTACTTGAAAATGGACAGGGATGAACATTGCTTTATGTAGATGGGGATTGATTTCCATAGCAGTTGTATCTTTTGCAAAATATACTACTTCCTACAAATGATTCTGTTGATGTTGCAGAAGAGGTTTAGATGCCTAGACTGAATATTACTTATGCTATTTGACTTGCTGATGTGTATTAAATCCATCAGTAATGGGTCAGAGGATGCCTTGTATGCCAGACACACCTCTTAGTAGTCTGTAGGATACCAAGTATAGTGAAAGGACTTTGAGTTAGTCCATGTAAGACATGTTGTTTAGGCCTTCTGTCCTTTTAGTAAGGTACTGCTGAGGGCATTCCAGTTGTTGTATGTGTCTGGACAGATACATGCCAAAGGGGGCATTATATTCAATGACTGGCCTAATGATGGATGAGTAAAGGAAAACAATAACATTCCTAGATCTACACACACTCTCTTTGTTTATAAGCTGTGCAATATAGAATGACTTTCTTACAACAGACACATGCTGGTCAAACGTTAGGTCACTGCTCACATAAGTTTCCAAATCCCAAACAACTGGGTCAGTTCTTCTGGGTGTATTGTCAATTTGGTAGAGATTTTTTTTGTTTGCTTTTTTGTATAGGTAATTCCCTTTGGTTAATGACTTCCCAAAGGATACAATAATGCATTTTTTGGCATTTAGTTTCAGACCATGATTTTGACACCAGTTATTTATTTGAGACAAACCTTTCTGCAGGGTGGCTAAGTCACTTGGGGATATAATGACTGCTCTTAGCTTGCAGTCATCTGCAAACTTAGTAGGCCAGAGCCCCTTGGTATTGGCCTTTACATCAGAAAATTAAATGCCCAACAGGAGAGGTCCAAGCACAGAACCCTGGGGGACTCCACTGGTGACTGTTCCCTTTATGGAAGTAACGTCCCCTGTTTTGATTATATCTGTCCTATCTTTGAGCCATTTGGCAATCCAGTTCATGACATAAGGGTTTATTCCCAGTTTATTTAACTGTTCTACTAGGTGGGAGTGGGGAGTTGTGTCAAAAGGTTTAGCAAGGTCACGGTATGTGGTGTTTACCGTTCTGCCTTCACCCATTGCTTTGTTGACTTCTTCAAAAAATCCACCAGCCTGAGTAAGTATGTCCTGTCCTTGATGAATCCAAACTGAAATGGGGCTAGTGTTTGGAGGTTCCTTATGTCCTGATTGAGTAGTTCCATGATAAGTCTTCCTATGGCTTTGCTTATGAGGCTGGTCAGGTTTATAGGTGTGTAATAGCCTGAATCTGTGGAAGGCCAATGTTTAATCAAATTAAAAGACAAATATAGGTTATTTCTTACAAACTAATACAACACTTTTCACCAACACTCCAATCTCAAACCATGTTTTCATTTTAAAACGTTATCTGCTAAAAAAGTAAGACTTCTATACAAAAAAACTTCTAAAGCAAAATCATCAGTAAGGCTTAGAAGACCTGTAGTCAAAATGCTTCACTCTGGCAAACCTATATAGTACTAACAATTAACGTACATTTACAGTCTTATGCTAAACACAGGTCTCTCTCATACACATACATACAAACACATCACGTTCAAAAAGAAAATCACCCCAAAAACCTTCTGTGTTTACACCTATATCAAATGTATTCCCCTTAGTAAAGCTATTAGAGCAACTGATATACAATCAATTATCAGATTACCTCTCTAAAAAGGACCTCCTAACCAATAACCAACATAGCTTTAGAAAGGGCTACAATATAGTCACAGCAATTTACACAGTCTCAGGTTAAATTTTTGTATCTATGGAGAAAGGATAAGTTACAGCAGCATTACACACTGACCAAACAATGGCACTTGAAACTGTACACCATGCTGTCCTGGCTTCCATTTTGTAAAAACAAATATACATAGGGAATGATGATGTTGCCAAAATGGTCATCACTGTACATGTCAGATAGAACCTTTGCAGTACCAATGTTGTGAAATTGGTACTTCACCTTTTTTTTTTGGAAGGACCAATATTATTTTCCATTCTTCATAAAAAATATCAAATAGACCTACCTAGCATAAATGCAACTTTATATATGGATAACATTATATTTTCCACTCTGTCTCTTATGCTACAGACACAACTACAAAAAGAAGTTCAAATGATTTGGGAAAGAAGCTAAAAAAAATCTGCAACAAATTTGCCTGCATTTGTTTTGTTCATAAACTGACTAAATCTCCATAAACTGAGATCAGGGACCTGAGAGGTACAGCATTCACACAACTTAATCTCAAAATTCCTGAAAGACAATCACTGTTTATCTTTACATTTCATTTTGTAACCTAGATCTCTCTACCTGCACCCAACTAATGGGCAAGTTTCCATGCTGAAGAAGTTTAACATCAATGCATATAACTAGCTAGAAATGTTTACTAATGGCCATTGCTTGAATATAAATCAGCAAATATGAATACATGTCTTCTTTAAATTCTCACCTGAAAATATGTGCTCTTGTAAATTTGATTATATTATTATCGTTTACTGTCTTTGTTATTCTCATAAAATAATGTTTATATAAAGTCATTACTAAAAACATTTAACTGGTCTGCTTGCATTCTTGAATATGGCTTTGGCCATGGCTAAAGCAGTCCACGGATCATCCCACCTACCTTGTTAACAAATTTCACATAAATAAATGGTATGGTGCAGAGCTTCAAATGGTTAATCCACATTTCCTACAGAAAAGTGGGGTTATCAGACATATAGATGGCATTCTAATCATTAAGAACATTTCTGAATATTACAAACTGCACAATATTCTCAGTAGAGTATCTGCAATATTTCTGATCTCTATCAACCACTGCCATATACACAGCAAAATTTGTGACCACAATTAGTATGAACACCTTTCCTGCATCCCTGAAGTATCATGTCTCACCAAAGTAACTAAAATCTCCCATTGGAGTCTGGTCTTCAGAGGGTCAGAGGCACCTAAGAAGATGAGGTCTTGTCCATTGATTTGTTGGCCATCTTTCTTCACTTATTGCTCACAAATCTTGCAATTCTTCAGTACATCTCAGAAAAAAACATATCCATGAGGCACTTATTTGTCTACTTTTTGGCAGGGGACCTACATAAGGATGCTGCAGACCAGAGGATCGGTTTCATGGTAGCTCCTGAGATCTCCCCATTACTGAATATATCTTCATCTACTTCCACCTGATACAAACTTCCTATACAAAAATATTTTTCAAATAGAAGGACTTTCTCTTTATGTGCTGTCCAGTCCAGGATTTCTTCTGTTAAATTTCTTCAAGTCATTCAAGATGCTGAAAGTGATGCATGCATTCTCCAGTTCATTCTTTGGGCTAATGCTTAAGCTAGTCGAATTCTTCTAGTGAATTTCTTCTTCTTCTTATGGTTATGAGTCCATTAACAATGATACCCAGATAGCCAACCAGTGTAGCCACCTTCTTTGCCTTTGACTAAGATAATAGTACTAGTTAGGTCTATACACACACACACACACACACACACACACACACACACACACACACACACGCACACACGCACGCACGCACACACACACGCATGCACGCACACACACACGCACACGCACACGCACACGCACACACACACACACACACACACACACACACACACACACACACACACACACACACACACACACAGATTCACATGCATACCCACATGAGTTCCTGTCAACATAAACATTGCTTACAGGCAGATCTGTGGTGTATATCCCTCAATATCACCTTCAGTTTTTTTCCTTTGCCAGTGATCCCAACCAAAAAAACTCAAGCTTTTGTTAACAGAAGGATGAACCTATAGCAATAAAATGCTCTGTAATAAGGTGTTCCTCATGTGGTATTGTTGCTCTTTGTTATGAAGGATACCTTTCTTGTGCTTTGGATTACCTGAAATCTGCCCTTTAGATGCACTTCATACTTTGTTGCAAACATTCTCTATTCTTGTTATTGATAGTACAATAGATAGTCCAGGAAGCAGACCCAAGACATGCCATGACTTTTCCTTTGAGCCACTAACAATAGACTTTTCACCTACCTGCAAATTTTTCCTAGTTCTTAGTCACTAGGCTGCTACCTTAGGAGAGCCATGAACTTCAATTAGAGGGACTAAGGTTTCTCACCTGACGCTGACTACACCATTGTTGGTCACAATTTACCTACCAACCCCAGGGTCTGTCTTAGTTACATGGTTAAATATTCATTGTATCACATGCTTTATGCTTCCCTCCCTCTTTCAATCTACATCTACACTCACATTCATCTCATCCCTCAAAGAATGTAACTAGCATCCCCTAAAGTACCTCAGTCTTGATGACGCAGATGAATTTTTTAATACTACCTTCCTGAGCATCCTTAATTACCATGCCCCCATAAGACTTTCCAGAACGAAAGCACAACCCTCCCCATGGCTACAAAAAACTACTAAGTCAGAAATGAAAAACAGGGATAAAGCCTGGGAGCACTGGCGCAAAACCAAAACCCCCTCAACTAGACAGAAATTCCTAGAATTACGCAATAGAGTTAAAAAGCTAATAAAACAGGACAAATTCCAATACTACCAGTCTGCCCTAGACTCCTCCCAACACAGCCCCAAACAATTCTGGTCCTCCATAAACTCCATCCTCCACCCAGGTAAAGTCAGTACCCTTCCTCCTAACATCCCTCACTCCCTCAAAAATATTGCTACCTCATTCAACGCACACTTCACACAAACATTGCTATCACTATCTAAACAACACAACCCCCTCCCCTCCAATCCACACCTTCAACTAGTAATCTCCCCACTGCCTTCTCTTTTTCTTCTGTACCTACCTCCAACATAAAAAAAATCTCTTAACTAAACTTAAGCCCACCAAATTAGCAGCAGACAACCTCCCAGGTGAATACCTACAAATCACAGCTGATGCTCTGGCCTACCCAGTATCCATCTTGATTAACCAATCTCTGTCAGAAAGTTACGTTCCCACACTGCGGAAAGTATCACATATAATTCCCCTCCACAAAGGCAGCCCCTCCACAGAACTAACCAATTACCGCCCCATAGCTATTCTCTCTCCACTCTCCAAAATACTAGAGAGAGGCATACATTCTCAGGTCTCAGACTACCTCCTTACTAACAACCTCCTTTCCAATACTCAGCATGGTTTCCGACCAAACCTTAGCACCACCACTGCCTTACTCTCCTTTACTAACACTATCTTTCAGCATAAAAACAATGGTTATCTCTCCTCTGCTACTTTTCTAGACCTATCTAAAGCATTTGACATGGTCCCACACAAACAACTTATCTTTGTCCTCAATAACCTATCCTTCTCTCAATCAGTCACCAACTGGTTTCAGAGTTACCTGTCTGACCGCCAACAATCCGTTGTATGGCAGAATGACATATCTCCCCAACTACCTGTCTCCATAGGGGTTCCCCAAGGATCCATCCTTGGACCCCTACTCTTCTCTGTTTTCACCAATAATCTAGCCTCTGCCACCAAACATGGCACACTCATACAATACGCAGATGACTCAACCATCATCTGGTCAGCTCAGTCCCTACCCAAACTGGCAAATAGTCACACAGGAAGCCTTTTCCTCTGTTGAAACTTGGTTATCCGATGCCCAATTAATACTCAACCCAAACAAAACTAAACTACTCATCTTCCAACCCACCAAACATACTTAAAACAACTCTCACTTTAACATCACAGCAAAAGACAACACCACTATATACCCAACTGAACACACCAAATTGTTAGGAGTGGAAATAGACAATAAACTAAAATTTGACATTCACATATCCATGACCATAAAAAAAGTCCACAAAAAACTAGGAGCGTTATACAGAAATAAGCAACTTCTCACCAAAGCAGCAAAGATTTCAATAGCAAATTTCCACCTTATCTCCACCCTACTTTATGCTACAATATATACTAACCTAAGGCAATGCGATCTAAACAAGCTAGAGACCTGCTACAACAACTCCCACTCTAATATCACCCACCCCATCCAACCACTACCTCTTAAAATAAATATCATTACCATTATTATACAAAGAATAAAATAATAAAAGTAAAGAAAATCATTAAGAAAAAGGTAAATTCCCAACCACATTTAGACAAACAGAAATCAGTATTATAGAAGGAAAAATTTCTTGGTGGTAAGAGGACTTCAAAGTACAAAAACGCTAAGATAAAACAACAAAAAAAGAAGTCCAACATCCAAATTTTTGATTGGCTGGTCCTTGTATTTAAAAGAATGAGTTGCATTATGTTTACATGCATTGAGAAAGAGCTGTACTCGAAAGCTTTGCTTTATTTTATTGTGCCTTATTAAAGTTTTGGAAGTTGGAATTCAGTTTTTTTGTTTTATCTTAGAAAATGGCATTATCACAATCCACCAATCCTACCCATCTGAACTAATTAAAAGTAAGCTAACTAAAATATGACTAATATTTATTTAATTTATTTATTTTACATTTGTTTACCCGGAAAGTCCGAGTGGACACAGGTCCCTTTCCAGCAGAGGCCCAAGGAGAAAAGCTCCGAAATACAGTATAGTAGTTGAAAAAGTACAGAACAAATTGCCAAAAATATTAAATATGCAAAGTACAGCGAAAATACAGAAATATAAAAATTAGACAATACATAGTTGTCAAACTACTGAGGATTGACATACTTATATAGTTGGTAAAATTTATAGGAACTTTACACCTTACACATATTAGATAATGTTATTGTACATATGGTACCAAAGTGGGCATATATTCCATTTGTCAACAGAAAGATAGAAATAGGATATGTATGAGGGGTGATTCCTGAGATTATAACAGAACCAGAGACCAGCCAGGACAGGAACAGGAGCAGAGCCAAGATTCAGTTACGTATGACTTCAGAAGTTTTTTAAAGTGAACTACAGAGCAGTTGGAGTTTATTGGGGATGGTAGTATATTCCATACTTTGGGAATGAAATTTGAGAAGAGTGACTCTTTGGCTGAGTTGTTTGCTTTGGATATTTTAAGAAGTAGTTTATTGATAGAACGTAGAGTACAACTGTTAGAGTGTGGTTGTCAAAGGTTTTGGAGAGCAGGGTTTTTTCAGGTTGATGCAGGATTTTATGGGCAAAGGTTAGCTGATTATACAGTAATAGTTGTGGCAGTTCTAGCCTGTTTAGTAGTTTAAGAGATGTACAATTATGTGACCTATACGGGGAGTCAGAGGTGAAACTGGCAATTTTACTATAGCAGGATTCAAGTTTAGCTAGATCAGTTTTACTGAGGTTGGTTAGAACTGGTGAGGCATAAAGAAGTGGGGACAAGAGGTGAGTGCAAGCAATGGTAGCTTTTGTGTTTCTGGTCAGGATTTGTTTGTTTCTGTAAAGAGTGCCTAGTTTCTTGTGTACTTTCTTAATAGTTTGGGAGATGTGTATATCAAATTTCAAATTGTTGTCAGTTTCTAAACCTAGAAGTTTAGTGCGGGTAACTGGTATGATGGATGTTTTATTTTTGGATATGATATTGAATGACAGGTATAATGAGGGAGTTCTCTTTGGATAAAAAAGAAGGAGCTTGGTTATGCTGGGATTTAGAATGAGTTGGGTGCTAGTGAACCAAGTTTCGACAGCTTGAAGAGTCTTGGGTTATAATTTGGAGGTCTTGGCGGGAGGAGGCTGTGCATATTAATGCGGAGTCATCTGCATATTGTATAACTGTTTGAGGAGTAGCAGTGTGGAGTTTGTTGGTGAAAAGAGAAAAAAGTAGAGGTCCAAGGATGGAACCTTGGGTACTCCTAGGGTTGCTGGAGAAAGGAGAGAAAGATGCTTTAGAGACATCCAAGAAGATGGCAGATACAAATGCACCATTATTTCTACAGTAATTCACTGTGTTAGTGAAGGACATTAGGGTTGTGGTAGTACTGTGATAAGGGCAAAAGCCATGTTGGGTGTATGAGAGTAATTTCTGTGTGTGAAGTTAATGCATCAGTCGTGTATGAACTACTCTCTATAGGATTTTGGATAGGGGTGACAGAATAAATCACAACTAATCCTCAACCCCAAAAAGACACAGTTAATGCTATTTACCAGTAGCAAACAATCACGGACTACCCCTCCTTTCACTATTCTCTCAGCAAACAACACAGTCATCCAACCAGTTGAGCAGACAAAACTCCTTGGAGTGACAATTGACAACAAACTCGGATATGACCAACATATAGCCACCACAATTAAGAAAGTTCACATTAAACTCGGCTCACTGTACAGAAGCAAGCCATTCCTCACTGACAATACCAGACTAGCCATATCCAGAACCTTCCTCCTCTCTACACTACTATATGCTTTCCCATGCTTTACCAACTTAAAAAATCAGACTTATCCAAATTGGAAACTTGCTACAACAAAATAGCCCATTTCGCAGCCAACCTTCCCCACCAAACCCACCATTATATTACTCTACATAAATTAAATTGGCTCGAGCTACCTAACCTTCTTCATCTCTACCAACTTAAATTCACACACAATATCATCTTCCATCCTGACTGTTGCCCATCCCTCAAGGAACTTGTTGTTCCCTACTCATGCCTACAAAGTCTATGATCCGCAGACAGAAACTTTCTTACAGTAAACAATACTAACAAAACTCACGGTGAAGCCCTATTTTCAAATCATATAGCCAAATTATGGAACTCTCTACCCCACACCCTCCAAAACACATCTGAATCTACCAGTTTTAAACAACTACTATTTGAACATCTGTCCAAGAACTGACATTGCTCCTGTGTAACACCTGACTGACAAGATATACATAACTCTCTCAACACACTGTCCACTCCTTATCTCATTTCCTCCCTCTCCTCAGTGTTCATTACTACTCAAAAATAAAGATATATAAAGGAAATGTCATTTGGTCATAACTATTATTTAATATGTCCACACTGCTAACTTTATTTTTTCTCACAGTGATCTTCATTGAAATGCTTGTGTTCTTCTTTTTGAACCTGTATCTAGCAGAAAACAGTATTGAATACTACTTTGTATAGACTAATTAGAAGATATGTATTCTGCATCTTACTGTATGTATACTATTGTACCATCTAATTATTGTATATTGCCTGTATTTCTGTAGAGCTTTTCTCCCCGGCCTCTGCTGAAAATGGGCTTCTGGTCCAGTCGGCCTTTCCTGGTAAACAAATGTTGTTGTGTCTTTTGGCTTTTTCCAGGTAAAGGGTCACCACAGCGGAACTCCGGTCCGCTAATGATTGGCAGTAGATTTATTTACAAAATGCCGAGGTGCCAGCTCGATGCCCAACCTTCAACGAAGACACGCCTATTTACGCACGCATGTCTTTCGAACGCTACCCAACCACGGGGAGGACATGCAGACTCCACACAGAAGGCACTCCCAAGCCAAGCTGAGAATTGAACGGGAGAACCTCTTGCTGTGAAGTAACAATGCTACCGCTGTACCACCGCGGCAAAACCCTGGTAAACAAATGTAAATAAATAAATAAATAACTTTCACTAAGTGCCAGACTCCATCTAAAAAAGTGAGTTTACAATAAATATAAAAAAATGAAAATCTACAACATCGTGAAATACCCCATTCATAAAAATGTTTGCAAACTACCTGAAGTCATTTTTCAGTAGAAACTTAAGCTATTAACATAGCCCTTTGAGCTAAATGGAAAGCTACTCTATTATAACAAAAAACAAGAAAAAAATAATAGAAGAAATAGCTGAAATGAATCTGTAGTGGTCTTATTTGTGTTGTGCATGACATTTCTTTTACTGTAGGATTGTGAAACTAATTTCTGCACATGTCATGAAATGTATTCCATAAACTCACAACACAGGTAATAGGTGGAAATGGTCCAGGTTCAATGGGAAACAGGTGGAAAGGGTCCAGGGACGTGCCATCTTATCTGGTTACGAAATGGCAAAAGCAAACAAAAATAAAATTAATTTTTTGTAAAAAATATGATATAACCACATCACCAGCTGATCGTAACATATGGATTATTCACCTAATACTTTTAAACTGTGTGCTCTAAATTTTACATCACTCTTCTTCAGTTATACTCCCATCAGCCTAGTTTGGCCACAGTTCTTTACTAAATGCTTATATTCACATTGTAAATAAACTACAGAGAAACATGGTCACTACATTATTATCTGATCTGGCATACTTGCTAGCACCCATAAGGCTGCCTGGCTAGCTGGCGATTGCAATTCTCCCTACTACTATTGCAGTAGCTATCACAAACTTTTAATGCTTCCCACATCTTTAATGCACAATGAAAATATCTTCATTGGACTGCTACATGATGAAACAAACAGTATTCAAAGAAATATGACTTACTCCTTTAAAAAGTCAAAACTAGTTAAACTGATTAATAATTTATACCACTATGAGAAATATCAAGGCGAATACATCTGTTTAAAATGTTCTTGTGGCATTACCTCAATCCTGACACTATCTAATAAACTCAATTCTTACAAACTCAGCACATTTTTTAATGGTAGGTTACTTTCATCTTTACTAATTAGGACCATGTGTGGCCCTGAAATGACAGACACACACAGGTGACCTCTTTAGCCTGTCACATTTTATCTCCACACCTACTCACCCATTCACCATTATCACAAGCTCTCTTTTGAACTTGCTGATCAGGACTCACCACACAGACTATATCTCCATCACTGTTGCTTCTAGCATTGTCCCTTTTCATTTTCTTTAATTTCTCATTAGTCTTTCAAAACACCCAGATCCTCCCTATCATCCTTAACTGTCAACATTTTCCCTAAGAACAAAGAAAGTCCAGTAATGCAGTCTGTAAACTGGCATTCTTTACAGGTAACTCTGTCACTGTTCTCAAATGCTCCTCATCCAAGTCTCTCTGTACCCAATAAAAAATGTGCAGAGTCTGGAGTTATTACTAGCAAATTGTGACTGCAATAATACCTATTTAAAATGGGAATCAACCAAAAACCACAAATTACAAATTTTCTTTGGGAAACTTGACAATAAATCCAACTTCTTGTAAAGACAGCCATATGAACTTAGCTATGCTCATTAAAAAAAAAAAAGAATCCCCTTAGGCAACACTAAACATTGTTGGACAGAAATCAATTATCTCTCAGGTCAGCAAATAGAAACCCCCCCTGCCTATTTATAGGTGCAAACAGTGGTGGATTATTATAGTGGTGATTTGGGTGGCCATCTAGGGTCCAGTGCTCTAGAAGGGGCTGAACAAGAGGTGCAAGACTTGAGTGCTTCATCTGGGGCTATTGAGCATTTATTTTTTACACTCATGCCTGTAGTGCAGTTTGACTTCTTCCTCACTTAATAACTATGGCAGCATCACTGGGTTAAACTCAGTTGTGTGCACCATTTCTACAGATCATTTCAGAGCTCATAACTTTGAGTTCCTTTTTCTCTTTTTAGAAAACATTCAAATGCACAAATACGGTCACAGAATTCCAAGACTGTGCATATTTAAAAGACGTTTCAGAAAAAGTAGTGTTAACTCATTCAAGCCTAGAGCAGCTTTTTGTGTATTTCCCAGTTAACACCCATAGCTCCTTATTTTTGGTCTGATTTCTTTAACCAAGCAATTTACTAGATCATAATAGGCAATATTAGAAAGGGCAAGAAGTTAATAACAAAAATCACATGAGCATTGTTAATCTGCAATATCCTGGAGCAGAGAAATGAATCACTGTTTGCCACTTATTATTCATATTTTCATATTTATGTTCATATTTTTATAACTCAGAGACGTACATGCCATTGAAGGGTATGGTGTCAAATATCATGATAGGAAACAGGAAAATTCACTGTCAATGTCCATTTATATTGCTAGTTATTTGTTAATAATTGTGAAAATAAGCAATCTTTCCATATATATTTAATGATTCAAAAACCAAGTGAGTTACAAACTATTATATGGAATTGTGCAAAACCTTAGATGTGGTTGAAGAAAACTGTCATTGATATTTGCATTGTAAGTTGAAGATCTTGAGATACATTATGTGTTAATTATATTGATAATGTTACAGTTAAACATATGTTTGTTTTCATATTTCTGTAAATATCTCGATAAACATGCACTCAGAGAGGAATTTCTTGCAGTCTTGTGAAAGCTTAAGTCGGGTTAACAAAAATGTTTTAACAGTTTATGTCTAGGTTATACAGTTTCTAAGATGTGACAATTTGTTTGAGAAAGTTTAGCAAAAATATAATTTGAGGTGGGGGTTGTGTACTTTATAATACAGTATTTATGAAAAGAATATGGATGGACTATTTCCACTGTAAAGAATACTTCTTACTGATAACATTGCTATTTGTACAGCTTTAATAGATTGTTTTGTTCACAAAATGTTTACATTTGTTTATTTTATGCTTTTTAAGTCTATTTTTAGTAAAATGCTGTGGAGTACAGGATGTGTTTAGACTGCTAGAGGTGTGGCATTCCACACCATATAGGTATTAATGAGTTACAAGTGTGTACAGTGCAGCTGTGTTGGTTTGTATTCATATATTAGCAATGATGACCATCCACAAACAGTAACACTGATGTATGCTTCCTTTACATCAAAATAAAGAATAAGCAAAATGAACTCACTAAAAAGTACGCTAGCTTCCAGACCTGCACAAGGAAACAACAATGCAGTTTCAGTGTGGTATGAGCAGGCATCTCATGTTATAAGCAATGGGCTTATGCAATGTCTGTCTGTTGCTAACTGAAACTAACGTTCCACTGCTCCTACAAGAACATTCAGCCCATTTTATATACCTCTTCTTCTTCTTCATTGATCAGTGACTGGGAGTAAGAGCAACAATGGAAATGGCAGCTATTGTAGCAGCTTCTAGATTTTTCTAGAGTTAGACAACAGTAAACATATACTGATGCACTTTGCAGCTGCATCCTTTAGTTTTATTTTCACTTTGTAGGAAAACAGCTTGTATACCCTGGTCAGACTGCAATTATACTATTGTTTTCTGTTCCATTTTGTTCTTAGTAAAGACTGTGGTGATTTATGTATTCACATTCAGTCCTTGTGGATAGATCATGCTGAAGACCATCAAGGTGTGTTTGATGGGGGGAGGGGGGCACCGAATCTCTAAACCCTCCCAGAGTTCACAGAATGCCTGTTTTTTTCTCATATGTTGTTTTTTGTAAAGTTTGTGACATGTATGGTGAATTAACTAGATGATGATAGACATAATTTTTGGACATGTTATCCATTAGAAAAGCATGCTAGTGGAAAGCCTTTTATTCTTATAACTTTCTAAGTATATAAAAGTAATATTTTTCCAGATTTTTGATTCTTTGCTCCCATTATTTTGTTGTTTCCTTCTTAATTCTTGAGATAACAGGGTGAAAAGTATGTACAGGGTTGCAGTGAGATCAGTCAGCTGAGAAGATCTTTTAATGTGCGAACATTTAGTATTTAGTCATTCTTTTTCTTGCAATGAAACACTTGAGTTCATTCATGCAAGTGGCTGTAACTGAGGTGTGTGTGTGTGTGTGTGTGTGTGTGTGTGTGTGTGTGTGTGTGTGTGTGTGTGTGTGTGTGTGTGTATTTCTCAGCCCATCATCTCAAGAGAGCAGGTCATCTCGGTGCTGAGCAAGGCCAAAAATACATCATCAATGGGACCAGACAACATCCCAGGTTGTTTTTTAAACAAATTAAAACATGGCCTAGCAGACCCACTTGGATTCCTGTTTAACCACAGCCTGTGAACCGGCTATGTTCCGGCAGAATAGAGGACAGCAGCAGTAATCCCTCTGCACAAAGGGGGACCATCAACTGACCCTTGGAATTATAGGCCCATAAACTTGATTAGCGTCATCTGCAAGGCCATAGAAAGAATCATTATGTAGCCTATTAACAAGAACATAGGTAATCTCCAAACTCTGGACCCAACCCAATTCAGATTTGTTAAAGGTAGATCATGCCTGATAAATTCAGTTGACTTCCTCAAAAAAGTCACCAAGGCGTTGGATGAGAGAAGGGCAGTGTATACTGCCTATCTTGACCCAGCCAAGGAATATGACACAATCCCCCACTCAGGTATTATGGAGAAACTCTCCCAATTGGAAATTAACCCATACATTAACAGATGGGTAGCCAGCTGTCTCACCAACAGGACACATACTGTCAAAGTGGGTGACTTCACCTCTAGAAAAAGATCAGTTACCAGTGGCATATGACAAGTTTCTGTGCTGGGCCCGTTACTGTTCAGAATTTATTTCTCAGAAGTCCAGGCAAAATTGGACAGCGTGCAGCTGACCAAGTTTTCTGACAACTCCAAATTGGAAGTAATCAGTGAGTCTCCCAACAATGTTAATATACTGCAGACAGGGTTAACACAAACAAATGATTGGTGCCAAAACCACAGATTAAAGCTAAATAGTAATGTAAAAGTAATGTATTTTGGCTTTTCCCAGTTAGGGGTCGCCACAGTGGAACTCCAGTCTGCTAATGATTGGCAGTGGATTTTTACGGTGCCGAGTTGCCAGCCCGACGCCCAGCCTTCAAGGAAGGCACACCCATTCACCCACGCACATACCTGCATGTCTTTAACGTCACTCGACTGTGGGGAGGACATTCAAATTAAAGCTAAATGCGAAAAAAAAGGTCCATTATTATTCCCTATGTGAACGCTGACATCCCTGCTAATTACATTATATAGACAGCACCCACCTAAGTGTAGACCCAGTATTATGAGATCTGGGTAATCAGGTCTATAGCAATCTGAACTTTGACCACCGTGTATCCACAACAGTAAGGAAATCTTTCTATGTGCCAGTCTTGTAAGTAAAGGCATTGCACCTAGATCTAAGAATGTTATAATTCTATTATACTCGGCCCTCATCAGACCAATAATTAAATACAGTGCTCCCTTTTGCATGTACCTCACCAGAGACCTGCAACAACTACAGAGACCACAGTGGTTTCTCCCAAGAAATTACAGGGTAGACAAAACAAGTCTTACACAGTAAGACTGAAAGCCCTGTCCCTGTATTCCGTTTCCTACGGGCTGCTAAAGGGTTCTCTGTGCCTGGCTTACAGGGCTATCTCTGACCTGGCCCAGATGGAAATGTTACACATCAGTAAATCAAACTGCACGAGGATCATTCGCTTTAAGGATTTTAACCTAGCCTCTGACATGAACAGGTCATGCTGGAGAGACAGATACATCTCCCAGAGACTGCCATTCTCTGGAACAAAGATCAGATCTCTGTGGTGTGGTGGGTTAATGCAGTGGGCAATAAGTGAAAAGGTCCCAGGTTCAAAACTTGGCAAAAGTGTTCATTTAAGATCTGTTTGGGTTAGTGCAGTAGGCTGTAGTTGACAGGGGCTTGGGTTCAAAACATGGCAGTGGAGATTATTTTATCTAAGAGAGGTTAGCATAATGGTAAAAGTGTTTACCTTATAGTCACAAGGTGCAGGGTTTGTTTCTCACATGGGGTAATTGGCTAGGCTTAAAATGGCCCACTAGGGTAGTTAGCCTAGTACTAACCTATGTGTATCGAACAGCCTATGTGTATCCAACAAGCTTCCAATTCATGTGAAACAGAGCCCCACTCTGACCCTTTTCAAACACAACCTGGATCAATGGATGGGTGACCACAAATTCACACGTGGGGTGGTGCCCATGTCCTTCCTGGACAGAGGAAGTCAGTATTAACTACTATAGATCCTTACCTCTGCGAACCTCACTCACCTAACCACTGGCAAGTGGGGTAACTCGGGATAAATATGGCTAGGCTTGTAAGGGCTCTAGGGCAATTAGCCTAGTAAACCTTCTATGAACCTATGTAGTTGGCATACATGCTCAACTTCCCCCTATTCTGCAGAGCATCTGATATTTAGTCCTTCAAAGTTTGTCATTTTTTTCCTAGTAATGCAATGGGGACTACAGTTACTAAATGACAGGCATACCCGTTTCAGATTTTCTGTTTCAAAAAAGCATGCTAATGGAAAGTCTGTTATTCTAGAAATATTCTATACACGTCAGGTGAATAGTCTATTAAGTAGCTGGAATTGATGAGTACTGACATTAGTGGATTAAAATTACAGCAGTCTGTTTTTTATGGTTGAAATAATGCAAAATATGTAATTTTGTTATTATTGGTTAGTAAATGTTGCTTCACTTCTTGGAAAAATGTTCAAAACTACAAAGTTAAAACACATTTCAATAAAAATCCATTTCATAAAAACAATCTATTTAACATATAAACCATAAAAAGCTTTTATGAAAGGGAGGCAAGACCCGCTGCACCCCATACACCATCCTTAATTATGTATTCTAACACCATGGTCACACACCAGTGGGAAAAATAAACACTACAAATAGTGAATAAGTGCTGGCACATAAGTACAAACATCAACAAATCTGAGCAGGTGTTAGATTGCTAAATAATGCAGTTTGTGGCCTGAGAACTCAGACCAGGTGTCAAGATGATGCAATATGAATACTGGGAAAACCTAAGTGTCAAAATGATGTAATTTGGGAGGGCCTCAGCAGAGCTGCTGGTTAGTGTTTAAAAACTATTGTTCAGTGAGAGACTGGGAGCATTTTGACTCTGGACATATAACTCAGCACTTTGCCTTATGCTCACATGTACGTTTTAGCACTGTGATTTCCTGTAGGAATAGTTAAAGCTAGTAAAGATTAATTAGGTATTTTTCTTTGAAATCAGACCTGAACTACTGTATTATTTTAAGTTTCTGTGTGATCTCTGAACACTTAGATATCTCTGTGGTGTAGTAGTTTTGTCTTCTGTTTTAATTATTTATTATTAAATATGTTTAAAACCTTCTACCTGTGGCTGGTTTATGTAGAGATAAAGTATGCTTTAGAGTACATTATATATTATAGGTTCATAGGTAGGTACTAGGCTATCTGCCTGAGGGCATTTATAAGCCTAGCCAGAGAGTGTCGGCTTTCGCCACCCCATTGATTAATTAACTGAGCCTCTGTCAAGCAGAGTCAATTAAGTGATCCCAGGGGTGTATTTTCTGTTACCCATCCACTTGTCAAGATTTCTCTTGATGAGTGTTAGTGAGGGGCTCTGCCTAATGTAGATAGGAATGTTGTTCCAAAGCATGGGGAGTCCTTGTGACAGGAATCTATCCCTCCAGCATGTTCTATTTATTGTTATGGTGAGGTTTAGCTCACTAGAGTGCATGGCTCGCAGTGACTTGGATTTCTGAGTTGGACATGGCTTTGTAAGTCAGGCAGGGAGCACCTCTGAGTAAGCGATATACCACCGAGGACAGCCGGAGTTTTTTCAGTCGGTCTGCATATAACATATGTTTGAGGCCAGTAATCCTCTTGATGAGGTACTTTTGTGGTCTTTCCAGCTGTTGGAAGTGTCTTGTGAGGTACATCCCAAATGGGGCATTGTACTCTATGATTGGTCTGATATGTGATGAGTAGAGGGGCACTATAACCTCTTTATTTCTAGATGCAAACCCTTTAGTAATTAGATGGGCCACATAGAAGGATTTCCTAACTACTTTAGCAATATGATTGTCGAAGGAGAGAATACTATCTACCTGGGTCCCCAGATCACTTATTACCTCTTCTGTATTAAGGGGGCTGCCACCTATGTGGTAATTCATGGGTGTTTTGTTTTTCCCACATGGGATGACTATGCATTTTTTGGCATTTAGCTTGAGGCCATGACTTTGACACCAGGTGTTCGTCTCAGTAAGGCCTTTTTGGAGGATGTCCATGTCAGCCAGAAAGTCAATTATGGCTCCCAGTTTGCAGTCAGCGGCGAACTTGGTTAGCCATAGTCCTCCTGTGTTTGCCTGTACTTCTGAGAAGTATATGCCGAACAGTATGGGTCCCAGGACCGAGCCCTGCGGGACACCACTTGTGACTGGTTTAGAGTCGGACCTGGAGCCTGCTATTCTTACCGTGTGCGTTCTGTCTGTAAGCCAGTTGGCAACCCATCTTGTGACATAGGGGTTTATGTTCAGGCTGGTGAATTTTTCTATAATACCTGAGTGAGAAATGGTGTCAAACTCCTTGTTGAGGTCAAGGTAGGCTGTGTGAACCACCTTTCCCTCGTCTACGGCCTTGGTGACTGTCTCAAAGATGTCAACCAGGTTTAGTTTGCATGATCTGCCCTTAACAAAGCCGAACTGGGTCAGGTCAAGTGTTTGGAGGTTCCCAATGTCTTTGTTAATGAGTTCCATGATGATGCGCTCCATAGCCTTGCAGACCAGGCTAGTCAGGCTTAATGGGTGATAGTTACCAGGGTTAGTTGTGGCCCCTCCTTTGTGGAGCGGAATAACCTTTGCTGTGCACCATTCTATGGGCATGTAGCCTGTGGAGAGGCTGAGGTTGAACAGCGTGTTTAGGTGGGGGGGTTAGTTCATTCTGTAGTTCGTGCAAGATGCATCCTGGGACACCATCTGGCCCCATTGACGCTGTGTTTTTGGCCTTTGAAAGGTTTCCTTCTCTTAGGGGAGTGCGTCTTGGATTTGCTAGGGATGGCACAATTCATGCATCCTTGCAGGTGCTCATAGAGTGCATTTGTAAAGGATTCTGCATCTTGGACAGAGTTATCCTTTAGCATGGGGGCTGTGAAACTTACCACCTCTGTCTTAAGTAAGGTGAAGTTTGCTTCAGAAATGTTTTTCACTGTGGTTTCCTTGGTTGTGGGTGGTCGTGGGGTGTGGACATCCAGAGTGATTAGTTTATGGTCTGATCTAACCAGTGACAGGTTGACCTCTGGTGCGGAACACCTGTCGCCCATGTTGGTGATGACCAGGTCCAATATGTTTTCACCTCTGGTAGGGGAGTTTACCAGCTGATCCGGGGTATTTGAGTTGATAAATTCCAGGAAGCGCTGAGCCTGGGAGTTTGTACTCAAGTAGTTTTCACAGTTAATGGTAGGATAATTGAAATCGCCCAATATCAGGGTGTTCAGTAGGAACTTCATGTTTTCCAGTGTCTCCAGAAAGGCAGAGTGGTGGTCCTGGTTCATGGAAGGTGATCTGTAGCAGGCCACAATTTGCATTGCAGCTTTGCCCGATTTTAGTTCTACATGGATGATCTCAGAGGTATCATGCTGCGCCACTAACCTGGAGGTGTAGGCATCCTTGATGAATGTGGATACACCCCCTCATTTTGTGTTTTGTTCCATGTTCTGTGGCTGAAATGTGTGGTATGAGTTGTAGCCTGGTAGTGCTGGAGTGCTCTCTGGAGCCTTGAACCAGGTTTCTGTTACTGCACAGACGTCGACGTTCTCCATACTGAGGAGTGCTTCGAGCGCATGCATTTTGAGATTTAAACTCCTGGAGTTGAGTAGCATAACCCTCATTTTTTTATTTGTGCAGTTTATGGAGGTGGGTTTGACTTTTGAGCCTCACCTAAAAAAGGCACTATGGGGGCAGCAAGAACCTTGGCCAGTATTCGAAAGCCTAGGGGTGACAGGTGCAAGCCGTCTTTTGCAAAGCAACGTGGCTTGTCGAGCATGTCGTCCCAGGCTGACAGACACTGGATCCCCTTTGAATGACACCAGAAGCTTAGCCAGTTTTTGAAATTGATCATTTTTTCTTTATACTGAGGTATCATTCTTGGTGAGGGCAGGATGCTACTGAGCTTCTGGGTCATACTCTCCTGGGCTACATGATCAGTGAGCTCTTCCATGTCTCTTTTCATGTAGCCCAGAGAGGTACGTTTCAGGTCATTCACACCAACATGAACAATGGCAGAGTCATATTTGTACTTGTTCTGGAGTGACCTGAGTGCTTGTGTTATGTGGCGGATTCTGGCTCCCGACAGGCAGCTAACAGTAACCTTCTCCCTTGTCCAGCCTAGTGAGTGGGACGTCAGTGTGCCTGACTATAGTCACCTGTTACTAGTGTGTTGGGTATGTTATTTCACCTTAAGGGCTGTGATTGTGCTGCACATTGATTTTGTGTTTTATGTATTGTCTGGTTTGTGACGGGAGGTGCAAGTTTTTGGAGCGCCTGCTTTGGAGCTCTTGGATGCTTTTGCTGGTTTTTATTTAGAGCTTCCGAGTATGATTTAGTGTATGTATGTGTATTTTTTGCCAGTGCTGGTTTAGTAGGTCTATGTGAGGCTGGAGGTGTGGTGCAAGTGTTAACCTTCTCCTCATGACTGTCTGTTCCAGTCTTGGGTGGAGAGACCTTAGCCTCCAGTTTGGCTGTATAATTGCATCTCTCACATATGTTAGTATTTTGTGGTAGGAGGAGAGGGTTGTCTGTGTACATGAGGCAGTTGTAACATTGCCTCAGGATACCCAGGTTCACCAGCTGGACTGGAGAGTACACCTGAAGTTGCCCTTTGGTCATGCCTGAATAGTAGGGTGAGCTGCTTAGTCACTTGGTTGGTGAGGGGTGAATAAAGAGCCTTTCCCTGCTGGGCAATCAAGTGTCGGGGTATATTAGTGCTTGCTATTAGGTCTGAGCAAGTGCTGGACTGTAAGATGCTTTTTGTATGCTTAGGTTGAGAGACTAGTTTCAAGGGAAAAAATGAAGAGGAGACTTAGTGGAGCCGGGAATAATTTAACCATAGCTAACTGGTGCTGCCCGGTGCACAAAACCATGCAAACGCGTTTTTTAAATTACTAACTTCTGGGCTGGAACCACTCCTCAAGGGACAGATGGCTGCTCAAAGCGCCCCTCTCTCACAGGTGAACAGAGAAACTTCCCTTTATCCAAGTAAGGTATGGGCAACTCAGAAACTTGTAACACAGCCCTGAATTCAGCACTAGCCTGAAAACTGGACTATACTAGCTTGGAAGGGTGGGAAACAAGGAATGTTTTTGTTTTTTTTTTTTTGTTTTTTTGAAAAGATAAGGCAAAAACAATAAAAAGTACACTTAAAACAGCTTTAAACGACTATAAGCAATCAGAAAAGGCTATCGTACTTTAGTGTGTAGCCTACAACAGTTAAACAAATTATGTAAACAAAAAAACGACTTTTTAAAAGTGCAGGCAGTCAAATAAGTACAATATGTGAAAAAATAAGCTTTTAAATCACAATAAATGCTGGAAAATCAGCATTTATATGGAAAACAGTTAAGTACAGCAAGAAAATACAGAAAACTGATACTTAATCACTCCAAAGACTCTCTTTTAAGCTAGAAGGCTTGTATCAGTTTAATCTTTCTAGTGCTTTCCAGTAGGTTAGTTACAGGAACGATGGGAAACAAGCGCAGATGTGGTCTTTTAAACCAGAATGTTGAAAGAGATGGACAGCTTCCCAAATGATCAATAAACTTACAATTCCTGGGCCAAGAACCACTCCTCTTGTGGTAGACAGACTACCTAGAACTTACCACTCCCACTGATAAGCTAGAAGGCTCCACTCCAACACAGAAAGGCTTGGGGGGCTCAGGAGCTTACAAACTGTCCTGGTGGACTAGACTAGTTACAGGAAAGGCAGGAAACAAGCATAGCATTTTTTTTTACAGAAAAGCAGCTAAAACAGCAGTATATACAATTCAAATGCAGTGCAGGCTAGCACAAATGTCTAGTAATATTACGGCAAATACAGTTTAATTAAATGCAATTAAATTAACAAATGACTAAAAAACAAGTGCAGAAGGCATTAAATTAGAAGGCTACTAACAAGCAGTAATAAGTGCAAAGTAAGAGCGACCGGACAGATAGCACACAGAACAGCAACTAAGACAGTTACAGTAAGAACAGCTGAATAAAGTATATATATATATATATATATATATATATATATATATATATATATATTTTTTTTTTTTTTTTTAATTTTGAGGGAGGGAACAGAGCAGGATTAAGATGCTACATGGGTTGTCCTTCCCTAATGCTCTCTTTGTACACAGTAGGAGTGCCTGAAATCAGAATATGATCTCACTGCACTCAGTTGAGTGAGCAAATGAGATGGGCCCAGAAGGAGTATCCAAATACAAATTTACAAGAGGGGTGGGCAGTTTCAAAGCCACCAAGATTACCACCAAAACAAGAACAGGCAGGATGGGAGGGAAACACAGTGGAGACAACAAGGGACAAAAACAATACAGCCATGGCCGGCCTTAGGCATAGGCCAACTAGGCAGCCGCCTAGGGTGCTGGTCTAGCAGGGGCACTTTTCCAGTATTTATTTGGTGTAGGTAGACCAGGATGGGGGCACCAGGTGTTGAGTTGGGGTGCGCTGTGGAGCCCTTTTGCCTAGGGCACCAGTTGACCTAGGGCCGCTCCTGAATACAGCACCACTATAAATAATAAGCAAATGTATAAATACAGCACAGTGCAAATTAAGTTGCAAAAAGTGTACTTATCAGTTTGGAATAGATTCCAACTCTGTTCACAGCAAATCTATCAGCTTTCCACCAGTTCACAGAAATGCAGTCTGTATTGGAATTACAGCAATGAAAATACACCTCAGGCAATTTATAGAGTTTATTGTAATAAGCCCTTCCAATAAGCCTTGAGACTGATTAGTCATACTACCATTGGATTATAATATTGCACAGTAATAATTGGGCACCCTTTTAAGGGCCTTTTAGTAGCTGATAATTAACTGGGTGGTGGCAGAAATTACTACTGTATGGTCTGGGTAATAGGGGCACAGCTGGAGAGTGAGTGTGTGTGTGTGTGTGTGTGTGTGTGTGTGTGTGTGTGTGTGTGTGTGTGTGTGTGTGTGTGTGTGCGTGTGTATGTTTCAGCTACCTGGGCAGAGACATGAAGCACTGGTTGGACAGAGAGTGTACTGGAGGTTTTAGCTTGCCCAGTTAGGCTGAGACCTGGACCCTATAGCTGTGCCAGTGGGAAGTCTTATTGGGGACCTGGTGAGCAAAGGAGCATCCAGCCCCAGACTGACTGTGATCTCTGTGTGCACTTAAGGGAAATTGTACTTTACTGTGTGTATTAGTTATCCTTTCCTCTTCTCGGAGACACCCTCCCTTATATTAGTGGTGAGGATTGAGGCTCCTTGATTGCTGGGCCATGGTACGGCCATCACACCATAGAAGAACTACAGAATCCATGGCTGGCACCATACAATTGTACCCATGCCCCTAAGAAAGACAAATAATCCAAATAGCTGTTTGGTGCATATGCAAAAATAACCAAGAGAGTTTTCTTTTGTGCAACTCGAATCACAGTGTATGAATTCCCTTGTTTACTGACACAATCTAATGTTATACAATTCTTTTTACAGTCAAGTAGTGCATGGGGCATCATGATCACATTCCAGGAATGGAAAAAGACAAGCTAGTTGAAAACTACTACAGCTCAAGACCCATTACTAATAGCACTTGGAAAGTGCTTAACACTTGTTAAGCACTGTTCCAAGCATTCTTAATATCAGGTCTGACTAGACAGTAAAAACTAACACTGCCGGCTAACAAACAATGGTGACAGAAGCATTGCTTCTGCTTGCTGTATATGTCTATCAACTAACTACCTTTGACTTCAGCTTACATTTTTTGCCATGTCCTTTGTAGAAATCTTTCATTTTCTAGAAAATCAGTGAGGATTAGTCAGTCAAAAATGCTAAAAACAGACTTTAACATTGATGCAACAGCCTGTCATTGTAGTAACAATTTAAGTAAATTAGAGCAGTATTTAAATACTCTCCCTGATTTTGATCCTTTGTCCCACCCACATACAAAATAAGCTGATAGATCTACTACTACTGTATGTCTGACAGTGCTTGCTAAAAGCTTTATTAGCTTTTAAAACTAAATCACATTTTTTCCTTTTCTTTTAACTGGTAGCACATGGAGATGATAAAGCTCTGTGCACTACAAAGAATTATGTTTAAAGGAAAACTCCATCCTCTCATGCAGTTTAACTCAATCATTGGGTTTCTTATAGGTTCATAGGTTCATAGGTAGGTACTAGGCTATTGGCCCTAGGCCCTATATAAGCCTAGCCAAAAAATGTACTCTGGCTTTCGTCACCCAAGAAAATTATTTTCCTGAGCCCCTGTCGAGCAGAGCCACAGAAGTGATCCCTGGGGTGAATTTCCCATTTCCCATACAATCATCAAGATTTTTCTTGAAGAGTGCTAATGAGGAGCTCTGTTTGACATAGATAGGTAGTCTGTTCCAGAGTATGGGAAGTCTCTGGGACAGTAATCTATCCCTCCAGCATGTTCTGTTTATTGTGGTGACAAGGTTTAGGTCCCTAGAGCGTGTAGCACAGAGGGATTGGGATTTCTTTAAGTGGAGCATGTCCAACAGCTCTGGGTTTGACATAGCTTTGTATGTTAGGCAGAGATCGCCCCTGAGTAGGTGATATGCGATGGAGTAAAGCTGTAGTTTTTTGAGACGGTCTGCATAGGGCATCTGAGGCCAGTAATCCTCTTTGTGAGGTATTTGTGTGGTCATTCCAGTTGTTGTAGATGTCTTGTGAGGTACATACCAAAAGGGGCGTTGTACTCTATAATGGGTCTAATGAGTGATGAGTAGAGGGGAACAATGACCTCTTTTCTTCTGGATGAGAATCCTTTTGTGATGAGATGAGCCACGTAGAAGGATTTCCTGACCACTGTGGCGATGTGATTATCAAAGGAGAGACTACTGTCCACCTTTGTCCCAAGTTCTCTTATCACATTTTCAGCATTAAGTAGACTACCAGCTATGTGAAAGTTCATGGGTACAGAGTTTTTACCAAAGGGGATGACAATACACTTTTTGGCATTGAGCTTCAGGCCATGGCTTTGACACCAGGTATCTGTCTCAGTGAGGCCCTTTTGTAGTTTGTCCACATCATTAGGAGTTTCTATTATGGCTCCTAGTTTGCAGTCATCTGCAAACTTTGTTAGCCAAAGACCTTCTGTGTTAGCCTGCACTTCAGAGAAGTAGATACCAAACAGGTGAAGACCCAGGACTGAACCCTGAGGTACTCCACTTGTCACTAGTCTGAAGTCGGATTTGGAATCCGCTACTTTCACAGTGTGGGTTCTGTCCATGAGCCAGTTGGTAACCCATCTTATGACATAGGGATTTATACCTAGTTTAGTGAGCTTATTTATAATTCCAGAGTGGGGGATGGTGTCGAAAGCCTTGGCGAGATCTAGATAAGCTGTGTGAACCATTTTACCCTCATCTATGGCTTTGGTGACTACTTCAAAGAAGTCAATCAGGTTTAGGAGACATGATCTGCCTTTTACAAATCCAAACTGGGTAGGGTCCAGAATTTGGAGATTACCAATGTCTTTGTTTATGAGTTCCATGATGATATGTTCCATGGCCTTGCAGACCAGGCTCGTCAGGCTAATGGGGCGGTAGTTCCTGGGGTCCGTCGTGGCTCCCCCTTTGTGGAGTGGGATATAACCATTGCGGTGCACCATTCAGTGGGTACAAAGCCTGAGGTGAGGCTATGATTGAACATGGTACTTAGGTAGGGTGCCAGTTCATTCTGTAGTTCGTGTAGAACGCAGCCTGGGATATTGTCAGGTCTCATGGTTGCTGTGTTCTTGGCTTTGGAGAGTGGGTTTTTTACCTGTGCCGCCGTGATTATAGGAACTTTGCATTCTTCCAGTATAGAGATGGGCCCTCTAGGGGGTGAGAGGGGGGTAAAGTTAGCACTGAACCTATCTGCTAGGATGTTGGCAATATCAGTTGGTTCTGTATATTTAGTGCCATTGTGCTGTAACTCAGAGCAGATCTGAGTGTTCCCATTGAGATTCTTGACATAGCTATTGAATGCTTTGTGGTTGTCTTTAGAGTCAGTGGCAATTTTGTTTTCGTAACTAGCTTTGGAGGATTTTATGAGGGATCCCAGCTTCTTACTGAGGTTGATCAGGGAGTTCCTCCAGTCATGGGATTTTACTCTTTTTTGCAACAGTTTCTTTCTTCTGTTGTAGAGTTTGTTTATGGCAGAGGACCACCAGATTGGCTTCCATTTTTTGGAAGATAACATCTTGGTTCTGTTAGGAATAGCATGATCCATGCACTTGTGTAAGTGCTTATAAAGTGCATTTGTGTAGGATTCAGCAGTCATACCTCTATTGTCCGCCTGCATGGGTGTCATGAAGTTTGCCACTTCTGTCTTAAGAAGTGTGAAGTTGGCTTTGGAAAAGTTTTTTATGATGGTTTCCCTAATTGGGGGTGGGGGTGGGATGTGGATGTCTAGGCTGATTAGCTTGTGGTCAGATCTGACCAACGAGGAATTGACCTCTGGTGTGGAACACCGGTTTTCCATGTTGGTAATGACCAGGTCTAGGATATTGCTGCCCCTGGTGGGGGTGTGAATAAGTTGATCCAAGGCGTTGGAATTTATGAATTCTAGAAAACGTTGAGCAAAAGAGTTGGTACATGAGTAGTTTTCCCAGTTAATGGTGGGGTAGTTGAAATCGCCCATTATTAGGGTGTTGGATTGTACCCTAATACTTTCCAGTGTATCAAGAAATGAGGAGTGGGAATCCTGGGGCATGGTGGGGGGTCTGTAGCAAGCTACAATTTGGATTGCGGTCTTGCCCAGAGTTAGTTGCACTTGGATAATCTCGGATGCATTATGCTGTGCAACTAGCCTGGAGGTGTGGATATCCTTAATGAATATGGACACGCCTCCGCCTTTAGTGCTTCGTTCTGGGTTAGGTGGCCGAAAGGTATGGAATGAATTGTAGCCTGGTAATGCAGGGGTGCTCTCTGGAGCTTTGAACCAGGTCTCTGTCACTGCACAGATGTCAATGTTCTCCATTTTAAGGAGTGCCTCGAGTGAGTGCATTTTGAGGTTTAGACTTTTAGCATTGAGTAGCATCCTGCTTGTAGTTTTTAAAACTTTTATTTTCTTGCATTGGAGTCAAAGGAAGGGAAAGCCCACCTATTTTTTTTTTTTAAACTCAACTTCTCACATACTTTGCAGGGAAATTTGTCTCTACCTACATGACATACCATAGACACGGTTAAATCTGTAGTTTACCCTGTCAGGTACTGCTGTCAATCTTAGATGGGTAATTAATCCTGCTAATGTCAGGAACACGGGAGCTGATATAAAAAATGACAGAAAGCTGTGGAATTGTTTCCACTGTTTTTATTGCAGCAGGAAGGAGAACTTAACACTCCTCTTTTATAGTAAAATAAAGCAATTAGATCAGTCAGGGGTTTAAAGGCAATTGTCAACTCTTTTGGCAAATTTACATAAGCAACAACACAGTATTGAAATTCGAAGCTTAAATGTTATTTATAATAGTTTGTCTTAAGATAACTTAAGAGTAGCAAAGATTTCTGTGGCATTTAGAGAAAAGTCAGTAAATATTTTTTCTTGTAAAGTATAAATGCATTTACCATTTTCAAACACCCCCCCCCCCTCCACACACACACACACACAGGCCAGAACTGCAGAAAGAGAGTCAGGTGGCAACCCTATCAACGAGGTGCACTGATACTGTTCATAAAAAGGGTCTTTTATGCTTTGTGTGGCATCCTTCCAGAGGGGGATGCATATCTGGTACATGCAGATCCATTGTAAGAGATTCCCACTGACTTTGAGTCAGTCCTTACATCGTTAGAGTGAAACCATAATATTCAGCTGAATTAACTTTAACATACATTTACTATGTACTCTTGCACTAAAAACACTAAGAAAAGGAAATCAGAAGTACTTAACTGTGTTTAAATGCACACGTGCACATGCACACACAGACAGAGACACACACACACTATTGTACACATGTACTTTATATACATACACATATACAGAAACACATGCACACACACTATATGTGAGTGTGTGCAATATGTGTGCATACAATGATTTATTTAGAATAAACAACATAGTACAGTTAAGCATTATTAATGTATACATTCTAGTAAATGTTGCTCAATGATTTACTTGGTCACTGTCGCACATTGGCTGTGTTCCACATGCAATCTTGGCCAATGTCTTTCTGTCAGTATTTTTTTATTTGTATTGATAAGTGCATTTAATAATTGTTATTATCTTTGCCAGTGTAACTTATGTTGTGGCTGAAAAGGGTCCTGGGACCAGTTTGCTTTCCTGGTTACCAAAGTATAAATAAATATGAAATAGAAAAAAGGAAGGGGAACATAGAAATAATTGAAGAACTAGTAAAGCACATTTTAAGTCTGCATGCTGTGGTAGTGTTGTCGCCTCGCAGTAAGACGCTGTCCGGTTCGATGCTCAGCTAGAGCGTCTTCTGCATGGAGACATGGTAATGGGCGTACCTTCGTTGAAGGTTGTGCGTCAGGGCTGGTAACTCGACATGTAAAACTCAACTACCAATCATTAGCGGACCAGAGTTCCGCTGTGGCGACCTCTAACCAGGAAAAGCCTGAAAAGACACAACAATTTCAGACAGAATAAGTTTAGAGTCCTACTACATGTCACTTGTAAATGTACAGCAAGGATTATTTATTGCAGTGAGAGTTTTTACACCTGAGCATGAGAGTATGCGGGAGGGTTTATCAAGTTTGTTAGGACTACAAAAGACTTTTCTTACAAAAAACTGTTTTTATCTGCTTTCTTTTGCTGCAAGTAGCTAACAGCTATTTATAGCATAGAACAAGCTCTGGCAGACAGATAAATGAGGCTCAGCCAGGTAAACAGAGAAGCAGGTCTTTTACAGAAGGTGAGTTTAGATGACAGTGCTTCACAGTCCTGCCATTATATTTTAATGGCATGAGAAAACAGCACCACTTCCTTATGTCTGGCATGAGTCATATAAAGAGGACTTGAAATGTATTCTGGGAAGAAGGAAAGCAATAAAATAAGATCACGTCACCAAGTCAGGCCCCATCATTCACCATTTTGAGAGAAACACATTAAAAATGTAAAAAAAGCACTTGGAGTGATTTTAGACATTAAAATAGCTCAAAAATAAAGATACAATGAAGAAAGTATGTTTTTTGAGTTCTAAGGTAGAGATTTCCTTTAAGTCTCCAGCTGTAACCTACCATTATGTTTTCTCAACATGGATGCCAAGCCTCACTTTGAGAAGCTCTCAAGGTGAATTTCTTGGCATTCCTGTCTGGAATACATAATAATGTCATTATGGTCAGACACCCAATGATAATCCTCCATGCTATAATCATTGGTTGAAGTTTTATTAACAGCCATTATAGCTCATATATCATTCTGTTAATATCCTTTTAACCCTTACTTTGCAATAGTTTTACTACCAATGTCTAGCAATTTGTCTTGGCTGTCAAAGATCACTTCTCAGTATCTGTTCCATTGCTTACAAAGCAATTTCACTTTCTGCAGCATGAATAGCTCTGAGGATATACACGTTCATTGTGCTTCCCATAGATTTAGTCTGTCTCAATATATATTACCTAGTTTCGTCACTGAGTCAGTCACACTGCTTGAGTCCTGGTTATATCTTAGTAGGTATTCTGCTTTATTGGAAATATATACGTGCATATATACATACATGGATAGTAGAGTAACAGCATATCAGCACCAGCAACTGCCCATCAGACAACACAAGCAAAGCAGACACAGAGGTCAGCCTGATGGCAAGAGTTTGGCAGCAAATGGGAAATACTTAGGTAATTAAGCGGTATTTGTAGGGCTTGTGCCATAGGATGCGAGCACAGCATTGTAACAGGGATAGTTCCCCTTTAGGCCAGCATGCCTGTGATTCTAGGTAATACCCTCCTCCTATGCAGGTGTAAAGCAGATACAATATGGCAGAAGGTAATGGGAGTCCAAAAGAGTCTGGACCACTTGCTTGCAGAATAGTTTGAGATAAGAGCATGTCTGAGACCAGGGCAATTGATTCTGAAGCAGGAGTCAGGAGGAGGGTCAATATCTGCTAGTGGATGTCTTGGTAGTTGAGAAACTGGTAGTCAATTACATTGATAATGGACTGTGTTGTTTCACGCTCAAGACTTTTGAATTGTGTTAGAAAAATAAGTGCTTGTTTCCCTGAACTTGTGTTTGTGCGTCAACTGTTTGAGGAAGAGACTGGTAGTTGTAATGAAAGATTTTTATTTTAAGGCTTGTTGAATGTACAGTTCCAATGAACTGTTAGCTATGATGACAACCCTCAGAACCTGTAATGAGTTGGAGCAAAATGGTCTTTACTTATTTATTGCCAGTTTCAATTTATTGTTCCATTTGTTCAATGCTTATTTCCTGGCAAAAGTGAAGCCCATTTATATGCCTTTATATAACCCCCATGTGTCTGTGTAGGGTGAAAAATAACCTTGCATTGACCCTTGTCATCTGGCTCTATTTTTTGGTTTCTTTGCTGTTTCTCTATATTGATAGGAAAAGATATTTAAAAAAGAAAAGAAAGAAAAAACTTCTTCTTCTTCTTCTTTTGGCTGCTCCTATTAGGGGTTGCCACAGCAGATCAACTGTTTCTATTTCTTCCTGTCCTCTGCATCTTGCTCTATCACACCAACCACCTGCATGTCCTCTCTCACCACATCCATAAACCTTATCTTGGGCCTTCATCTTTTCCTGTTACCTGGCAGCTTCATCCTTAGCATCTTTTTCCAATATACTCTGCATCCCTCCTCAACAAATGTCCAAACCAACGTAATCTTGCCTCTCTGGCTTTGTCTCCAAACCTTCCAACCTGGGCTGACCCTCTAATATACTTATTCCTAATCCTGTCCATCCTCGTCACACCCAGTGCAAATCTTAACATCTTCAACTCTGCCATGTCAAGCTCTGACTCCTGCCTTTTTGTCAATGCCACTGGCTCCAGCCCATATAACATAGCTGGTCTCACTACCCTCTTGTAGACCTTCCCTTTCACTCTTACTGGTACTCGTCTGTCACAAATCACTCCTGACACTCTTCTCCACCCACTCCATCCTGCCTGTACTCTCTACTTAACCTCTCTTTCACACTCACCATTACTCTGAACTGTTGATCCCAAGTACTTAAACTCATTCACCTTCGCCACCTCTACTCCCTGCATCCTCACCATTCCTCTATCCTCCCTCTCATTCACACACATATATTCTGTCTTAGTCCTGCTGACCTTCATTCTTCTTCTCTCTAGAGAATATTTCCACCTCTCCAGGGTCTCCTCCACCTGTTCCCTACTTTCACTACAGATCACAATGTCATCTGCAAACATCATAGTCCATGGGGACTCCTGTCTGATCTCGTCTGTCAACCTGTCCATCACCATTGCAAATAAGAAAGGGCTCAGAGCTGATCCTTGATGTAATCCCACCTCCACCTTAAACACATCCGTCACTCCCACCGCAGACCTCACCAATGTCACACTACCCTCGTATATATCCTGTACCACTCTTACATACTTCTCTGACACTCCCGACTTCCTCATACAATACCACAACTCCTCTCTAGGCACCCTGTCATATGCTTTCTCTAAATCCACAAAGACACAATGCAACTCCTTCTGACCTTCTCTGTACTTCTCCATCAACACTCTCAGAGCAAACATCACATCTGTAGTGCTCTTTCCTGGCATGAAACCATACTGCTGATCACTAATCATCACCTCCCTTCTTAACCTAGCTTCCACTACTCTCTCCCATAACTTCATGCTGTGACTGATCAGTTTAATCCCTCTGTAGTTACTACAGCTCTGCACATCACCCTTATTCTTAAAAATCGGTACCAAAACACTTTTTCTCCATTCCTCAGGCATCCTCTCACTTTCCAAGATTTCATTAAACAATCTAGTTAAAAACTCCACTGCCATTTCAAATAAACACCTCCATGCTTCCACAGGTATGTCATCTGGACCAACAGCCTTTCCGTTCTTCATCCTCTTCATAGCTATCCTTACTTCCTCCTTGCTAATCCACTGCACTTCATGATTCACTATCCACACATAATCCAACCTTCTCTCCCTCTCATTCTCTTCACTCATCAACCCCTCAAAGTACTCTTCCCATCTGCTCAGCACACTCTCCAGGCTTGTGGGTACGTTTCCCTCATTATCCTTTATCACCCTTACCTGCTGCACATCTTTACTAGCTCGGTCCCTCTGTCTAGCCAATTGGTACAGGTCCTTTTCTCCCTCCTTAGTGTCCAGCCTTTTATACAACTCTTCATACACCTTATCCTTAGCCTTCGCCACCTCTCTCTTTGCCATGCACCTCATCTCCTTGTACTCTTGTCTACTTTCTTCATCTCTCTGACAATCCCACTTCTTCTTTGCCAACCTCTTTCTCTGTATACTGTCCTGTACTTCTTCATTCCACCACCAGGTCTCCTTGTCCTCCTTCCTCTTTCCAGATGTCACACCAAGCACCTTTCTAGCCATCTCTCTTACTAGCTCTGCTGTAGTTACCCAGCTATTCAGTAACTCTTCACTGCCACCCAGTGCCTGTCTTAACTCTTCCCTGAACATCACCTGACAATTAGCCCTTTTCAATTTCCACCATTTGATCCTTGGTGCTGCCCTCACACTCATCCTCCTCTTCTTGATCACCAATGTCATCCTACAAACCACTATCCTATGCTGCCTAACTACACATTCCCCTGCCACCACTTTACAGTCTCCAATCTCCTTCAGATTGGCCCTTCTACACAAGATATAATCCACCTGTGTGCATCTTCCTCCACTCTTGTATGTCACCCTATGCTCCTCCCTCTTGTTAAAATACATATTCATCAAAGCAATGTCCATCCTTTTCGCAAAATCCACTACCATCTGACCTTGTGCATTCCTTTGTTTAACACCATACCTACCCCATCACTTCCTCATCCCCTCTGTTCCCTTCACCAACATGCCCATTGAAATCTGCTCCAATCACCAGTCTCTCACCCTTGGGTACAGTCATCACCACTTCATCCAACTCACTCCAAAATTTTTCTTTCTCATCCATCGCACACCCAACTTGTGGTGCATATGCACTAACAACATTCATCATTGCACCATCAATTTCCAGCTTCATAAACATCACTCTATCTGACACTCTTTTCACCTCTAAAACACTATTAGCATACTGTTCTATCAGGATAATGCCTATGCCATTTCTCCTCCCATCCACACCATGATAAAACAATTTTAAACCGCCTCCAATACACCTAGCCTTGCTCCCCTTCCATCTGGTCTCTTGCACACACACAATATACCAACCATTCTTCGGTTCATCATATCAGCTAGCTCCCTCCCTATAGCAGTCATACTGCCAAAATTCACAGTTCCGACCCTCACTATCACAGTCCTAGCCTTTACCTGCCTTCAGGCATGCCTTCCACCTCTTCTCCTCCTTCAGCCAACAGTAGCCCAATTTCCGCCAGCACCCTGTTGGCCAACAGTACTGGTGGCGGTCGTTGTTAACCCGGGCCTCGACCGATCCGGTATGAATTTCTGTACAGTTTTCTGCATGTATGATGTGGCAAAATTTTACGCCGGATGCCCTTCCTGATGCAACCCTCCCTATTTATCCGGGCTTGGGACCGGCACAAAGAAATGCACTGGCTTGTGCATCCCCAGTGGCTGGGTTAAAAGAAAGAAAAAACAAAAAACAAAAAACAAAAATGACATGTGCAGAGTAAGCTTGTTTACCTCATGCTTTATTTGTAAATGTCTCTTTTTGTGTGTTACTATGGGGAAACAGGAATCAGCCAACATGTTTCACATATTTTTGAGGGGTGGAGGGAAATGATGCAGTGATACAGACCCATAGAGAGCATACACAATTTACTGATCATGTGCAGAGATCAGGAGTGAATATTACACCATGAGACTGTGAACTCCACTGAGCAGGTATGGTGCACTGAGCAAAACTAACAATATTTCATGCTACACACACACTCATACACACACGTATATCTAGATAGATATGGCCAAATTAGATGTCATAAACTATCAATATAACAGTTTTACCTCAGTTGAAGATAAACTTCTGGAATTACCTCTGAAGAACATACCTTTACAATACTTGAAAGCATGTGGAACATAGACATCAATGCAGTGTGAATTATTTTCATTAAAATTTTATATTAAGTGTAGATCTTACATATAACCTTCACATTAGTACAGAAAGGACTGGTTTATGTACCCTACTTCACCTTATGCAAGGCATTCAACATGGTACCCCAGAAAAAGGATAGACAAATTATAGAGCACTCTGTTCATCCCATGTTGGTAGCTCAAGCAAAATGCTAATCAGAGAATTAGACCTACAGAATACCATAAATGGAATTCACTCATACTGAAGAGTTGGAACAAGTGGACACTGAAAACAGTATTGTGGAAGGTCATTTTAACTGTATTTATTACTGGCATTGGTCGGAAATATGTCTGTTTTGATCCTATCAAAAATGTGAAAAAAAATCTGATGGATGGTTAAGACTGTATCATTATAAACTCAGTGCAGAACATGTATCTGATAATCAGAACGTTTGGTTGTTTTGGAGGTTGTAGTGAAAATGGAGATTTTATTACCCCAAAACTGGAGAGAGCTAATCTTCTTTATGGTTTTATTTTGTTTTTTTTTTAATTTCTGTTTACTGCCAAAAACATAGTTTTGTTTTGGGGCACTGAAAATGATGCTTTTGTTAGAGATCCATTGAATTATGGATAGTAATTGCAGGTCTCTCTCTAGAAACTGGGGATTGAATTGTTTGTATGAAATATTATCAGGTCATCTGTGTAGGGTAGTAGAAGGGGAGGAGATGAAGTAGGTCAAGGTGATGGACAATAGGAAAGGAGAAAGTATGGAGCCTTGTGGTACTCCTTATCAATGGCTGACTGATTGGGTATGAGTTTTGAAGAAAAAGTGATGATTGGCGAGGTAATTTTGAAGTTATAGTAGGGAATTAGGACTTATGCCTACTTGTAATAGGTGATGGAAGAGGATGTTGGAGTCCAGGGAGTCCAGGAGGTTGAAGGCTTTTATAAGATTGATAAAGATGGTGCTTGTGAACCGGCTTCAGTCCATAGCTAGTAGTATTTCATTTGTTAGATTCTGTAGGACTGTGAGTGTGCTATAACTCCACCAGAACATGTTTATATGAAAGAAGGTTTTAGGTAGTAATGTATCAGGCAAATTTAACATGTATCATTTTTTTCAAACAGCTTGACTAAAGTGGGAAGGATAGAGATTGGTCTGTATTGGGAAGTTTTGGTGGTGTTAAATAACTTTAGATTTGGGCTATGGCTATTTTCCATATATTTATTTTATTATTTTATAATAGGCAGACCAAGAAGATGTGTTGCAGAGGGGTTGTAAAGATATGCATGCAGCTATAGATCAGACAGAAATAGAGGCATTCTTAGCCTGGTGGCCAGTAGTTCTGATTTGCTACAGAAGATGTTCTGTATCTCTTGTTTTAATTTGTTTAAAGAAAACAAGGAATGTAGAGAGTGATTCTGTGGTGATGGTGGACAGTGTGAGTGTCTGATAGGGTGGGTACATTGAATAATTCAAACAGAAATCCAGAGAATGAGAATGTGGGTGATTCTATCGGTGGGTTGGTGGTTTAGAGGTACAAGCACTAGACATGCTTAATTCTATTCACTAAAAAAGGATAAAATGTTGCTGTTTCCCATGGATCATTCCAGAGATGGCATATGATGTCCAGAAGGTGCCGTTTCTGAAGATGGTAGTATAAGGAAAAATTTATTTTCTCTTGTAGTCTTGAGGCACATTACAGGTTCTACATCTTCAGGGACACAAGTATCCTTACTTCTTCTTCTTATGTTCCTTTTGAATTGTGCATTGTAAGCAGCCCTAACCTTACTGGCAACTTTCACAGGTCATGCAGTATTCTCCTGTGGCTTACACTCTCACTCTTAATGATTACTGTCACATATCATACCACATTCAACTATGACTAGTGCTTTCTCTTTCAGTGACAGCCTGCATTACACAGCTATGTTCTTTATCCAAGGCATTTTGTACTGTGAGCCACAACCACTTTCTATTTTACACAAACACACACACACACACACACACACACACACACACACACACACACACACAGACACACACACATGCATATGCACACACATACACACACACATACACACACACACACACACACACATGCATATGCACACAAACACACACACGCATATGCACACACATACACACACACGCACGCACACACATATGCACAAATATACGCACACACACACACATATATATATATATAGAGAGAGAGAGAGAGAGAGACAGGGAAATATGCAGACATACATATTTTTAATGCAGCTCAGATATAATTTAAAAAGATGCTAATTGCGGTATTAACAACATCAAAGACATACACATTGTTACTGTTGGAATTAAAGTAGAGGAATGTTGTTGTGTCTTTCAGCTTTTCCCAGTTAGGGGTCGCCACAGTGGAACTCATGTCTGCTAATGATTGGCAGTAGATTTTTACGTGCCGAGTTGCCGGCCGTTACTCACAACCTTCAATGAAGGTACGCCTATTCACTCATGTCTCCACACAGAAGATGTTCTAGCTGAGAATCGAACAGGACAATGTCTTACTGTGAGGCGACAATGCTACCGCAGCACCACCACTGCAGTACTGAGCAATTTTCAGCCAGGACCTGTGGTAATGATAAATTAATTGCCTAGATATCAAAGTGGATTTGTGGATATAGTGTCACACACATCTGATTTACCTCTAAAGCCATGATTTATGTCTAACAGTTGCATACAGTATTAAGAAATAGTTAATAACAAAGAGGACTTTCACAAAAGTGTTAAGCATAACAGTACAGAAAAAGGAAGGAGTGCTGTGTTGTGACTTATCATCACAAGTAATGAGTAATTATCAAAAGGAATAGGCAGCGATTATGTAATAAGTAAAACATGCAGGTTATTATTATGTGACAGAGGCAATATAGGATCAAAGGCAAAGTGACTTGCCTTCAGAGTCAGGAGTCAGCAGGACAAAGTTATGTGGGAGGACGTAACTGGTAAAGGTGGTGCACACAAGTACACAAGAAACTGTTACTATTATATCCATATTACATTAACTGCAATTTAGCTTTCATGTACATTTAAACAATACAGTTCACTGAGAAAGTCTCAGTAGGTGTTGCATTATATTCATACCTTCAGGTCTATTTTTTACAAACAAGTTTATTATTTTACCCTAGCCAGTTTCTGTGAAATCATAGTTAACGCTAATGAATTTAGATGAACAATTAAAAAAAACAATCATAACAGTTCTTACAAGGTTTACATTTTTCTCTGTAAGTATCTTAAACTGACAACTGTGATTGTGCATAGAGTTGGAATGCATTTTTTCTTTAATTAAATTATCCAAAAAAACATCTTCTGTTCTGTTTGTGATGGATAAAACATATGAATAATTTTAATGAAGAAAATGAAAATGCTTTGAAGTTTGGCCACTTCCTGTAGTTGTCTTTCCCTTCCGGATCTGCTTACTGTGGATTTATAATATAATGCTGAGCAGCAGAATGTCTTGGCTCTATACATCACTAAGAAAGCATCAGAAGAATGCAAAGATGAGCACAGATAAGGTTGACTTTCAGATGTCACCCATCAAGACGGCTTATAGGCAGTTCTGCAACAGACGTATAGTACATGCCATGGACTACCAGTGTTGTACAGCTGGTGGGATGTATTAAATACTGAGTACATCACCAGGTCATCACTGAACACGGATACCAGCACTTCATAAGGAATGGTGCCACCATATATAGAAACGGCAGGTGGTATTAGTAGAGTAGACAGTTAAAATGGAATAATGTCCACCTCCTACCCCCCCAAAAAAATATATAATCATACCATCCACTCCCCAAAAATAAATACAGATACACAGTACATGACAGCACAATTCCTAGAAATAGCTAAAGGTATCATACCTATGTTTCCTCAGTATTAACTTTTTGATATCCTTCAGCGTGTAGTTATAGCAGCTTGTTCATGCCTGCTGGAGACTAACTATTGCTGCTGCTTCAACAATCTAACTACACACTAGGCAGTGTGTGTGATATTGTAACCTGCACACTAATTTGTGTTGCTTTCTTCTGTTTCACTCTTCCAGTGTATGACTTTTCATAGAAGGACCCTTGCTAGTGCCTGCTGAAGTGTTACAGTTGCTGGCTTGACAGTCTGACTACAGTCTTGCTGGTGTCACCGTTGTACGCCTTACACTGTTTGATCCAGGTTGTCTTCTGTTTTAGTATTCTACTTTAAGGCATTTCACAGGAGGACTCCCTTTCTGTCTTCCACCAATCCAAAGCTTTATTGAATTTCTCTCCCTCTTTATTTTCTTTGCTTTTTTTGATTTAGCACAGCAGACTATCAGATACACTCAGTTCCTCTCCTTGTCCACAGAACCTACAAGCCATAGTAATGAAGTATGTATAGCTCTAGAGACAAAATCAGATAGCATATAACTCTGCTTTCTTAAAGAATGATTAATAATAAATAAATCAAACTATTACTAGGTCATCATATGCACCATGATCCAACATAATTGCCGAGTGGTTGAAATTATACATGTCAGGAAGGGATAAACAAGAACAATTTGGGATAATTATAGGCTCATTAGTAAAAATCTACTAATGACACAAATATGTTTAAAAATAATAAAAAAGAAATTATAGTCCACAAAAACTGAATTTGGAAAAGATCTTTCAATCCAACTATATGAATTGACAATACTATTCCTTGATTATTTCCTTGATGGTGTAAACGAGGATTTAATGCAACCTTTTAATTTAGGGAAGCGTAAGATAACTTAAATTACTAAATTCTGATTGAAAAGTTAATTACCCATGGTAATGGTAGCTTAATTGGGTAGATATCAGAAAGGATTTCTAGATGTAATGCCAAGGATATCTAATCTCATAGTGAAAGACTTGCATGCCAACCAAGGTACCCCTCATGTATCATAAGTGGGATCCTTCTTCTGTAACATAAGTTACCGTAAACGAAATATGTTAGCTGTTAAGTGTGCAGATGATTTCCAGTTACTGTACAAATAAATAGGGAGCACTAGAAAATGTGTTTGTAATTTCCTGATCTGCTTTTGGAGTTATCTATGTTATTTATTTTATTTATTGACATTTATTAACTGGGTTAGTCCAACTGAGCCAAGGGTCCATTTTCAATGGAGACCCAAGGAGAAAATCTCCACAAGTATTACATATTTTTACAATAAAAATCAAATCGAAAATAAAAATAAGAGTCTTCTTCTTTCGGCTTTTTCCCGGTTAGGGGTCGCCACAACGGATCACTGTCCGCTCATGATTGGCAGTGGAGTTTTACAGTGTCGAGTTGCCAGCCCGGCACCCAACCTTCCACAGAAGGCACACACATGCACACACTCACACTTAAAGCCAATTTAGAGTGTCCAATTCACCTACAGCATGTCTTTGGGATGTGGGAGGAAACCGGAGCACCCGGAGGAAACCCACGCGACCACAGGGAGGACATGCATACTTCACACAGAAGGCACCCCAGCCGTGGATTGAAATGGAGAACCTCTTGCTGTGAGGCAGCAACACTAACCGCTGCACCACCGTGGCTGCCCTGAAAATAAAAAAGAGTAAAAATTTAAAATTGTCATTCTAAAATAAAATTTAATTTAATTTAATAATTATAGTTTCATTTAATAAAAATAAATATAAAACTGATGCTTTCCGGGAAAATAATAAATATAGATTATATTTCATTGGGAGCAGCATATTCCTGAAGTAAAAGAAAAGTTTGAATTAAATTATTTAGTAATGAAAAATTTTAAGGACAAAAGTTTGAAGAGATACTGCCTTGCTTAAAAGAACATGTACAAAAACAGAGTACCCTAATGGTTTTCACAAAACAAATACAGAGAATAACCTTGAGATAACATGTAACAAGAACAGTGATATGCTTCTGTGCTCCAGGTTATAGCAGTACATTGAGATGTTTTAGATTATGTGTTTGGTAGTACCCTTTCAAATATTTTTATATGCCCACAGAGTTATTTAGAATACACACACAGACACACACACATGGTGAATACAAGCTGTTGGAAATGTGATGGGAACTTGGGAGACTGGATGCATTGCTTTAAAGTGAGCACATGTGAAGAAGAAGTTCAAGGAATATGTCAAAAGGTTAAGAAGAGTGAGGGAGAATGGAATTCCAGAAAGGTTCCTATGGAAAACAATGTGTAAAACATAATGAAAGGGCAGTGGAAGGAACACGTAGGGAAAGAAAATAAATTAACACTGGAGAACAAAAGACTGATTGAATAGCTATGAGTTTTGTTTTTGGTTAGTATAATTAACTGAGAAAAGAAAAGTTTGAATTAAATTATTTAGTAATGAAAAATTTTAAGGACAAAAGTTTGAAGAGATACTGCCTTGCTTAAAAGAACATGTACAAAAACAGAGTACCCTAATGGTTTTCACAAAACAAATACAGAGAATAACCTTGAGATAACATGTAACAAGAACAGTGATATGCTTCTGTGCTCCAGGTTATAGCAGTACATTGAGATGTTTTAGATTATGTGTTTGGTAGTACCCTTTCAAATATTTTTATATGCCCACAGAGTTATTTAGAATACACACACAGACACACACACATGGTGAATACAAGCTGTTGGAAATGTGATGGGAACTTGGGAGACTGGATGCATTGCTTTAAAGTGAGCACATGTGAAGAAGAAGTTCAAGGAATATGTCAAAAGGTTAAGAAGAGTGAGGGAGAATGGAATTCCAGAAAGGTTCCTATGGAAAACAATGTGTAAAACATAATGAAAGGGCAGTGGAAGGAACACGTAGGGAAAGAAAATAAATTAACACTGGAGAACAAAAGACTGATTGAATAGCTATGAGTTTTGTTTTTGGTTAGTATAATTAACTGAGAAAAAACAATTGAACTGCCAATGAAATGTTTAATTTTATTGTACATATTGTAAGTGTTGTATCACCATCCGTTTTATTTTCTCTGCAGTGGATAATAGCCAAGATAAGTAGCAATTGAATTGCCATTGAACTGCCATACAAATGATTAATTTTATTGTTAACATTGTAACTGCTGTTCCCTACTTCTCTGTGTTGTGTTATGGTTGAAAGGGGTCTGATAACTGTCCATTCACCTGGTTATCAAATTATAATAAGTAACTCAATAAATAAATTCAATGATTTAAAGATGTTACGCTAATGAAATAGTTATGATTTTATGTGAAGTTTCTACCTGAACAATATACCATGACTGCATCTGATATTATATGGCTTATACCTGTTTAATAAGTTACAATATACCATGACTACATCTGATATTATATGGCTTATTACACCTGTTTAATAAGTTAAATATACCATGACTACATCTGATATTACATGGCTTATTACACCTGTTTAATAAGTTACAACATACCATGACTACATCTGATATTACATGACTAATTACACCTGTTTAATAAGTTACAATATACCATGACTACATCTGATATTATATGGCTTATTACACCTATTTACTAAGTTACAACATACCATGACTACATCTGATATTACATGGCTTATTACACCTTTTGAATAAGTTACAATATACCATGACTACATCTGATATTATATGGCTGTCGAATAAGTTATATTATCACTTTGTGAAATAAAGACTATTTGATGGAAAAAAATCACACACTTGAAAAAAATGTAGACTGGCAGAACTCTCACACCTAAAATGAATGAAAGAACTTAAACATGTACCTTGAAGAGAATTAACATTATTTTAATTTGAATATCTCTCAAGAAAATAAGTAAATTAAGCACATTGTGTAATACCAGAGAAAATGACGTTAATATCATTCTTTCACACACACACACACACACACACACACACACACACACACACACACACACACACACACACACACACACCTTTACTTACCTAAACTGATTTTGTTCAAGAAATCCTAAGCCAGAACTGCAGCATGGCCTTAATAATTAGAATTCTGGTTGGAAAATCCCACAGTTATCCACAAGTCATGCATCATGCTTTTTTACTTATTTCCATAAAATAACCCTAATTAATATCAGGAAGAATAAAGAAATAGCAGAGTAAGAAGATTGGGGGAGACAAAATAAAAGAAGTAGCAGAGTAAGAAGTGAGGAAGGACAAAATAAGAGTGTTACTTTGTTAATATATTCACATGACCATTACTACATATCTATCAATATCTTGGCCCTACACGGAATGCTAGGAAAACAAAAAAATCCTAAGTTTATTGTTAGCTTGGTATATACTTCCTTACTATAAGACTGACCTAAAGCTGAATAAAAATCAGTATTTCCATCTTTACCACAGCATACATTGTAAAGAAAAAACTGTATATGCTCCTACTATCATGGTAGTCATGGTTCCTGCTATAATTCTAATCGGTTCCATGAGTTATTCGGGTGAACATCAAAAATGAGTCCATGAAGCATCTGAAGATATGGTCTTTACTCCAAGCCTACTCACAAATATGCTACATATCCTCATGCTAGCACATTCAAATTCCTTTGTTACAATGTTTTATAATTAATCATTGAATTATTCATCAAATCTTCATTGCCTCAATGGAAAAAAAAAAATAACCATAATGCATACTTAGTTGGGTTTTTTCCTGTTCTATTAAGATCTTAATGTGCATCCAAAATCAAGAAAGTAATCCTCCCCTACCAACCTCTTACAGAAGGTCTCAGCATTGCCGTTTTGTGCAGCATGCCCTCCGAAATAAAATAAACTCAAGTATGGACTATTATACCATGACCCCCCATTAATATTCCAAAACGTGCACGCTGATTGGCCAGCATGCACGTTGTAAATCGACTTATACTAATGGAAAAAGGTCCGGTCGCCCGGACTTTTTCCTTTAGTATAAGTCTCTTTTAAAACACTGTCTCGCTATGTTAAAAGAGTTTAACATAGCGACAAAGGTTTAAAAAAAGCAACAGAGATCTCCGTTGCTTTTTTTAAAGCTGTCTCGCTATGTTAAACTCCTTTAACATAGTGACACAGTGTGTAAAAAGCAACGGAGATCTTGCTTTCTCCATTGCTTTTTTTTTAAACCTGTCTCGCTATGTTAAACCCATTTAACATAGCAAATCAGTAAAAAGCAACGGAGATCTTGCTTTCTCCGTTGCTTTTGGCCACAGCTCTGATGTACTGCGCAGGCATGCGCAGTACATCAGAACTGCCGCGGATACCAGACAGCTGCGGAAGGGCAGCAAAGAGGCATTATACAATGCCATTATTTAAGAAAAGTAATTATTTCTTTTTTTAAATAATGTCATAGTATAATAGCAATAACCCACTTCTGGGTGTGGGTAATGCGGGATTTACCCACGGTTGTCTTTGGTCCCTCGGGCTTTGCCCTCGGGACCAAACCACGCCAACCGTGGGTAAATCCCGCATTACCCACACCCAGGCGTGGGTTATTGCTATAGTAGCATCTGTCTTTTATTCATTCTGTGGCATAAACATGAAGGCCAAATATGATATTAGAAACATTAGAATGTAAAGATAAGGCTATAAACAAGTGAAAGAGGGTTAAGGTTGTCAGCTAGATAAGGGACAATGAGGTTACATTTTCTCTAAAAACTGGTACATGCCTAGAAAATTCTTACTACGTTGGAAAAGATGCCTCTCAAATTAATGCTTGAATCAGGAATATATGTCAAAACTGGAAAATCTGGCATTGTCAAAATTGAGTATTTTAATAACAGATAAGAAAAGAAGCTGATTATTTAGTCCAAACACGTGTAACAGGCAGCTACAGGCCAACTTTCTGTGCTAGTATACACCCCTCACATTCCCTTAAATACATATGTACATCTTCTGTAAAGAAATTGTACGTGCCTAGACACTATGGTAATAGACAGCCTTGCTATAAATGTTTCTGTGTTTTATTAGATCAAGCTCAGTAGCCCATTGAAGACCTTCCAAAAGCTTGCCACCTACTTGTATATGGTCAAATGCCCTATCACCCACCCAGTCATACAAACATTTCTTAAATACCACTGTACTACCTACTTTCCTAAATCACATAGCAAAAGCATTCCACAGAAACCTGATACAACAATGAAAAGAGCTTTTACATATTTTATTCTTATAGCACGGGACTCTCACAGATCCATTATTATTCCTGACATCAACTTTATGGAATCTGACTTAATACCATTGCCAGTATTTTGTGGACTGCTTTATACATTAAAATCAAGTCACCTCTTAATAATCTGCAATTAATAGTAAATAAAATCAGTGTGATCCATCTGCATTTATAATGCAGTTTCTTAACTTGTGTGATTTGTCTCATATAAAAGCTCTGTATAATTTCAGGCTGTCTGATTTGCACAGTATTATCAGAGCTGGATGCCACACAATGATCTATTGTCTAACCACAGGTAATATGATGGAAGAAGTATAAAAACAGCCCTGCTGACACTTGAACATAATATATCTTTTATTGCTTTATAGTAATTTCTAATGATTAAATTGAGGTTGTCTCCAAACACGAGTGCTTTCTCAGCCATCACTCTGAGCTCACTGCTGTCCCTAAAAATGTCCTCACCTGCGTTTTGGTAACAGGTGCAGGCCATGCCTGAATGGCTTTCACTTTGGCAGGTTCTGGCCTGATCTTACCACTCCCCACTCTATGTCCTAGGTAGGAGACCTCTGCCATACCCACCTGACATTTGCTGGGCTTAATGGTCAACCCTGCCCTCTGTAGTCTGTCCAGCACCTCTTTGACATGCTGAACGTGCTCTTGCCAGGAATGGCTGTAGATGGCAATATCATCTAGGTAAGCAAGGGCAAACCCTCCTGCTCCTGCTAGGATATGATCTACCAGCCTCTGGAAAGTTGATGGGGCATTTTTCATCCCAAAGGGCATCTTTGTGAACTCAAACAAGCCAAAAGGAGTAACAAAGGCAGACCTCTCTCTAGCACTGGGAGTCAAGGGCACCTGCCAATAACCCTTGGTAAGATCAATGGTGGTAAGATACTTAGCCCCACCCAGCTGCTCTAGGGCTTCATCTGTCCTAAGCATGGGGTAAGCATCTGACTCTGTGTGACTATTTAATTTCCTGTAGTCCACACAGAACCTGGTGCTGCCATCCTTTTTTGGTACCAGCACCACTGGGGAGCCCCAGAGACTGCTGGACTCCTGAATTACCCCTAGTTCCAACATTTCCTGTATCTCCCCCCTCAGAGTCTGTTTGACTCTCTCAGGCACCCTGTAAGGGGCCTGCTTAATAGGTCTTTGGGATCCTGTATCCACATGGTGCTGCACCAGGTGGGTGTACCTTGGTTTCCCAGTAAACATGTCCCCAAACTCCTGTAACACTGCTCGGATTTCTCGAACCTGGGTAGGGGATAGCTGCTGGGATATTGCTACCCCTTCCACTGAGTTGTCAGTCCAAGTCTCACTAAGGAGATCAGTTACCAGATATCCTTCAGAATCCTCCTATAATCCACTGCAAATACTCAGCACAAGGGCCTCCCTATCATGGTAAGGTTTCATCATGTTAACATGGTACAATTTGTGCTCCTGCCTCCTGCCTAGCAGTTTTACCATGTAGTTAACATCACTGACCTTCCTTACCACCTTGTAGGGTCCTTCCCAAGCTGATTGCAGTTTCTTGTGCCTGACAGGAATGAGAACCATTACCTGCTGCCCTACAGCATACTCTCTAGCTCGAGCATTCCTGTCATATCAGACCTTTTTCTGCTGTTGAGCTTCTGCCAGGTTCTACTGGACCAAGCCCATGAAGTTATCTGAGCCTTGTCCTGCAGTTTAGGACATATGCCACAACAGACTCCTTGTGGGATTCACACTCACCTTCTCACTCATCTTGAATTAAGTCTAGAGGTCCCCTCACCCTATGCTCATACAGCAACTCAAAGAGTGAAAAAGCTATGGATTCCTGTGGCACCTCCCTGTAAGCAAACAACAGATGGGGCAAATATTTGTCCCACTCCCTCTTAGACTCATCTGCAAATGCCTGTAGCATGGTCTTGAGTGTAGAGTTTAACCTCTCAACAAGACCGTTAGTCTGGGGATGGTACAGGTGGTCTTTAGGCACTTCACCACACAGTACTTCCACAGACAATCCAGCAGGTCTGACATGAAATTGGCACCTCTGTCAGTCAGTATTTCTTTTGAGAAACCTACCCCTGCTGAAAATCTCTAACAAAGCATTTGCCACCTTTTCTGCCTCAATGGAGGACAAAGCCACTGCCTCAGGGTATCTGGTAGCATAATCTACTAACACTAGAATATACTTTTCCCTCTGGAACTTGGGTACTCAGAGGCCCCACAATATCCATAGCTACCCTCTGAAATGGCTCCTCAATCACAGTCAAAGGCATCAAAGGAGCTTTCACCTTATCTCCTGCCTTGCCTACCTTTTGGCACTGCTCACAGGTCCTGCAGTACCCTGTTACATCTCTGGAAATCCCAGGCCAATAAAAGTTTTGCATAACACATCTCTTTGTATGTTTTATGCCTATATGACCTGCAAAGGGAATATCATGGGCTATGGTTAGAACTGGCAGATGATAGGATCTAGGCACTACCAACTACTGTATTCTCCCATTCTCTAGCCCTCCATCAGGAGTCCACTCTCTATACAGTAACCCTTTGTCCCAGTATACAGAATCTCCCTTCCCTTGAGAATCAGGTGCCTCACTAGCTACCTCTCTCAGGCCTTGTAATGTAGGGTCTGAGATCTGAGCCTGTCTCAACTCTCTCTTGGTAACCCTTCCCAGCTCCCCTTCCACAGGAAGTCAGGTATCCTCTGACAGCGGTGCTTCACTGTCAGCCTAGATACTACTACTCACCTCTGCTCTTGCAGTCACTCTATCCAAGTGAACATCAGTACCCACAAGCAGCTGTGGCTCACCTTCAGTCTCAATGCTACAGGGTAACTCCCCCCTGAAGTAACCACCTCAGCAGTCCTGGCTGCAAGTGTGTGGTCAGTCTGGGTCTCCCCCAGTCTACCAGACCCACATGCTTGTCTCCAAGCCTGACTGTGTGTAACTGCATGAACACAGGGTACTGCATTATCAAAATCATTCCCTATCAGGATATCTGCAGGGATATCCTCAAACACACCTACTTGCTAGCTTCCTTTTCCACCCTCCCAGTCAAGGTGAACCCTAGCCAAAGGTATTTGGAATGGGGTTCCTCCTAAAGCTCCGACTGGAGTAGACTGCCCAGGCAAGTAGTGCTCCTCTGTAACCATTGCAGGGTTCACAATGGTTATGTCAAAGGCTATGTCTCTCTTAGCAATGGTCTCTTTACCATTCACTAAGATAGGATATAACCTCTGGTGGTAGTTTGCTACCCGTGTCTCAAGACAACTTACTGTTGGCATTTTGTCATTCCCACTTACTGGCTCTCCCACGTTTTGTTCCCCATCTTGCTTCTGTGGACATCTATATGCTACATGGCCCCACTGGTTGCATCTAACACATTTAACCCTAGGTGCTGGACATGTACCTGCTACTGTCAGATCTGTTGGGGCAGTCGGGGCTTCCCACCATGGGCTCCCTTAGACCCTTGAGCAGCACTGGGTGTCCCTTTCCTATGCAGGGATGCCCTGCTTGCTAGGTATAGGTCTCCCTTCTTCCCTAATTCATCTACAGTAAGGCATTGTCTATCAGCTAACCAGATCCTCATGTCCTCAGGCAAAGTGCTAAGGGCTTGCTCCCTCACCAAAAGGTCTGCCAGCCCTTCAGAATTGGTGACCTGACATCCAATTACCCATCTATGAAAACAGGTGCTTAGTTCAGCAACATATTTACACAGACTTTCATCTGCCTTGCGTCTATGCTCACGAAACTTTTTCCTATAAGTTTCAAGTGTTAGCTTAAAAAATTATAGCAAACAATTCTTTACAACATTATAATTTAGACAGTCATTATCAGACAGTTTGGACAGAACAGTTACAGCTTTACCATGGAGTAAGGGGGTCAGGAACCATACCTAGAGCCCTTGGTCAGTGTTATACTGTTTACATACCCTCTCAAACATCTGAATGAAACTATCAAAATTATTCCCCTCTGTAAATTGTGGAAGAGGTTTACTGACCTTTGTTGCTTCTGGGGTCCAGTTACTCCCTTCCCCATTACCTCCATGACTCTGGAGAAGAGTCAGCATCTCCTTTTCATGTTGCCTCTGCCTTTCCTTCTCCTCAGCTTCAGGTGCAGCAGTTTCTCATTTTCCTCAGTCTCTAGATGCCTCAGTCTCTCTTCTGCTTCTATTTCCATATGCTTAGCCTCTAGCTGAAGTCTCTTTAACTACAGAGGGATTTCTTTTTAAGTCCTCCGTGGAAAGGTTGAGCTGTCCCTTCTCTGAGAGTTGTACATCCCCATGGCCAGTCTGATTGTCCTCCTGGTTGCTATTCTCTGATGCAGCTGTGACTAAAGCTGCAATCATCTTTGCTTTAGTCAAGTTTTCATGCACCAGTCCTTTAGCCTTGCACATCTCAGCCAACTGGCTCCTTGCCAGCTTGCCATACTCCACTGCTGATATGCTTGCCTGTTCTCCCTGACTAACTAAGCTAACAAAAGAAATAAAACAATTGTGATATGAACTCTGAATGTTCACTGTGTGGCTGATTAAGAGTACAAACACCATCAGTGATCACTGTACACAAGCTACAGGAATTCAATATCCACACCACTACAAGCCAATTAATATGTGATGTGGCTAACTCACCACTATCAACCAATTAATATGTGATGTGGCTATCCCACCACTGCCAAACAATTAATATATGATGCCTCTGCACTGGTCCAGAAATCAAGGAGCCTCAATCCTCACCTCTAACACCAGTGAGGGATGTGTACATTGGGAGGATGACAAGTACATACGCAGTAAAGTACAATTTCCCTTAAGAGCACACAGAGATCGTAGTCAGTCTGGGACTGGTTTCTCCCTCTTTCTTCAGATCCCCAATAAGACTCCCCACTAGCAGAGCTATAGGGTTAAGATCTCAGCTGAATGGTCACGACAAAACCTCCAGCACCCTCTCTGTCCAACCAGTGCTTTGTGTCCCTGCCCAAGTAGCTGACACACACACACACACACACACACACACACACACACACACACACACACACACACACACACACACACGCACTTTGAGATTTGATTTATATACAAACACACACAGACTCTCCTGGGGAAGGCTGGCACAGGTTTACTAGCTATGCCCCCTTCTGCCCAGACTATAGGGAAGTTATCACTGCCACCAACCACTACTTATCAGCTACTTTAAAGCCCCTTACCAAAGGGTGCCCAATCTTACTGTGTAATGTTACTATTATCCAAATGGTAAGTATGTTCAAGGCAAAGGCTATTCAAGAGTGGCCTATATAGTGTCAACAAATACATATGCAAGTACACTAAGAGCTTAAATATTTCTAACAAAACCAGCCATGATTAAAAGGTTTAAATATATGTAATAATAAATAATAACAGAACAAGCTACCCATCTATGCCAAGCAAAGTTCTTCATTAGCACTCCTGAAGAAAAATCTTGATGAGTGGATGGGAAATAGGAAATACACCCCGGGGATCACTTCTGTGTCTCTGCTGGACAGTGGCACAGGAAAATACCTTTCTTGGGTGGCGTAAGCTATGGTACCTTGCTGGCTAGGCTTACGTAGGCCCTTGGGCTGATAGCCTAGTACCTACCTATGAACCTATAAGACAATACTCAGTAACCCAATACAGTGACAACAGAGTTAAGAATCACAGGAAATACTTTAAAACAACATTGCAGGACAGTCTCACTTAAATACAGAAAACATCTAGACTGATCTTACTATTTTTCTATCTATCTCTAAGAGAGATACTATAATCTAAGTCTTACTTACAGAGCAAGGCAAGTGCTGAATGGATGCTTACAGCTCTACGACAAGATACAAAATGCGAGATGAGATAGTTGTTAAAATACTATCAAAATTTCTGCTGGGTCATCTCAGATTACATCATTCTTGTCACCTCTGCCTTAGTTCCCAGGCTAACAGGAACATAAAATTTAACATGTGTCTGTGAAAAATACTTCTCTCTCAGATGTACAGCTGCTAGGAAGCCACAGAGCAGTACAAAAACACTTTACATGTGAAACCTAGTAATTATCTCAGTCTCAAGACAATAGACAGAAACTCTAGATGTAGACATTCTGTCTTCTAGCTGTGGTAAACACAATCGTAAAACTCTTAACTTATTTTCTCAGAGTTTGCAAGTTAACTCTGTGTGTCCCAATTTCTACTATGAAAACATTTCTGCTCTTTTACAGCATGATGCACTGTGGTTACATTTTTGAAGCTCAACACATAACATACAGGTTACTTACATTTGTAGACAAGCCTATGAATCATATTAATATTTTCAACGACATATAATTATTTATAAAATTCTAGCTAGCTGGGTTGGCAGCCTTCACAGTTACAATAGTATCCATTTTGGTATCATCTGCAAATTTGGTAACACATATCTTGTTACAGAAAGGAAAATCAGACATAAATAGGTAGCATAAATGGGGCCCCAAAATGGACCCCTGAGAAACATTCACTTCTAATCTTATTGGATCTGATAAAACATTACCCACTCTAACCCCACATGCTCTTCTTCTAACCACTCCTTTACCAAATAAAATTAAGAGAATTAAGATTAGCTTTTTTCATATTATTTAAGATATGAAAGTGAGAAGCCATGTCAAAGGTTTTAGTAAGATCCAGGTAAATAACGTCTACTAATAAACCTTGTTCTAAAGAGCTGGAAAGTACTTACTGTTTGGATAAAAAAACTGTTATGTTGTGTTTATACAGTAGCCTGACTGTCACTGCATTATTTCAGTGTTTCCAGTATCTGATTAGGGTTTACCTCTGATTTTCTAAATGTTGTTACTGCCAGTGATTATGGTTCTGTGGCAGAGAATTAAACTGCTATTGTATGCTGAAAGAAGGCATTTTTTCTGAAATCCAATCTAATTTTCTACTGGTCCTTCTGCTTTCATTGCTGGGATATGCAGCACTAGGCGGTGCTCCATGCTGCATCACACAGTGCTGTTATTAGAAAAGTGTGTGCTCTTCTAGTGTCAAATTCACCACAAACTCAGTCATTACCAGCTAAGCGACTGTAGCTGTATTTCACACTCTCTACTAATTTAATTCAAGCCCAGTACTATCTTAGAGAACCAGGAACTATTCATATTCATGTTATCTTTATTACTTTCCTTCTCTTATATTGCAAATATGAGTTGTTTTTAAGTAAATTCTTAAGCCATCCATCCACTCACAATCCCTTTTTCCTATTTTTGCACGTGGGATTGGGGGTGTGACTTCAACAGTGACAATTATCTAGAGCCAATGTTCACACATTTTCTCATCATATTGCTTATCACTTTTTACACTAAAAACTCAAGACTCCTAGTAATAAACTACAGTCTTCTTGGACTAAAATGGATCATAGGATCATAGGATCATAGGTGGTTACTAGGCTATTGGCCCTAAGGCCTCTACAAGCCTAGCCATGTTATCCCCTTGTTCCCTTATGGACCAAGATATATATTATATGTGTGCATCAGCACCGGCTACCCCTGTCTAAGATGGACATAGGTGAAACTGCCAGTGTAAATTTATGGTTTCGCATCCAGTTGTCCAGGTTATGCTTAAACAGCATCACTGAGGAGCTCTGTTTTACATGAATTGTGACTTTGTTCCAGAGGAGTGCCAACCTCTGGGAGACATATCTGTCTCTCCAGCATGTGCTGTTAATATCACAGGTTAGGTTAAGATCCATAGAGTGAGTGAATCGTGTCCCATTGGATTTGCGAATGTGCAGCAGCTTCATCAAGGCAGGGTCTGAGACTGCTCTACAGGCCAGGCACAAGTCTCCTCTAAGCAGTCTATATGATAGTGAGTAAAGTGATAGGGCCTTCAGTCTGTCTGTGTAGGTTATGTGTTGTATGCCCTGAATTTTCTTGGTGAGAAATCTCTGAGGTCTCTCCAGTTGCTGCAGATGCCTGGTGAGGTGCATACAGAAGGGAGCACTGTACTCTATTATTGGTCTGACGAGAGCTGAGTAACAGGGTAGGTATAACATCCTTAGCTGTGGATGCTATAACCTTGCTTATGAGGTGTGTAGTGTAGAAAGCCTCCCTTAGTACTGTGGACACCTGATGATCAGAATTAACACTGCTATCAACTTGCATTCCTAAACCTCACAACACTGGATTTAAACGTAGGGGGGATTATTAATGTCTCTCACCACTGGATTTAAATGTAGGGGGGATTATTAATGTCTCTCAGCACTGGATTTAAATGTAGGGGGGTTATTAATGTCTCTCAGCACTGGATTTAAATGTAGGGGGGATTATTAATGTTGTAATTAGCAGGGGTTTCTCCTTTGCCAAAGAGAATGATAATGAGCAAAACAAACAAATACGTAAAGACAAACAAAGTTGTTGTATCCAGCTACAAAAACTCCCTACAACAATCCACAGAAATTCTGCTCTGCAATCAACCACGTTTTCCAACCAGGCAAAATCATCTCCCCAAACCCTAACACTGAGGGGGATAACAATGATATTGCCACCCAGTTTAGTGACTATTTCACCTATTCCATCCAAAAGATATTCAACAATTTGCCCACTACTACTACTACTACTACAAATACCCCCAAAATACAAAACTGTTACCATAAGACCAATACCCAATTCGCTCTCAAACCACTTCCAACTGACCTAATTCGTAAACACTTTGCTGATAAACTTCCCACTGATTACCTCAGGACTGCCGCCTCTGCCATTGCCTACCCTATTTCCATACTCATCAATAGATCTATAGCTGAACACACTGTCCCTCTCTCCGGAAAATTTCTTACATTGCCCCCTACACAAAGGTGGGTCCTCGACAGAATTAGTAATTATCGTCCCATAGCTATATTATCTCCACTATCAAAAATCTTAGAAAAATGTGTACACACCCAGCTACTGAATCATCTTCTTCAATATAACCTGCTAGCAAATTCCCAACATGGATTTTGGCCAAACCATAGTACCACCTCCGCCCTTATATCCTTTACTGACCATGTCAACCAGCCAAGAAATCTCTGTAACTTAGTATCTGTTGTCTTCCTAGACCTGTGAAAGGCATTTGACATGGTATCCCACTGCAAATTACTATCGACTCTCTCTGAGCTCAGTCTGGATAACTCCTCTCTACTGTGGTTTAAAAATGATCAGTCCCTCTGGCAACAAGCTGTTAAATGGCATAACTCTCTCTCCCCCTCTCCTCCCAGTGGGACAAGGTGTTCTGCAAGGATCCATTCTTGGTCCCTTACTATTTTCCATCTTTACCAATAATCTCCCCTCGGCTACCCAACAAATTAATATAGTACAGTATGCTGATGACACCACCCTTATTTGCTCAGCCCCCTCTCTACAATTACTCCAAAATAGAACCCAGGAAGCTTTCAACCCATCTAAGACCCAACTCATGATCTTCCACCCATCCAAAACTTTCACCCCTACCTCACCATTCTCAGTAACATCCTCCAACAATACCCTTATCACACCAGTAACCCAAGCCAAGCTACTAGGTGTAACTATTGACCAAAACCTAAAATTTGACAAACATATAGCACTAACAATTACCAAAGTTTATAAAATCTAGGTTCACTCTACCGCTTCCTCACACAGGAATCCCGAATCACTATCTCTCGTACCCGTCTACTCTATGCCTTACTATACACTTCCCCAGTTCTAACTAACCTAAACAAATCTGACCTTCTGAAGCTATCGAACTGCTACAATAAAATCTCAAAATCTGCAACCAGTGCTAAGTTTTGTTCTCATCATTGCCTTTCCCTAAGGCAACTAGGATGGTTAGAACTCCCTAACCTAAATACAATCAACTTCTCCTGACCCATCAACTGCTATACCAACCAAATAAAATACCTGCCCAATTGCTTATATAGCTCAAACCAATCTCTTTATTCCTATGCAGTTGTTAAGGCTTGGAACTCTCTACCCCCTGACATTAGATGTCTAAACATACTATCAAATCCCTACTTAAAGATCTCCTATTCAAAACTTGGATATGTTCCTGTACAGAACCAGACTAATTTCACCTGTTCCTGACTTTCAACATCCCTAGATCACAAGTGTACTGTGTAGTTTCACTTAGTGCATAGTGCTGTGAACCAGGTGTTTAGACACCTTTATAGTTATGATTTTTAGTTTATGGCCCTGTTTTGTTTATGACCCTGTTTGTCTATGGAAACTTCTTTTTGAATTTATGTTCAAGCAATTCTATATTTTCTGTATAATATCTTGCTTAATTGTTTCTCAATATTCTAACCACTGTATGCTACATCAATTGTAAAACTCTGATTTTTTACTCCTTTTATATGTTTCTGTGCTGTTCGTACAAAATAGCTATGTTTATATAATTTTTTTTTATTATTTTAATTATTTTTTATAATTTTTTACTATGTATTTGGAGCTTTTCTCCCCAGGCCTCTGCTGAAAACGGTCACCTTGTGTCCAGTCCGACTAACCCGGTAAACAAATGGAAAATAAATAAATAATGCATTTTTTTCCATTTCTGTGACTTTGACACCTATAATTTGTCTATGTAAGCCCATTTTGTAGTATGTTGACATCTTTGGGGGATTCAATGATTGTACTCAGTTTACAGTCATCAGCAAACTTGGTAAGCCATAGGTCATCTATTTTCACTTGGACTTCTGAAAAATAGATACTAAACAGTAGGGGGCCTAGCACAGATCCCTGTGGAACACCACTGGTAACAGGTCTGCTAGTAGAGCTGGCATCCCCAATTTTGACTGTATGTGTTCTGTTTGTGAGCCAGCTGGCAAACCATCTAGTGACGTAAGGGTTAATCCCCAGCTGGGTGAGTTCATCAATGATGCCTGAGTAAGGGATTGCATCAAAGGCCATGGTATATATTCAGGCTGTGTAACAATTGCAAGATGCTAAAAGACAATGAATTACTACTCAACTTGTTACTATCTATAAGTGAGCAATGCATGTACTTAGCCATATTGGAGGCCTCTATCTCACAAACCAACACTCGTGGCCTGTAAGCAACACACCACCACCATGGCATTCAACACAAATACACAGTAAACTATCATATGCTGATGCTGTTAAAAAAGTCCCTGCCTAAGCCTAAAAGCCCTAGCTAATCAATGGCTCTGGGTAAATCAGAATTACAGTTACTATTAGCAGTAACACAGTAAAGGGTCACCAGGCAATTAACCACTCCAAAACTAGTGCACTTAGATACCCTTCTAACCAAAGTGTATTAGTGATTAGTGACTCCACTATTAGACACACTGACTCAACTGTCACAAGGCTGGTTAAAGAAAGGGTGACAGTGAGTGTCCTTCCAATAGCCAGGATCTCTGACATATGAAGGGCCCTAAAGACCCAGAGCCAGAAAAATATGATTATGACTTGGATGTGAATGACATGACATGTAGAACCCTGAGGGATATGCAGAGACACATGACAAAGCTCTCTATGAATGTCACAAATGCAGGTAAGACCCTGGTTTTGAAGGAATCCTTCCTGTACCTTTGAATGATGTCAAAGTACAGGGAAAAATGACTGGCTTCAGTAATTGTCTGCACAGTTAGCATAATTCTAGGTTGATGCAGCATGTGTCAGCACAGGAGATACTAGGCAGCCATTCTTGTTTTGCTAGGGTTGGGTTGCACCTGTTGTTCCAGGGTTTCTGCATTCTGGTTAAAGCCTTTGCTGTCCCCGTATTGTCTTTTTTAGGCAGAGACCCAGCTGATGGATCTCCCAACCTAACCAAAACAAATCAAACACCAGACTGCTTCAAGGCAACTCTGCTCAATGCAAAGAGTCTGAATAACAAATGGCCTGTTCTTCCAGCTCTACTGCATTTGGAACACGTGTGTGTGTGTGTGTGTGTGTGTGTGTGTGTGTGTGTGTGTGTGTGTGTGTGTGTGCGTGCGTGTGTGTGTGTGTGTGTGTGTGTGTGTGTGTGTCTGTGTGTGTGTCTGTGTGTGTGTCTGTGTGTGTGTCTGTGTGTGTGTGTGTGTGTGTGGGCGCGTGCATATCTGCGTGTTATTACAGAAATATGGTTTAAAAGTACAGAAATCACTGCCTCCATTCCAGGGCATTGTACTTACCACACCTTTTGACCTGATGGTAACTGATTATCCACATTTGATAGAGACCACATCATTACAAGGCAAATCACTAGAGACCCAGAAGCTGAGCTAATTGGTATCCAATTACACGAAATAGGACCAACTATCAGTTCGCGGCATGTTACAGGGCTGCCTGTATGGTCCTAGAAAATCATGTTAGGTTTTGAAACACACTGGATGAACTCCAAATCACAAGGAACCCCATTATCCTAGGATCCTTTAACTACCCAATGATAAACTGGGATAACTATACCTTAACTCTAGGTTACATCGTAATATTCCTTGACTATATAAACAAAAACTCCCTGTACCAAATTGTCAAAGAACCCACTAAAGAACAAAATATTCTAGACCTTGTCCTTAGCAACAAGGCATCAATATCAGCTAACACCCTCAGTCCTCCCTTCTTCTGTTAAATCCAATCACAAACTGGTAAGATTTCCTTCAAAATCTCCAAAAATTAGATGCAAATATCACAAAGTTCAGAGACTGACTTTAGACATAAGAAACATCTCCAATTCTATGATGAAGTCTCAAAATTCAAGTTTAACTATATTATCCAAGATACTGCCACAGCAAGTAGTTACACAAACAAATGCAATGTGCACCTTGATAAATACACTGATGTGGCACTCCATACCAGTTCAAATAAAATGGGAAGTTCAAAAGTAAACCAGCCCTATGGTCCACATGTTTAAATAAAAGAAATTTAATAAAATAATTAAAAAAGCTTCTTAAACTGTGGAGCAAAACAAAATAACCCTCAAATCAATGTTAACATAAAAAGCTATCAAAGTAACTAAAAAATACAGCAGGATAGGCACCCCATAAACTTAAACTGACATCAGAAATTAATAACAATTACAAATCCTTCTTTAGTTACACTAGGAAACTAAGGAATAACACCCAGGATTGCTCAGTACTTACCCAAAATGGCACTATCTACTTGGATCCAGTAGAGAAAGCCAGCATATTAGCAAACAAATTTAGTGCAAAATTCTCCCCAAAACAACTGTACAAAGCCCACGTTTCCCACATAATATCAAAACCCATACATAACCAAAGATCATTTGCTATAGGTACACATCAAAACTAAAAAATACATCACCCATATAGCCTGATAATATAGACGACTACCAGATAGAGTACAAATCATGCCCTGGTGGACCTGCTCTTACAGATATTTAAACTGAGCATAGCCACTGGTTTTGTCCCTGAAGTATGGCACACAGCTGTTATGATGCTGCTTCACAAAGGTTGACCCACCACTGACCACTGAAATTTTAGACCCATTAGCCTAATTAGTCTCATGTGCAAAGCCATGGAATATATCATTACTGACCTAATTAACTACAATATCAAAAATCTTACAACCTGACAACCAACACTTCTGCTTTGTTCAGAGCAGATTCTGTCTAATGAATCTGGTAAACTTCTTTGAGAGTAACACAAGCTGTGCACAGTGGACTTGCTGTCCTTGCAGCATACCTTAAACTGGCTAAGGCTTTTGACACCATACCACAGGTTACATAACAGACAACCTGAATGAGCTCAAAATTACCCCTACATAGTTTGTTGCCTAGCAAATTAGTTGAGAGATTGAAACCATGTAGTCTAGGTAACAGGTGCAGCTTCAGTAAACATAAAGGTGACAGGAGGTGTTCCTTAGGGCTCTGTGCTGGTACTCCCACCATTTGGCATTTACTTTACAGATCCTCAAATTACAAATGAGGATCTCTGGCTAACCAAGTTTGCAGATGACTGAAACCTTGGTGTCATCCTTAAGTCATCCTCTGATACACCAGAGCTCCAACTGGAACTCACACATGTCAACAACTGGTGCTCAAACATGATTTAAAACTTAATGATAATTTCAGTATTATCACATTTAACAAAAAATCCTTCATCCATTCTGTAGTATAGACAACATCCTGTTTCAAAATGAAAGTGTGGTGAGAGACCTTGGAACATGAATAGATAACTCCCTTGCCTTTATCATCACATTGCACCAGTTGTTAGGAAATCTTTTTAGCTGGTGCAGCTGGTTGCAAAATGTATTTCATCTAGATCCATTGAAATTCCTATCCCTCTATGTTCTGCATCAATTATACCTATTATTGAATGTAATGCCTCTTCTGCAACTTCTTACTATGCATATTAAGAGGTCCATAACTAAAAAGATCACAAGCTTAAAAGACAAGAGCTACCAGGAGAGGCTGGAAGCACTGTGCCTTTATTCGGTGTCTTATAGACTCCTTCAGGACAATCTGCATCTTGTCTTTTGTGCCATTAGGGATTCAGTAGTTGAGAACCTCTTATATCTCCACAAATCAATCCTTCCCACTAACACAAGAATCAGGGATCTAAACCTTCTTCAGCAAATAAACAAAACATAGTGGCAAGACAGATTTGTCACAGAATTACCTTTTCTCTAGAACAAACTTCCACTCCAAATTAAGCAAAATGGTTCACTTACTTCCTTTGAAGGAGTTAGACAGAAGGATAGGTATCCAAACATCCACCCTCAGTATGACTGCTCGGTTGCTCCCTGAAGGAGGGGAGCTTTTGTCAAGGCATAATCAGCCACAAGACCCAGCTGCCTTGTATTTTGCATGATTCTGTGATTTTTGTATAATGTATCAGTTCGTGGTCTCACAGGTGGTTCAAGGCAGGTGTAGTTGACTGAAGTAAGAATAAGGGTAATGTATCAGTTTGTGGTCTCACAGGTGGTTCAAGGCAGGTGTAGGTGACTGAAGTAAGAATAAGGTGAGATAATGAGGAGCGACACAGAACTAGGGGATAGCGAGGAGCTGTGAGGAAAACAGAACACAGAACTGAGGCTCCAAAAAATGAGTGCAGAATCAGAACTTGCCCTTGGAGAATACAGTCAATCTCACTTTAGAAGACTGTTTCCGTAAGTACCTGCATGTGAAAGAAATATCACGGTGCAAGCAATTACTGTCTGAAAAGTAGAACAAGGTAGTTGAAGCCTCAAATTTTATTTTATTTGAGAGTGTTAATCTATTGCCTTACTAACTGAAAGACAGATCTGGTAAAATGCTTACTCTTCAGGATATGTAAACAGTATAGTATCCAAAAATCCGTTGACAGTCCTAGGGTCTGATGGCATTCTTGTTCTATGTAAAGGGAAAACTTCTATGTGCAGGCATTCGGGAGCATGTCTGTGGCCCCATGGATGACTGCAGCCATAGATAAAGGCTTGTGACATTTAGGGAAAGGAAGTTGTTTAAAGAGTCCAGTGTGTGGAAAAAAACAGCTAAGAAAAAATGCATTATTTGAGTATGAAAAATAAAGCATGCAAACACAGAGGTGGGCTATTAAAAGACAGGGCATGTTTTTTAATGTATCTGCCTGTTTTGTTGCAATACATAACAGTTTGTCCTAGCAGTTATAACTTGTTGAATGTTGCCACCGCTTCTGTTTGCGAGGAAGAAGGGAACCTTACTGATGTGACGTAGTAAAGTTTTGCAGACAGAAAAGAACACCTTGCAGTTACTGTAACACTTCACTATAGGTAATGTATTAATTAATTAATTGACTCCACTGCTGCAAAGCTATGGCTGGACCCTGACTGGGAGTGATGTCTAGGAAAACATGATGCTTAGGGCCTTCTTAGAAATTCGTACAGTACTTGTGATAGGTTCACTACGCGCACACGCGCACACACACACACACACACACACACACACACACACACACACACACACACACACACACACACACACACAATCAATGTGAAAAAACTCCAAAACTGGTTGAACACCTGCCTTGCCCTACAGTACCTCATTAACATCTGTAACAATGTGTGACATTTAAAGTATTTATGTATTCCAGTCAGCCTTTCTGCAGCTCTATTATAAAAGAGAAGTGCACAAATACAGCAGTAGGACATGAAATCTAATCAAGCACATAATGTCACTGGCAAACCACAAGACCCAATAACTCATTCTGAAACTAGCTGCACAAGTAAAGTGGTCTTCCAGTGCCCTGAATCATTTCCTCTTTTGCTGGTACTGCTTTGTCATTTCAGCACAAAAAGACCCTCTTACTCCTTTTCTTTTCAATGCCTTCATGTTCCCCCTCTTCAAATATTTCCCTACTTCAGCAGATGTATTTTGTCAAAACCTGACTTCCTAACTAATGTAAACAATAGCATTGTAATCCTTACATTCATGACTGCTTTGACTACCCTGAAAACTTTAGCAATTAGTGCATTTTGACTATAAATACATGATCATTAACTAAATAATCATTAAGTCTACAAAAGCAGTTCTCTAAGGTTCTGATTTAAATAGTATTAATGTCTTCAACCTATAACCTGCCTTCTCATTAAGGACATAGAATACACTCTAGTTATCCAAGTATCTGATTTCTTCTGCAGAAGCAGCTAAGTGTTTTCAAATGCAGATCTTTACAAAAGACTGCAGGACCAATATGGATCTCCGTAAATGTATGAGGCGAATAGCAAAAGTCTTGGATCATGGATACACTATAGGTTCAAGTTACAGAAGCATGAAAAAATCTTTGGTTCAAAATGTGATATGCTGTCAATGGTTACTACACATGCATGAGTCAGACTCGGTGGTCAGCCTAGGTCTATTACCACTAAAGCAGTCTGCAGACATGTTTGGTAAATAAACAAAGATTCTTCACAAATTAGCCATTTTGTCTGGATATTCCACAAGCTCCATCTTATTGGCTATTCATGACACCTATTAAATCTGTCCTGTTTCTAAACTGTATACTCACGACAGGCACCTTGTCACCACACATCCTGTTTAAAAGGCATTCCTCTTCAAATAAAAAATGGTTCTCAGTTAGAACAAGTACACTCTAAATTGTAAACATAAATAAAAATAAAAATAAAAACAGTATTATATGTTGCCAAAATGTATACCCAAAACAGGAGTTTATAAATCATTATTAAAGATCAGATGCAGTACCACTCAAGTAAAGCTGAATTTAACAGCCCTGCACAAGGGCAACATCAGATGAGAACTACATAGTAAGTAGTAAGACCACCACAAGAAAATAATATATTTTACTATGAAAATCCCCAGATATTCGGTCACTAACCCAACCTCATGTGTACTGCCAACATGTCTGTATTATGTGAAGCTGTAAACATGATTTTTATATCTCCATGCAGCATGCTGTTTTCTTGCCTTAAACCAATATGCACCATTCTACTAATCACTGAGCAACTATTGATCATTGTTAAAGCTGGTCACTTGATCTGGATGAGTCACAACCCAATAAGTGCTATTTATCATGAAGAAAAAGCACAATTTCCAAAACTGTAAGGCTACTTAAACATAACAAGACTGACCAGCTCTCAAAATAGTTGAAAACTCATATGCATTTACATGATGAAATTCTGAGAAAATGACCCCACTACTAACTCATAGAAGTAATGTAATAAGTTATAGGACACTGCTAAACAAGTCCTATACTCTCATAAAGGTAAGTAACTCAAATCAAAACAAATCACCCTCCTTCACTCCCCAAACAGTTCAGATAAGAGGTAAATAACATATTTTGTAGAAATCCACCTACAGAGCACTCTTCTCTTGGACACATCCCTTGCTGTACTAGAAACCTCTCACCTGCTGATTTTCTCAAATGATTCTACAATCTTTTCACACAGAAAAACATTACATCCTCTTCCACATGAATTCAGCCAAATCCCCTAGAATACCTCCTACTCTTCAATTTCTCCAAAATCACTAGCAAACAAATCATACCTCTGCAAGAATACATATCTCTAGACTCTCTCTCTCTCTGGTCCTGATAACCTCTGCCCTTGGTTTCTCTACCACTGAAGAGATTTCATAGCCACTCCACTAAATCACATCTACAACATTCGCCTCAAAACCAACACCATGTGCTCTACCTGGAAATCAGCCTTTGTCAGACCTGTACCAAAAGGTCACAAACCCTCCTCAGACTCCCAGCTCCATCCAGTTTCAGTATTGTCTTCCCTTGGAAAAACCTTGAAAAAATCATTTACAACCAGCTCACCACTTACCTTGACAAATACCACTTACTTTCTCAGAACCAGCATAACTTTTGGGCAGGTAGAAGTACCATGGCTGCCCTCTGGACACTCACTGATGCTATCATCACTAATATGGATAAAATAAACCTTACTGGGGCAGTATTCATTGACCTTACCTAGGTCTTTCACCTGGATGACAACTCCATCCTATATACCACTTACATGATATCAGTGTAAGCTTTGAATATACCCAGTGGTAAAAAGATTTCCTGAACAACCAACTTTCACAGTAAAATTTGGGCCTGCCTTGTCAGATACAACCTTCAGTTTTTCAGGGGTTCCTCAGGGATCATGTCTTGGTCCAATACTATTCTCCATTTTTATAAGCAAACTGCCTCTTGGCCTATCTCATCTAGAACTCCTCCTTTGTGCTGATGACATATTGTCTATATATCCAACCATTCTCACAAGATCATCCAAAATCAACTTGAGACTGACTTTTTACAACTAAACAATTGGCTTTGTTCTGAAAAACTACTCCTCAAACCTAACAAAAAAATCCATACTGTTTGGTACAAAGAAAAGACTGATTAAAACCACTAGCCCTCATCATCTCAAAGACCTGGACAACAATTCACCACATCATTTAGCTACCTTGGCATTTGGGCTTAACCAGTCCCTCAGCTTCCTAGACCACATTCAAAAAGTCATATCTAAAGTCAACTACCTCATATTCTGGGACAAAAGGTATCTCATTTCCTCTTACAACCTACTAAAGCAGCTTTAGGCAAAAGCAACCTGCTTGCACAACAAGAATATGGCCTGTCACTCTTCACCACTGCCTTACAAAAAAAAAAAGAAAAAAACACTATCAGGTTGCAGTCTCTTACAAATGAACTCTATCACTTCATCACAAACTTCTCTTGGCATGAACATTACTGCATCTCCTTGTGCAAGGCAGATTGGTTTCCCTTTCAAAGGAGAGCCAGTAACCTGCTTGTTTCCTTTCTCCTTACATTCCTACACCAGGACACACCATATCCCAAAGTGCGAGACTAATTACATCTAACCAACACTATAACACAAGAAGAAGCTAACCCACTAATAGTCCTGCTCTTATAACTCCAGCCACTAAACTTCATGCCACAGACCACAGTTTCTCTGTTCTTGCCCTTGAACTGTGGCAGTCTTTACCATCTGAACTTCAGTTTAAACAGTAACTAACTGAACAATATAAGTGCAGGTCAGAAGACAGTCCGTGCTACTCAGTTGACCAGTTCAAATGGTTGCACTATTAAATTCATCCCAGAAAACCTTGGCTGCTTAATCTCCTAACCTCTCCAACATATAAACTCATATTCAGTGCTTCCCCATCTGCCCTTTCCATTCCCTACTATGCCTCTAATACTCGATTCTCCTATTATTAGCTCTTTTACTGCATCTCTTAGTATTATATCATTTCTACTCTCTTCACTGCTAGAGGTTTCGTCCTTACCTGCATATACTACATTTGCTCTTTTGGCTGGATCACATTTACCTCACCTATAACACCTGCAATATGCATTGTATAATCTTGGTCCTACCTCTTTTCAAACCTTGTTTTAAATGTACTTGTTCATTTTTTATATCTGCATATATTTTTACATCCATGTTATGTTATCTCATTATGCTGTATTATTTAGTTATACCTTTAATGTTACTTTACAATTATTACTACGTATGTAATCTGGGCTGTCTGCAAATAGGCATAATTGCTCAGAGCTGCTTGTCATTTGCTGACTTTGCTTAGGAATGCTGAGAATCTGCTTTCACCTGATGCAATCCATTACTGAAAAGACAAAAATAAGTATTTTGCTGCACTCCTCTTACTAATTGCAACAGTATTTTTGCTGTTTATTAAGTTATTTACCGTATATTTTGCTGCAGTTTTCTGAAAAAAAAATGTACTGCCTAGTCTGTGTGGTCTTGTTACACTTGGGCTACAAACTAGCTAATCTACATTAAGAAGCTTTCTTTCTGCATTCTTGTGGCAGAAGTGCACTGATCTGACCTATCTGACCTGGGGATTGCTGGTAGATGGCTTATCATGAGCTTTCCGGATTGGTAGTTAGCTTAAAATTTGTTCCTATTTGCTTGTATTTAAGCCTTGCATTTGGGCTAAGCTGCTCTCCATGCAGAGGGTGTCAGCAGTGCCTTATATAGATGCAAAAGCCTTGAAGGTTAGTTTTCCCCAAACAACTGTCAGTGAAACCTTTCCAAGCCTTTCTGCTGCTCTAGGAACATCTCAGTTGCACAATGGGAATTGTTGTTTTGTTGCTCAACCTTAGTCTACAGATATCATAGGTCTCTCTTATAGTCTCTGAGCTACCAGCACAGTCCTGTTTAGTTAACCCATTCCTTTCCCTAATAAAACATACAGTAAGAACCTGCTATCATGGATGGGCAGTTTCCCATCATCTCTCTGGCCAGCCTGATGGATATGGGCATCCTGAGGCAATGCAGCAATTGTCTCATGCATACTGACAACCACTTACTCCTGAAGCAAACAAATACTTTATGCGAGAGATGTAGTTATACTATTAAATTACAGGCAAGACTCTCTCACATGGGCAAGATAAATGCCCAACAGGTTGTCAGTACACACATATCACTTCTCACATCAAATAAGGATAAGACAAATAAACCACATGTGGAGGTACTCACTAGTAACTTACCAAAACACCAGAGGCCTTCCAAACAGTGCCTTCACAAACCATTTATAAACACAACAGTGCCAAAAACAGCCACTACACATGATAACACACACACCAGAGTCTCAACAAATAAGCCCATAAGGCGTGACACCACAAAACCCAATGTATTCATCACAGGAGACTCCATAGTAAGGCGTACGGATGTCGCCCTCACCAGGCTGGATAAGGAGCAGGTTACAATTAGCTATCTGTCAGGTGCCAGGATGTATCAAGTCATTCAAACACTCAAGTCACCAAACCACAAGTACCAGTATGACTCCATCATAGTCCATGTGGGGTTGAATGACTTGAAACATACCTATCTGGACTATATGAAGAGAGACATGACTGAGCTCTCAGATTATGTGTCACAGGCAGGTATAAGCCTAGCCATAAGCAGTATTCTACCTTTTCCAGGGATGATATAAAAACAAAAAAATGATTGACTTTAAGAATTGGCTTAGCTTCTAATGTCAGTCCAACGAGATACAATATCTGTCAACATGGGAGGGCATGGTCAGCAGGCCACACTGCTTTGCCAGAGATGGTCTGCACCCATCTCCTCTAGGCTTTCAGATACTAGCAAAGGCATTAGCCACCCCTATTGTGACTTTTTTAGGCAGTGTCAAAATAACCAACATCCCAACGTAGCAAAATCTTCTCTATATAAACTCAAGGTACTGCTGCTTAATGCTAGGAGTCTAAATAAGAAACTGTACTTCCTGGAAGCTCTCCTCACCTTGGAAGGTGCTGATGTCTGTGTAGACATTGAGACATGGTTCAAAGATGCATAATGTACGCCAGCCATGCAGGACTACAATGCCTTCCATATGTTCAGATCACAAACTGAGCATGAAAGAACCAAAGGATGTGGTGTATCCATCTTCATTAAGTATGAGTACACCCTGAGACTGGTCAAGCAGTAGTACTCCATGTCCAATTAACTGTGGGCAAAATCCCCTACCACATCACAGCTAGCTATAGGTCCCCCACCATGAACCAGAAAAAGCATACCGAATACATAGACTTACTGGTGTTTCTTGCCATACAGCCCAACACCTTAGTCATGAGTGAATTTAATTATCCTACCATTGACTCAGAAACATACATGACCACAAACATGCTGGCTCAGAGGTTTTTGGAATTTGTCAATGCAAATGCTGTGGAACAGCTAGTCAGCACACCCATGATCGGCTCAAATGTCCTAGACATAGTACTCACTAATCTCTCCCCCCCCCCCCCACATGTGATGCTCTTCCTGGTAAGACCGGACCATAAATCAGTTGTACTCGATGTAATTATAATGCCAGATACCCCATCAAGCTCAAGAGCACTAAAATAATTTTCAAAGACAAATTACCTCCTACTAAGTGATGGCATAAGAAGCTTCAAAGCCCCCTGAACACAGATAACACAGATTCCTGTGCAGATGTGTACACTAGCACCCTGTATAACCACTTAAGTAGTTGTATAGAATCAGCTTTACCTGACCGGATTAAAACCAGGTCATGCTGGAAATACAAGAAACCCTTGTGGACATCTAATATAAACTATCTATATAATAAAAGAAGGAAACTAATGTATAAATGCAAGAGGGAACTGGTCAGCAGAGGAGAAAATTCCTGTCTAGCCTAAACAAACAAATTAGAGAGTCTTGTTAAGTTTTCCAAAGTTAAGAAGCCAAGGTAGCCTCTCTAGCTAAGGATAATCACAAGGCATTCTTTAACTATGTCCAAAATCTAAAGGGAAATACCCAGCTGTGCACTGAAATGGTTGTGGATGGCACCATCCATATTCAGCTGGAGGAATAGCCAACCTGCTATCATCCTCCAAAGTTTACCTGCTACCATTTCTCAGCCTATTAACTCAAGAGAGCAGGTGATCTCTGCACTCTCCAAGTCCAATTTAAAACATGACCTAAAAGATCCAGTTGGATCCCTGTTTAACTACAGCCTGTGGACTGTCTATGTTCTGCCAGAATGGAGGACAGCAACAGTAATCCCTCTGCAGAAAGGGGGACCATCAACTGACCCTAGGAAGTATAGACCCATAAGCTTGACTGGCCTCATCTGCAAGGCCATGGAAAGAATCTTTATGGACCTTATCAACAAGGACATAATCAATCTCCAAACTCTGGACCCAACCCAATTCAGATTGTAAAGGGTAGATAATGTTTATTAGAACTGGTTGACATCTTTGAGAAAGTTACCAAGGCCCTGGATGAGGGAAGGACAGTGCATACCATCTAACTTGACCTAGTCAAGGCATTTGATGCAATCTCCCACTCAGGAATCATTGAGAAAGTCTCCCAATTGGGTATTAACCACTACATCACCAGATGGGTAGCCAGTTGACTTACCGACAGGGCACATACTGTCAAAGTGGATGACTTCACCTCTAGCAAAAGACCAGTCACCAGTGGCATACCACAGGATTCTGCGCTGGGCCCTTTACTGTTTAGAATTTGTTTCTTAGAAGTCCAGCCAAACATGGATGGTCTGTAGCTGACCAAGTTCACTGATGATTGCAAATTAGGAGTAATCATCGAGTCCCCCAGTGATGCTAATATACTGCAGAAAGGGTTAGCTCAGACACATGATTGATGCCAAAGCCAAGGATTGAAGCTAAATGCAAAAAAATGCATTATTATTCCCTTTGGGGAAGTTAATATCCCTGTTAATTATAATATACACAGCACCTCCTAAGTGTAGACCCACTGGTACAGGATCTTGGTTCTCAAGCTGATAGTAATCTGACCTTTGACCATCACGTATCCAGTGGTAAGGAGATTCTTCTATGTGGCACATCTTATAAGTAAAGGCATCACATCTAGATCCAAGGATGTTATAATTCCATTATACTTGGCCTCATCAGACCATTAATTGAGTGCAGCACTCCCTTTTGCACGTACCCCACCAGACACCTGCAACAATTAGGAAGACCACAGAGGATTCTCACCAAGAAATACACGGTACTCAAAACAAGTCCTATGGGTAAAGACTGAAAGCCCTGTCCCTGTATTCTGTCTGCTACAGGCTGCTGAGGGGTGTCTTGTGCCTGGCTTACAGGGCAGTCACTGAACCAGCTCTGATGGAAATGCTACACATCCATAAGTCAAACTGTACGAGAGTCACTTGCTGCAGGGATCATAACCTAGCCTCTAACATAAACTGATCATGCTGGAGAGATAGATACATCATCCAGGGACTGCCACTCCTCTGGAACAAGCTTCAAATTCAGTGTAAAGCACAGCCCCTCCCTGACCCTCTTCAAATACAACCTAGATCAATGGATGGGTGGACTGCAAATTCATTCCTGGGGTGGCAACCATGTTCCTCATGGACAGAGGCCATTGGTGTTAGTTACCATAGACTCATACCTCTGCAACTTCACTCACCTAACTATAGACAATTGTGGCAACTCGGGATAAATATGGCTAGACCTGTAAGGGCTCTTGAGCCATTAGCCTACTAACTTCCTATGGACCTAAAAACCTATGAATCAGTGCTCTGAGTTGGTAAACACAATTAATTAATTAAATTCATTGCCATCATCATTCCTAATACAGCTGCAACGATTTGATTCACCATTTGTTTTTCAAGTTTTCCTTTTCCTCCATGATTATGCAAGTGTGGAGTACACATATGTGTGTGTGTGTGTGTGTGTGTGTGTGTGTGTGTGTGTGTGTGTGTGTGTGTGTGTGTGTGTGTGTGTGTGTGTAAGGAAGTGTGCAGTGGTGATATCCCCATATTGGTGACTGAGGACATTTTTTCCACTGGTTGCATTCATTCTGCTGTCCTCCAGTCATACCTCGAAAATCCATGGTGGAACCATAACAGAGTTTATATGCCCACTGAAGATATGACTGAAAATGGCACCTGTTGTCTGAAGTTTTATTCCTCTTTCTCAATTACAGTCTCTGCTCAGTCTGGCTGTGTCTGCCTCAGTCACCTCCTCCTATATGTATATTGGATCTAGCCAGACAAGTTCTTCCTGGTTTTCTTTTGCTCTTAAAGTTTGTTTTCCTTTTATTCATTTGTTTACACAACCCTCACGAAGCACTGGGAGACAGAAGTTCATAGTGCTACTATTTAACACATAAAACTGCAAAAACTATGAATTATCAGTCTAAAATTGAAAATTGAAACTTGCTAAAAAATGAAAAAGTACTTTTGTAGAGGGTGTTCAACCCTTTTACTTCTGATATGGAAAGTTGTGCTGCTACTCACATATGACCCACTAAAATTGCCATTTCTCTGAGATACTGGAATAATGAAATTAGAGTACTGTAAAACATATTCATACATTTCTGTGGCACTTGTGTCAAACAGTTATGTTGCAGTGTTCTACCTCGATCCCTACTGTCTGCAGCCTCAGCTGAAGTCTGAGTCCTACCATTTGCTTCCCTGTGAGGTAACATAGTTGTATACACTGAAGTGAATATAAACTGAAGCAAGAACACAGTGCTTCCCAACGACTGTTGAGTTACATTGCCTTTACCTTGAGGTACTTCTTTCAGACAGATTGATGCTTGTTGTTATCAGCAGGCAATTTATAACCTAAGAGACAGCTCAGTAAGCTTACAGTGCTGTATGACAGCAGTAATAATGACATTTATGCTTTGCCCTGCACTGTTTATTACTATAAACTTCCTTGCACTTTGTCAGTCACCTATGTACTTAGAGCACAGTGTAACTCTTGTAACCGTAGCCATGGTTTTATTTCGCACACAGCAGTAGTATGTTCACACTCTTCTATCTCTTACCTGCCTGGGACGGACACTCTTCCTTAACATACTAAATTCCACACTTAGTACAGGGACAGGCTTGAGGACTTCGCCATACTAAACTCACGCAATAGTTCAGGCAAATGTTGATGATATTCTTCTAGTAGCAAAAATAGGTAAGGATTTTATGTAAAGCATCTCATACATATGCTGGTCATTTATTTATTGATTCTGTTTATTAACCAGGATAATCCAGGTGAGCCATGCAAGACACATTTTCAGTGGAGTCCCAAGGAGAAAAGCTCCTGCATATATAATCTTAACTAAATAATTAATTGATTCTTCTTCTGACTTTTCCCAGTTAGGGGTCAACACAGTGGATCACCTGTCCGCTCATGATTGGCAGTGGAGTTTTACAGTGTTGAGTTGCCAGCCTGGCGCCCAACCTTCCACAGAAGGCACACACACACACACACACACACACCTAGGGCCAATTTAGAGTGTCCAATCCACCTACAGCATGTCTTTGGGATGTGGTAGGAAACCAGAGCACCCAGAGGAAACCCATGCGACCACAGGGAGGACACACAGACTCTGCACAGAAGGCACCCCAGCCGAGGATTGAACCAGAGAACCTCTTGCTGTAAGGTGGCAACACTAACCGCTGCACCACCGTGGCCACCCAAATAATTAATTGATTACTTAAGACAAAACTAAGTGAGAGAGAGAGATAATACTGGATTTATCTATAGAAAATGAAGGAGAGAAAATATAGGGTAGTAAGGACGAGAAGTGAACGGTAAGAAAGTAATATAGGATAGATAAGGTTAAGAAGTTAAAGTGGCTCAGATAGAGGAGAAAGGTAGCTGGTGTGTGAGACAGTATAAAATGAGTGACAAGGGTCGCAGGGTGGGGATGAGAGAGAATAATAATAAAGATTAAGTGAGGCAGGGTTACTTAGATGATGTCCTCTCTATGGTAGATTTCTTGAGGTTGAACAGAAGCATTAAATGTATCCATTTAAACACTCACATCTTAAGGAATAAACCTGCTGAGGCTGTAGTACAGGATTGGATTGAACAAAAATGCTGTACTTATCCTATCTGTAACATGACTAAAGGCATACAACTCTGCTTCTAAATATGCAGTACAAGGCTACATTTTCTTTTGAAAGGCTAAGGTGGAAATCAAGGGCAATGGTAATCTACTGATGACATACACAGTTACAATGTCTTTCTCAGGCATTCAGGACTCAGTGCGGCCTTGTTTGGTATGGACATTCTTGTTGTTACCTGTCTAAGGCATTATAGATGAAAACAGCTGAAAATGTGCAATTGCTCCCATGAACATGGATCATCTTGCCATTCATTAGCATCTATGATAGCATTCTTATCAACTTACATAGATTTTGAAATCCAACTCATAGGAGACTTTAATGTTAACTGGAATCAGAACACAGAGCAGCAAAGCCATTATGAGGTTTCAGTAAGCATCTTAATGGCAAGAACTGATGTATTTCATTGGATCTCCAGTACACTTTCACTGGGATCCTTAAAAGTTCACTGAAAGCATGGCAGATGCTAATAATACTTGTCTCCTCTTACCAATGCTTATAGTTTGGACTTGGACATAAAGCAAATCTTACACTTCAGCCAAAACTACCAGGTTAAGGATAAAAGGAATTTCTGCCTCACTGAGTTTGGATTGGCTCTTCCAAGGTTAACTGAGTAGCTGTGATTTCTTTCCCTGTTGTTAATCAAGATGTTAATTACTTCATTTTCCACTTTCTTTCCATACCTGATGATCTAGCATCAAGCAGGAGCAGGACAATTAAGAATACTTCTCAGTCCTGGATGATAAGGCACTACAGGAGGATCAAGGCAAGGTGGACATATTAATAGACCACTGCAACCCTCTACTCATAAAGGATACTTAAGGAACTACTTCACATACAATGTCAAAGGATGGAAGAAAGCGAGAAAGGATGAAAGTAAAACAAAAAAAAAGGAATAGAAAGAAGGAAATTGTTAGGAAAGCAGGATAAAAGAGAGAGAAAGAATTCAGTACCTAATAGGTATACAGGAGTCTAATCACATAAATATTAGAACATTCTAGAGTGACAAGATGTGATGATACGGACAACCAATACAATTCAGGAGCCTTTTTATGTCATTTCAGGCACATCGATATTTCCTGGGAGCATGTTATTTTGTGGAGACCCTCAATACCTCTCAACTGTACAAATTTTCACACAATGTCCAGATTTTTCCCTCATATTTTGGTCAATTTTTCATATAGTTGTGGTTTTCTGGCAAATTAGTGGCAAATCACTAAATAATGAAGTTAGAAAATAATGACAGACATTTGTATTTCAGACTTCATACCCTTCAGAAAATTCATGTTAAAGCAAAACTTGTTATTCTATCAATTTTCTAAGTTTGTAAGAGAAATATTTAAAATATTGTGCCTATTATTGGGCTTGTACCACTTTTATTAATGGCAAAGACAAAAAAGAATATCAGATAGACATGCTCAATCAGCTAGAATGGAACTTATATAGGTTCACAGGTTCATAGGTTCATACTAGGCATTTACAAGCTTGGCCAGAGTGAGTTTGGCTTTCGCCACCCCTTGGAATGAGTTTACTGTGCCCTTTTTAAGGTTGTGTTTACTGTGTCTCTGTCTAGTAGTGACACAGAAGTGATCCCTGGGGTAAACCTACGATCTCCCATCCACTCGTCAAGATTTTTCTTGAAGAGAGTCAGTGAGGGGCTCTGCCTAACATGGACTGGGATTCTATTCCAGAGTGAAGGGAGCCTCTGGGTTATGAATTTGTCCCTCCAGCATGTCCTATTTATTTCTGTGCTGAGGTTCAAGTCACTCGATCGCATAACTCTAAGGGATTTGGATTTTCTGAGGTGGAGCATGTCCATTAATTCAGGGTTGGACATGGCTTTGTACGTCAGGCATAGATCACCTCTGAGTAGGCAGTATGCAACTGAGTAGAGATGGAGTTTCTTTAGCTGAGCAGCATATGGCATCTGTTTGAGTCCCTTGATCCTCTTAGTGAGGTACTTTTGGGGTCTTTCTAGTTGCTGCAGGTGTCGAGTAAGGTACATCCCAAATGGGGCATTGTACTCAATTATGGGCCTGATGAGGGATAAGTAAAGGGGCACAATGACCTCCCTTGATCTAGATGTGAATCCTTTCATGATAAGGTGGGCTATATAGAAGGTCTTCCTAACCACTTTGGCAATGTGGTTGTCAAAGGAGAGGTTACTATCAACTTGGGTTCCCAGGTCCCTAATTACTTCTTCTGTACTTAATGGATTACCTCCTATGTGGTAATTTGTGGGCACTTTGTTTTTGCCAAAGGGTATAACTATAAACTTTTTGGCGTTTAGTTTAAGCCCATGGCTCTGGCACCAGTTATCCGTCTCTATGAGACTCTTTTGGAGGATGCTTGTGTCAGCTGGAGAGTCAGTTATGGCACCCAGTTTGCAGTCATCTGCGAACTTGGTCAGCCACAGTCCTCCCGTGTTAGCCTGAGCCCTGTGGGATGCCACTTGTTACTGGTTTAGAGTCTGACATGGCTCCAGCAATTCTGACTATGTGGGTTCTGTCCTTGAGCCAGTTTGCAACCCATCTTATGACATAGGGGTTTATATTTAGGCTGGAGAGTTTGTCTACGATGCCCGAGTGGGGTATTGTGTCAAAGGCTTTTGCGAGGTCTAGGTAGGCTGTGTGGACCACCTTACCCTCATCAATGGCCTTGGTGACTGTTTCAAAGAAATCTTCCAGGTTCAGGAGGCAGGATCTGCCCTTGACAAAGCCGAATTGGGTAGGATCCAGTGTCTGTAGGTCCCCAATGTCTTTGTTTATGAGCTCCATAATGATCCTCTCCATAGCTTTGCAGAACAGGCTAGTCAGGCTTATGGGGCGGTAGTTTCCAGGGTCCGTAGAGGTGCCTCCTTTGTGGAGTGAGACTACTGTTGCTGTACACCATTCTTTGGGTACATATCCTGTAGTAAGGCTAAGATTGAATAGCAGCTTTATGTAAGGGTATAGCTCTTCTTGGAGTTCATGTAGCATGCAGCCCGGGACACCATCTGGTCCCATTGATGCTGTGTTTTTTGCTTTGGAGAGGGCGGCTCTCACCTGGGCATCTGAGATGTCAGGGAGGCAACACTCTGCTGGGATAGATATTTGTCCTTTTGGGGGGGTGGGGGGAGAAGTTTGCACTGAACCTGTCTGCCAGGATGTTGGCAATGTCTGAGGGTTCAGTGTATTTTTTGTTATTATGGACTAACTGTGAGCATATTTGGGAGTTGCCACCCAGGTTTCTAACATAACTAAAGAAAGCCTTATGATTATCTTTTGTTGATTGTGCAATTTTTCTCTCAAAAGTGGCCTTGGATGTTTTTATGAGTGATCGTAGTTTTTTGCTAGTACTGATCAGAGATGCCTTCCCTTTTAGGGATTTTTCTCTATCATGTAGTAGCTTCCTCCTTCTGTTGTATAGCTTATTTATAGCTGGGGTCCACCAGATAGGACGCCTGCCTTTGGGGGAATGGGTCTTGGTTTTATTTGGGATTGCATGATCCATGCATTTCTGAAGGTGTCCATAGAATGCGTTTATAAATGATTCAGCAGGTAGGGCCGTGGTTTCCACTGGCCTGAGGGCCTTAAAGGATTCCACTTTGGTTTTAAGAAGTGTGAAGTTAGCTTTTGAGAAGTTCTTCACTGTGGTCTTTTGTGCTGGGGGTGGAGGTGGGATGTGTATTTCTAGTGAGATTAATTTATAGTCCAATCTTACCAATGAGGGGTATACTTCTGGTATGGAACATTGTGTTCCCATGTTGGTGATGATCAAATCTAGTATGTTTTCTCCTCTTGTGGGAGTGGTGACCAATTGTCCCATAGCATTTGAGTTTATGAACTCTAGGAACCTCTGGGCTAGGGTGTTGGGGCTTGATTAATGCTCCCAGTCTATGTTTGGATAGTTGAAGTCCCCCAATATGATGGTGTTTGGAGAAACCTTTATATTCCCCAGTGTCTTTAGGAAGGCCGAGTGAGGTTCCTGAGTTTGAGAGGGTGGTCTGTAGCATGCTACAAACTGAAAGGCAGTTTTGCCCACTGTTAGTTGCACATGGATGGTCTCCGATGCTTTGTGCAATGCCACTAACCTGGAGGTGTGGGTGTCCTTGATGAATAGGGATACTTCTCCTCCTTTTGTGGTTCGGTCAGAGGTTTTGGGGCCGAAAAGCATGATATGAGGTATAACCTGGTAGTGCTGGGGTGCTCTCGGGAGCCTTGAACCAGGTTTCTGTCACTGCACAGACATCGATGTTCTCCATACTGAGGAGGGCTTCGAGAGCGTGCATCTTGAGGTTTAGACTTCTGGCATTGAGCAGCATCACCCTTAGCTTCTTTCTACTTGTGTTGTCTAATGAGGTGGGTTTGTCTTTTTAGCCTTGCCTAAAAAAGGCACTATGGGGGTGGCAAGAGCCTTTGCCAATATCCGAAAGCCCAGGGGTGACAGGTGCAAGCTGTCTCTTGTGAAGCAACGTGGCTTGTCGAGCATGTCATCCCAGGCAGACAGATACTGGATCCCCTTTGAATGACACCAATACTTAAGCCAGTTGTTGAAATTGATCATTTTGTCTTTATACTGAGGCATCATTCTTGGTGAGGGTAAGATGCTGCTCAAGGTCAGGGTCATACTGGCCTAGGCTACATGATCAGAGAGCTCCTCTATGTCTCATTTCATGTAGTCCAGGGAGGTACTTCTCAGGTCATTCACACCAGCATGGACAATGACTGAGTCATATTTGTACTTACTTTGGAGTGATCTGAGTGCTTGTGTTATGTGGCGGATTCTAGCGCCCGACAGGCAGCTCACTGTGACCTTTTCTTTGTTCAGCCTGGTGAGCGGGATGTCAGTATGTCTGATTATAGAGTCACCTATTACAAGTGTATCAGGTATGTTGTTGAACCTTAAGGGCTATGGCTGTTTGGCACACTGACTTTGTGAGCTATGTGTTGCCTGTGTTTTGTTTTGGGGTAGCGGTCGCTTGGGTGTCTGCTTTGGAGGTCTCTGCTGTTTTGGCAGATTTTTATTTAGAGCCTCCGAGTATGTTTTTGTGTGTTTATGTGTTTGGTCTGCAGTTGTGGTAGGACTATGTGAGACTGGATTTGTGGTGTGTGTGATTACCTTCCCCTCCTGACTGGTTACGCTAGTACTGAGTTGAGAGAGCTCAGCCTCCAGTTTGGCTATATGGTTGCATCTCTCACATATATTTGTACTTGCTGGGAGGAGGAGAGGGTTGTCTGTGTACATGAGGCAGTTGTAACATTGCCTCAAGATTCCCAGATTCACCAGCTGGACTGGAGAGGAAACCAGTAACTGACCTTTGGACATGCTAGAATAGTATAGGGAACTCCTTTGCAACGGAATCAGAAAGGACCAATAGGGGATAAAGTACTCAAGGGGAGTATATGACGATGTAGTGCTTAATTAGATTATTAGTGCTTAACTTATAGAAATTGCTTATATGAGCAAGTGCAGGGGTTTAGATTTAGAATAGAGTGTTTAATTTGAGAGTTAGAGCAGTTCCAAGGGAAAAAGTGAAGAGTAGACTTTGTGGAGCTGGGAATAGTTTAAACCCGATTAACCAGCACTGCCCGATGCGCAAAATCGCACAAAACCACGCTAAGCGATTTTTATACCAGGGAGAACAAAAGGATAGAAATTAGCCCAATATGGCCAATGAGATACAAGTTGCTGGGCTTGGACCACTCATACAGGGACAGATAGGCTGCTCAGAGTTCCCTCTCTCACAGTGAACACGGAAGCCACCTAACTATTCAAGTATGATATGGGCAACACATGAACCTTAACCACAGTCCTGGATTCAGCAAAGGCTGAAAACCGGACTAGACTAGTACAGAAAGGTGTCGTCACCTTTCTGTACTAGTCTTTCTGAACTTTCTGAACTAGTACAGAAATATGTGTCGTCAGTGCAGGGTATGCACGTACATAAGCAAGGAACAGGATTTTGAACATCCACGCTTGAATTTTATTTTTTGACCAAGTTTCTATGCAGATTGTAATTGTGCCAATGTAATATACTTAGCAATGTGTGAATCCTGTCCAGGGTTTTACATTGGTAAAACCAATAAGAGGTAAAAGGACAGGATCGACAGCCATTTATATGACATCAGAACACATAATATTAATAATGTATTAGCAAAACACAGACAAAAATGCAGGGCACACTTTTGTTTTTAGGGTACTTCAGATCGTGCATGAGAACCTTAGAGGAGGTGATTTGAATAATTATACTGAAACTATGGAACTTAGATGGATCCTGAAGCTACAGGGTGATAGATACCCTGGGCTAAATACAAGTGTTTCCTTGAAACCAGTACTGAAGGCACGTAAATTAAAGTAGATTTATTATTGGTTAGGTGTTTAATTGAATAATGGTTCTTACTGATTGCTTGCCTATTTTTAAATGGATGTAGAATATTGTTTTATGATCTGAAGAAGCGTTGGATGTCCAACGCGAAAGCGCTTATCCATTTTTATTTGTTTTAATAAAAGTGTTGTGTTTTGTGAGCCGTGGTGGTCTGGCCATTTTTTATGAATTGGACTTTTATTAATGGCTTTGTCCAGATATCTTGTTCTAAGAGGTTGAGAGGTATGCCACCCAAGACATACCTGCCCATTATGATCATCCTCATCCTCATTTCAGTGAACAGCCTTTCAGAACAAAGTTGGCCTTTAAGTGTCTTACCCAACTGTAGGAAGAAAAGATCTTACTCAGAGAGTTGTCTTCCGTCTAAATTTACTTATTCTTTGTTGAGCACGTTAGTCCCACTAAGCTAGAAACTTCATACCGGAGGCGACATATATGCATATATATATATATATATATATATATATATATATATATATATATATATATATATATATATATATATATATATTACTAGAGGAAATTTAACCAGGGGATTGGGAACTTTCCCTTCTCTTTACAATAATTGCCGGGGAATCTCTTAAATTAACCCAAACTACCACCAACTCAAGCAGATGGGGCTTCAGTTTAACATCTACTCTGAAAGCCAGCATACTCAGGAGTGCAGCACCCACCTTATATTGCACTGCAGTACCAGCAATCGATCTACCTAGCTTTTTTTTAATCTTCTCAGATGAATATCCACATTTTATATGTTCAAAGACAGAAAAACGAACATGAGTGCAAAAAGGTTTGAAACCCACAACAGATAAGGTACTCCTGATGGCAAATGATCATTCAGTTTGTTTCAAAACCTTTCAGACATCTGCATTTCTCTAGCAGATACCTACTGTTACCATTCCAAACATTACTTTGTTATAATAATCAGGTTTCAGTATGATAGCCCCACCTAAGTGAACAGTTTTATTCCATCAGTGGTAGCATGTTCTGAAAAACATTACTAATGATTTATCTGGATAACTAAGGCTAGCTGACCATATATGCTGCTTTAGGAATATGCTAATGAACCTGAGTGACATTATAACGTCAATAATTAATGAAGAAACTGTCCTGCTTAATTCAATTTGTTCCTCTTTTACATTGAGGAAAAAAAATCACCATTTCAAGAATGTAAATAAATGAGGTTTAAATACAGATATACAGCGATGTGCATTTTCTGTCTTACATTAAGTTTTTTATGCAAACATCTCTATTCGTAGATTATAATCTCATGTAGTAGTCCCCATCTTCTCACTCAAAAAGTGGACACCCCAGATGTCTTACCCTAGCTGAAGTGCAATAAATAAAATATATTTATAGCTCATACTTTTAGAGAAATAGCATCCTACAGAACACTTCTTAAGAAAAACACTTACAGCATATATAAGGACATCATCATTCAGTGTGTGCTGGAAACATTCTCACCATACTAAGAAAAAGGGGATCCTATACTGCCTTTTCAAAGAACATATAAACATATTTTAATGGCATTCACATGGCTGGCAGATTACATTTAATAGGTACCGTATAACCTCAGATTGTTTCCATGACAAGAAACAATGTATTCTTCAAGTCAGTTGTCAAGTCAGTTTTTGAAAAGGATGCAACCCTGAACTACATTTTAAATAAGCAATACTGCTGGGGTCAAACAGAAATGATGAACAGAAAGTAGTAATGTTTTAAATGTTTGTTTAATGTGCTCACAGTTTAAAATATTTGCTTTAGTATTTTGTTTCTCAAATGTCTTTCCAAACACTGAACTACAAATGGGTCAATGTCTGTATCTAATTTATTGACAAATAAATGAGCTGTCTGCAAAAGCCATTTCAGGTTTCCCACTCCAAAAATGCAGACTGATCGAACATGAGGACCGTTGCATGGCGGATAAGGTGCCCCATTGGAAACGTCACCTTCAAAGTACACCCACTGTACAAATCTGGCCAGTGAGTTCATGTCTGAAACATCATATTTGGAGTGAGGAGGTACAGAACCAGGAACCCCAGGGATTCGCTGCAATGTGGCCCACACAAATTCATCGGGACTGAAAGTGTCCTTTGCCCATTCAAAAAATGAAAGAATTTTTTTATCCTTAAAAATATATTCTACAAAACCCCGGGAAACAATGAAATATGCATTTCCTGAAAAAATGTGTGTCTTTACAGGAGGAGGTTGCTTAGCAATTCCCATGTCTTTTATTCTGCCATTAACAACTTCGTGATGAAACTTCCATCTCTTCTCTTTATGAGGTTGCATTTTTTCAGTCTCCAAGTTATTTCTGCCTTTCAGAGATTTGAGTATTTCCACAATTTCCAGATTAGTTTTAATTGGGAAGTCCATCCCACAAAGATTTATCAAGTATTTCCAAGATGCATTCATTTTCAGCAGATCTGCCATACAGTTTAGATCAGCTTGTACTCTGCTCCATGATGCATAGACCACATCCTCCAATTTGCTGGCAATGAAGACATTATCAAAACAAGATACTATCCCTTTAATAGCAGCAGAAAAGGACTCTGAAGACTTTTTATCAACATGAATGCAGTAATAATTCTGAGGCTGATATATTGCTCGTAGCAGCCTTTCAAACATATCTGCTCTGTAATGAACTACTATCGAGTATGCAATTGGGAATTCTTCTTCTTGTTTGCTGAGTGGTTTCGTTATATACTTACGGACTTTGGTGTATGTTTGGCAATCTTTAGTCCATTCCGTATAGTTCGAATCTTTTACTCTGAGGCGTTGCTTAAATTCTTTTGATATTGTCAGAATTTTTACTTTATCTATTTCATCTTGATCACCATCAATTATCTTTGAGCAGTTTACTAGGTGTTCATAGTAATTTTCAATTAGCTCAAGAGAATTGCTCTGTTCTGGATTATATTTTTGCTTTACAGTAACTGAAAGTAGAGCTAATGTCAGGATGGGGAGCAGGAATATCTTCATGTGTCTTAGTTGGCACTGATAGTATCTTAGTCGCCTGAGCAGCATTTGCAAAGCTCTATAGTCAAATTTTCACGTCGGACAGAGAAAAGGTCTGGCTTATAACAGGAGATCCAAATGAAGATAAAACAGCATAACAAGTTTCCCAGTCTTCAGACAAAACACCTAAAAAGTTAAGTAAAAACATTTTATTAACTACGATGCAACAACATTTACATGTTCTTTTTCATGTGCTATGATATTTTTTCAAACAAATTTCAAATAAAAGTAGTTTAGAAAACATATATTTCCTAACCATTTCTTATAAACAAAGCTAAACTTTGCTTACCTATTAATACATATTTTCCAGTTCTCTGCTGCCTTTATTTTGATATTAAAGTAACCAGCAACTTAAAATTACTTATTTTTCTAACCTTCATGCAAATGTGAGAGAGAAAGAGAGACAGAGAGACTGATAGACTAAGGCAGAGACAAAAAATATAGTAACAATGATGAAGTAATTGTGCAAATCTTTACACACAGATTAATTTAAACAATTGGAGTTTTGAAGTTGCACATATTTACTAAAGTTATTTTATTCTGAAGGCATAGAAATATATACACTTATGCATCATTAGGGAACCTTCAACACTTACTTCAATATGCATAAAAAACTTGGCAAAACTTTCAATTTATAGTAGTAGCAGTAAAGCTTTCAATTTATAGTAGTAGTAGTAAAGCTTTCAATTTATAGTAGTAGCAGTAAAGCTTTCAATTTATAGTAGTAGTAGTAAAGCTTTCAATTTATAGTAGTAGCAGTAAAGCTTTCAATTTATAGTAGTAGCAGTAAAGCTTTCAATTTATAGTAGTAGCAGTAAAGCTTTCAATTTATAGTAGTAGCAGTAAAGCTTTCAATTTATAGTAGTAGTAGTAAAGCTTTCAATTTATAGTAGTAGCAGTAAAGCTTTCAATTTATAGTAGTAGTAGTAAAGCTTTCAATTTATAGTAGTAGTAGTAAAGCTTTCAATTTATAGTTGTAGCAGTAAAGCTTTCAATTTATAGTAGTAGCAGTAAAGCTTTCAATTTATAGTAGTAGCAGTAAAGCTTTCAATTTATAGTAGTAGCAGTAAAGCTTTCAATTTATAGTAGTAGTAGTAAAGCTTTCAATTTATAGTAGTAGCAGTAAAGCTTTCAATTTATAGTAGTAGCAGTAAAGCTTTCAATTTATAGTAGTAGCAGTAAAGCTTTCAATTTATAGTAGTAGTAGTCCACCCATTTATGAAATATTAATATTCTGATTCTTTGCAAATCCCTGCACTATAATGAGATCACTCTATTAGCCTGCTTTAGGATTATGATCTCAATATATAAGCTATCAAGAATTGCACTGCTATCATCAAAACAGTGGCAAATATAACCCAAGATGTGTTTGTTTGGTTATTTTTGAAATAAACTACATGAACAAACCGTACAACAGAAGGAAGAAACTGTTGCAAAAGAGAGTAAAATCCCATGAGTGGAGGACCTCCCTGGTCAGCCTCAGTAAGAAGCTGAGATCCCTTACAAGAAAACAAAATCGCCACTAAATCCAAGGACAACCACAAAGCATTCTATAGCTATGTCAAGAATCTAGATGGCAACACCCAGATCTGCTCTGAGTTACAGCACAAAGGCATGAAAATTACAGAACCAACTGATATTGCCAACAGCCTGGCAGATAGGTTCAGTGCTAACTTTACCCCCCCCCTCTCAGCCCCTAAAGGGCCCATATCTATACATGAAGAATGTAGAGTCCCTGTAATCACAACTACACAGGTAAAAGCTGCACTCTCTAAAGCCAAAAACACAGCATCCATGGGACCGGACAACATCCCAGGCTGCATTTTACATGAACTTCAGAACAAACTGGCTCCCCACTTAAGCACCATGTTCAATAATAGCCTCGCATCAGGCTTTGTGCCCACTGAATGGCACATAGCAATAGTTATCCCACTCCACAAAGGGGGATCCACCACTGATCCCAGGAACTATCGACCTATTAGCCTGACGAGCCTGGTCTTCAAGGCCATGTAATGTATCATCATGGAACTCATAAACAAAGACATTGGTAACTCCAAACTCTGGATCCCACCCAGTTCGGGTTTGTGAAAGGCAGATCATGCCTCCTGAACCTGATTGACTTCTTTGAGGCAGTCACCAAAGCTGTGGATGAGGGTAAGGTGGTTCACACAGCCTATCTTGACCTCTCCAAGGCTTTTGACACCATCCCCCATTCTGGAATTATAGATAAACTCACTAAACTAGGTATAAATCCCTATGTCACAAGATGGGTTGCCAACTGGCTCACTGAGAGAACCCACATTGTAAAAGGTGCAGACTCCAAATCTGACCTCAAAGCAGTGACAAGTGGAGTACCACAGGGTTCCGTCCTGGGACCTCTCCTGTTTGGTATCTACTTCCCTGAAGTACAGGCTAACACAGAAGGCCTCTGGCTAATGAAGTTCGCAGATGACCTTAAACTAGGAGCCATAGTCAAGTCCCCAAATGATGTGGACATCCTACAGAAGGGCCTCACTGAGACAGATGACTGGTGTCAGAGCCATGGCCTCAAGCTCAATGCCAAAAAGTGCAGTGTCATCCCCTTTGGTAAAAATTCTGTACCCATGAACTACCACATAGGCAGCAATCTACTTAACACCAAATGCGTTTTAAGAAACCTTGGGACCCAGGTGGACAGTAGTCTCTCCTTTGATAGTCACATCTCCACAGTAGTCAGGAAGTCGTTCTACATGGCATACTTCATCATAAAAGAGTTCTCAGTTAGGAAAAAAGAGGTCATTGTTCCCCTCTACTCATCACTCATTAGACCCATTACAGAGTACAACGCCCCTTTAGGAATGTACCTCACAAGACATCTGCAGCAGCTGGAAAGGCCACAGAAGTACCTCACAAAGAGGATTACTGGCCTCAAACAAATGCCCTACACTGACCGCCTCAAAAACTCCAACTTTACTCCATAGCATATCGCCTACTACGAGGTGATCTCTGCCTAACATATAAAGCTATGTCAAACCCAGAGCTGTTGGACATGCTACACCTAAAGAAATCCCAATCCCTCCAAGCTACATGCTCTAGGGACCTAAACCTTGTCACCACAATAAACAGGACACACTGGAGGGATAGATTCCTATCCCAGAGACTTCCTATACTCTGGAACAAGCTACCCATCTATGTCAAGCAAAGTTCTTCATTAGCACTCTTCAAGAAAAATCTTGATGAGTGGATGGGAAATAGGAAATACACCCCAGGGATCACTTCTGTGTCTCTGCTGGACAGTGGCACAGGAAAATAACTTTCTTGGGTGGCGTAAGCTATGGAACCTTGCTGGCTAGGCTTACGTAGGCCCTTGGGCCAATAGCCTAGTACCTACCTATAAACCTATGAACTTATGAACCAGGAGGCATTCCCAATTATGAAGGGGCTGTAAATTCCCTCTGCTGTAGAATAAGACAGAGGTTTGGTGGTACTCAATGCAAACCCTAGATATTTTTGATCTGATGTCAATGTGGACTTTTGCACAGAAGAGGAAAAAGGCCATATATGTGTGCAGGTGCACACTGACTGCTACATTGTGACATTAAGAAATAGTTTGTCAACATGAAATGTTTTTTATGTAAGCAGCCTGAGACAAGCTTCAGTGCTAGCCAGGAAGGTCACATGCAAATTCATAATATGAAAATTAGCACATATCTTTTTTTGCATAAATGAGTTCTTAGGATGATATACAAAGCCTGCACCTATTCACCTTACACTCTCCATGCAAACATACCTTTAAAACTCATCATTTTCAAAATCATTGAAGAGACATTCAGAGATTATAGCTAAAGAACCAAAATTTCAGCACCTACATTTCGGCTTTGTGTAACTTGTACCCTCATGCCAACAGTATAAGGACTTAAAGTGCTTCAATTAACCGTGGGTATAAGCCACTAATTAAATCAGGAATGCCTCCAGCTGTGAAATGACTTTACTGTGAAAAGATGTACCTGTCATATCTCTAAATACAGTGATTGCTTCACTGATCAAACAGTGTGAATAATTGAGAGATTATTCTTAAACAAGGAAACGCTCAAACTTGGGGGAAAATGATATTAAATAAAAAAGGCAATTTTCTAATTTGTAAATTAGCACATCAACATAGTTAAATCACTCTTACAAAATGGGAGAAAAAAGGCATTTGTCTTCAAGTGTTTGAATTCCATTCTTACCATCATGACAATTTGTAACTATGAAGTCAGTAAATAGAAAAGTGTCCCCAGAAGTATTTCACTTAAAACTTTTTAACCTTTTATTTCTACACTTTAATCCTTCATAGACACCACTGCCCACCTCCAGATTTTGTTAATGAGGTTTAGCTAAAACTTCAACAAGTTACATTCCAATAGTCTTTACTTTGTATGTTGTTCTGTGCATGCATTCAATCACTGAGCTTTTGGTTCACTTCCCTCGAGGGATATCAGATGTTTAATTACATTGATTATTTACCAGAAATTAACAAAATAGTAATGAGCATCTTGTGCAGATGCATTTGGATGTCTCACATACATAGCAATTTTTAGCAGTCTCCAGATCGGTTAACTAGCCTCTGAACATTTATATCTGGTTCAAGGTATTATCACTGCAGACTTGTATGTACTACCTGCATACTTTTGCCTGTTATTTTTCATCTCTGTGATAATGTGATAATTTAAAAGAAAACTATAGCATACTTGCAAACTATTGCTGCCTTCCAGCTCTGAAACTTAAAATACTTCAGCACAACAGCATATAAATGGCTATTTACAGACATTACAGCACTCCAAGAAGCCGCTCACTACTAACATGCACAACCAATCATGGTGTGTAAGCTGAAGAGGTGGGCATCAGAAGTTAAGCAATAGCTGCTGAAACTAATGCAAAAATGAGAGCACCAGCAACAGTAGGGCAGAAACACATCGGGGAGCGCCGCCTAATTGGGTTTAAACTATTCCTGGCTCCACAAAGTCTGCTCTTCACTTTTTCCCTTAGAACTGCTCTATCTCTCAAATTAAACACCATATTCTCATTCTAAGGCCCCTCACTGGTCCAAATAAGTAATCTTACAAGTTAGCACTAATAAACCATAAGCACTACTTACTCTTATACTCTCTACGATTACCTTGTCCCCTATTGGTCCGTTTTAATTCAGTTCCCTATATTACTCTAGCATGTCCAAAGGTCAGTCAATGGTTTCCTCTCCAGTCCAGCTGGTGAATCTGGGAATTTTGAGGCAATGTTACAACTGTCTCATGTACACGAACAACCCTCTCCTCCTCCAAACAGGTTCAAATATATGTGAGAGATGCAACCATATAGCCAAACTGGAGGCTGAGCTCTCTCATCTCAAAACTGGTGTAACCAGTCAGGAGGAGAAGGTAACCTCACACAACACAATTCCAGTATCACATAGTCCCACCACAACAGCAAACCAAACACATAAAAACACAAAAACATACTCGGAGGCTCTAAATAAAAATCTACCTAAGCAACAGAGACCTCCAAAGCAGATATCCAAGCAAATGCTACCCCGAAACAAAACACGTACAACACATAGCACACAAAGTCAGTGTGCCAAGCAGTCACAGCCCTTAAGGCTGAATAACACACTTGATACCCTTGTAATAGGTGACTCTATTGTCAGAAACACTGACGTCTCGCTCACCAGGCTGAATAAAGAGAAGGTCACAGTGAGCTGCCTGTCAGGTGCTAGGATCCACCACATAACGCAAGCACTCAGGTCACTCCAAAGCAAATACAGATATGACTCAGTCATTGTACATGCTGGCGTGAATGACCTGAGACGTACCTCCCTCGACTACATGAAAAGAGACATAGAGGAGCTCTCTGATCATGTAGCCCAGGCTGGTATGACCCTGACCTTGAGCAGCATCTTACCCTCACCTAGAATGATGCCACAGTATAAAGACAAAATGATCAATTTTAACAATTGGCTAAAATTTTGGTGTCATTCAAAGGGGATCCAGTGTCTGTCAGCCTGGGATGACATGCTCGACAAGCCACGTTGCTTCGCTAGGGACGGCTTGCACCTGTCATCCCTGGGCTTTCGGATATTGGCAAAGGCTCTTGCCACCCCCATAGTGCCTTTTTTAGGCAAGGCTCAAAAGTCAAACCCACCTCCATAGACAACACAAGGAACAAGAAACTAAGGGTAATGCTGCTAAATGCCAGAAGTCTTAACCTCAAGATGCATGCACTCGAAGCTCTCCTCAGTATGGAGAACATCGATATCTGTGCAGTGACAGAAACCTGGTTCAAGGCTCCAGAGAGCACCCCAGCACTACCAGGTTATACCTCATATCATGCTTTTCGGCCCCAAAACCCGGACCGAACCACAAAAGGAGGGGGAGTTTCCATATTTATCAAGGATATCCACACCTCCAGGTTAGTGGCAGTGGACGAAGTATCGGAGACCATCCATGTGCAACTGACAGTGGGCAAAACTGCTTTTCAGTTTATAGCATCCTACAGACCACCCTCTCAAAGTCAGGAATCCCACTCGGCTTTCCTGAAAACATTGGAGAACACTAAGATCTCTCCGAATACCATTATATTGGGTGACTTCAACTACCCAAACATAGACTGGAAGCATTACTCAAGCCCCAGCACCTTAGCTCAAAGGTTCCTGGAATTTATAAACTCAAATGCTATGGAACAACTAGTCACCACTCCCACAAGAGGGGAAAACATACTAGACCTGATCATTACCAACATGGGGACTCTATGCTCCATACCAGAAGTATATCCCTCATTGGTAAGATCAGACCATAAATTAATTTCACTGGATATCCACATCCCGACCCCACCTCCAGCCCAGAAAACCACAGTGAAAAACTTCTCAAAAGCGAACTTCACACTTCTCAAAACTGAAGTGGAATCCTTCAAGGCCCCAGGGCCAGTGGAAACTACGGCCCAAACTGCAAAATCCTACATAAACGCATTCTACAGACATCTCCAGGAATGCATGGATCATGCTATCCCAAACAAAATCAAGACCCAATCATCCAAAGGCAGGCGTCCAGTCTGGTGGACCCCAGCCATAAATAAACTGTACAACAGAAGGAGGAAGCTACTACATGATAGAGCAAAATCCCTAAAAGGGAAGGCATCTCTGATCAGTACTAGCAAAAAATTGCGATCCCTCATAAAATCCTCCAAGGCCAGCTTCGAGAGAAAAATTGCACAGGACACTAAAGACAATCATAAGGCTTTTTTCAGTTATGTTAGGAACCTGGGCTGCAACTCCCAGACTTGTTCTGAGTTGATTCTAAATGACAAAAAATACACTGAACCCACAGACATCACCAGTATCCTGGCAGACAGGTTCAGTGCAAACTTCTCCCCCCCCTCCCCCCCAAAAGAGCAAGTATCCATCCCAGCAGAGTGCAGCCTCCCAAACATCTCTGATGCTCAGGTGAAGGCCGCCCTCTCCAAAGCAAAAAACACTGCTTCCATGGGACCAGATGGCGTCCCGGGTTGTGTCCTACATGAACTCCAAGAAGAACTAATCCCTCAAGTAAAACTGCTGTACAATCTCAGCCTCACTACAGGATATGTGCCCAAAGAATGGCGTACAGCAACAGTGGTCCCACTACACAAAGGTGGCGCCTCTGCGGACCCTGGAAACTATCGCCCCATAAGCCTGACTAGCCTAGTATGCAAGGCTATGGAGAGGATCATCATGGAACTCATAAACAAAGACATTGGGGACCTAGACACTAGATCCTACCCAATTTGGCTTTGTCAAGGGCAGATGCTGCCTTTTGAACCTGGTCGACTTCTTCGAAACAGTCACCAAGGCCATAGATGAAGGGAAGGTAGTCCACACAGCCTATCTGGACCTCGCAAAGGCATTTGACACAATACCCCACTCGGGCATCATAGATAAGCTATCCAGCCTAAATATAAACCCCTATGTCACAAGATGTGTCGAAAACTGGCTCAAAGTCAGAACCCACAGAGTCAAAGTTGGTGCAGCCATGTCAGACTCAAAACCGGTCACAAGTGGCGTCCCACAAGGTTCTGTCCTGGGACCTCTCTTGTTCGGTATTTACTTGTCTGAGGTACAGGCCAACGTGGAAGGACTATGGCTCACCAAGTTTGCAGATGACTGCAAACTGGGCGCCATAATAGACTCTCCAGCTGACACAAACATCCTTCAAAAAAGTCTCGCAGAGATGGATAACTGGTGCCAGAGCCATGGTCTAAAGCTAAATGCCAAAATGTGTATAGTCATACCCTTTGGCAAAAACAATGTGCCCACAAATTACCACATAGGTGGTAACCCATTAAGTACAGAGAAAGTAATTAGGAATCTGGGGACCCAAGTTGATAGCAATCTCTCCTTTGGCAACCACATTGCCAAAGTGGTTAGAAAGACCTTCTACATAGCCCACCTCATCATGAAAGGATTCACATCTAGATCAAGAGAGGTAATCGTGCCCCTTTATTCATCCCTCATCAGGCCCATCATAGAATACAATGCCCCCTTGGGGATGTACCTTACTCGACACCTGCAGCAATTAGAAAGACCCCAAAAGTACCTCACCAGGAGGATCAAGGGACTCAAACAGATGCCATATGCTGCTCGGTTAAAAAAACTCCAGCTCTATTCAGTTGTATACCGCCTACTTCAAGGCGATCTATGCCTGACATATAAAGATATGTCCAACCCAGAATTAATGAACATGCTCCACCTCAGTAAATCTAAATCCCTTAGAGCCACGCGCTCGAGGGACTTGAACCTCAGCACAGAAATAAATAGAACATGCTGGAGGGACAGATTCATAACCCAGAGGCTCCCTTCGCTCTGGAATAGAATTCCAATTCATGTTAGGCAGAGCACCTCACTGAATCTCTTCAAGAAGAATCTTGATGAGTGGATGGGGGATCGTAGGTTTGTCCCGGGGATTACTTCCGTGTCACTATTAGACAGAGGCACAGTAAACTAAACTTTAAAAAGGACACAGTATACTCAAATCAAGGGGTGGCGTAAGCCAAACACAATCGGGCTAGGCTTATAAATGCCCCAGGGCAGATAGCCTAGTATGAACCTATGAACCTATGAACAATGTGCATGTATACTGTGAGTCTAATACAGTCTGCTTAACATGCTGTTGGAATAGACTGTAGCTCTCTGCCTATCTATTATGAGGACTGTAATTGTCTATAAATCAGAACTGTATCATTATAACAGTGTTATGTTTTTATATATATGTCATTATTAGGCTTGCACTCCAGGGGACCATTAAGGAACCTAGCCCAAATTCACAATTGCCCCAGAGCACTGCCTGGTTACGTGACTTGCTGAATGTCACACAGCTGGCATGTGATGGCTGAGGATATCAAACCCTGTGCCACAGAAAGTAGCTCATAGCCTTAATCCCTTGTGCCAACTGTCAGATTAATTTTTTTAATTATCATTTTTGGCATCAATAGATGGTATGGTTTAAAGAGAAATGCCTTTTAATTTTACATTTTCTAAGGGTGACTCAGCTTTGCTGACATATTAGTTCACAAACTAGGGAGTTACTTCATTGTATAGCATTCCTTCCTCCCTCACTCTGCACATTCTCTTAAAAAATACTTTTGAACTGATTCACCTCACTTGTTCAGCAGTAGCTACTCTATAACATTTGTATCCTGCCAGAGTGGTGTGGGTTAAAATGCAAGTGGTATTATTTGGCCCTCATCTTAAATCATGTGTCAGTTAGAAGCCTTGTCAAGCAGACAAATGCTGCAAAAAAAAAAAAAATCTACTAGTAAAAGTTCCGATTATAGCACCAAAAATGAACCTATTATACAGGTTGCCATGAACTATTGCTTCATAGTTCATCTAGGCAGCTGCAATGTGGTAAACTAAATCAGACTTTTCATCTCCATATTACACCCTGATAGAAAACGTTGTATAGAACAATTAAACTGTTTCATACAAACAGTGCTTAGAGTTCTATACCCTTGTAGTGCTGTCTCTTCTAAAAAGGGTAGGTGAGCTGTAAATATATATAAAGATGCATCCTAGTATTTAGAAAGATTTGCACTGCTCATATAAATTGCCTACCACAAGTAGGTCAATTTATGTAACTGTGAAAAAATGCAATTCTGTTATTGCCATATTGGGAAACCACTCATTGTTGGCTTATTAGCAAACCTCTGAATCTCCCTTGTTTAATACTACTGTTGTTAGTCCTGATGGTGGCATTTTTTCCATAGAGTCTACTGCATGATGTTAGCAAATCCACCACTATACATACATAATTCCAGACCCTTGACTCCCTACCAACCCCCACCTCCATGTGACCAGATATCTAGGTGGACACATAGACAGAGACCGACACACACACACACACACACACACACACACACACACACACACACACACACACACACACACACACACACACACACACACACTAACATATTTACCACCTCACATCTTTGGTGAAATTATATGTACTATGTGACTGTGGTGGTGGTGCTGCGGTAGTGTTGTCGCTTCACAGTAAGACACTGTCCTGTTCAATTCTCAGCTAGAGCGTCTTCTGTGTGGAGACATGCGTGAATAGGCGTACCTTCGTTGAAGGATGTGCATCAGGGCTGGCAACTCAGCATGTAAAAATCTACTGCCAATCATTAGTGGACCAGAGTTCTGCTGTGGCGACCCCTTACCGGGAAAAGCCGAAAGACACAACATGATGTCTTCCTTTGGAGTGAATGGGTGTCTACTGCCTTTTGACGGTGTTCAGTTTTCTTCCAGTAGTGGAAAATTACTCAGCAGTATAAATTAGGAGCTGCAGGCATTTGTGGAGGGAACATGTGACTAATTAGTAATGAACACTCCCCAGATTGCTGCATGTGGCTTAACCATTTGGACTGCTCACCATGCTGAGGCCTCATCTAGAGTGAACGCTCAGTAGAAGGCTTTCCGCTGTAAGCCATTTGTGAATCCCAAGGGTAGAGTAAACACAGATGCAAATGCAACGTGTCATTTGCATTTACTTAATTTTCCAAATTCTGGGCATTAAAAGTTGTGCTAATGATTGAAAAACGTTAACTTTTTTTAATTTTAGTATTATTTTATCATTTGTTAACAGGGTAAGTGAGCTGCTCCATAACTCATTCTAACCACAACCTGTACCAAAAGCAAAAGGCTAAATACAACAAATAAATGTCTGTACAGTTTAGTGTAGCCAGTCAAGCAGCATGCTTTGGGGAGGTGGAGGAAACTGTAGTAGCCGGTTAAAACCTACGCAGACAAGACAAGATAAGAAGAACATGCATATCACACAGACAGTGGGACTCAAGATTTAGTGCCAGACCTTGGCGCTGTGAGGTAAGTTGATTTCCACTCTGATATACAGCTTGATTAATTTTACAGTAGTACTACATGGAACTTACAGCCTGTTTTATAGTAATGTTTTGAACTGATGATGAAATCCATTCCTGATTTTAAAGTGCCATTGAAGAAAAGAAACTTTATTAAAAAGACCCTTGCCAGTAAGGAGAAGTAACTTTATTAATGAAATCCTGCGAAAGTGCTTCTCAGGCAACAATTTTGTTGCTATACTCATAGCAAGAAAATGTGAATACCTTGAATTTTGCTAAAAATCTTTCATGCAGTTTATTAATTATACAGTATCAGAGCAAACACTAAATTGCATGCAACTGAGGCAATAAATGAAATTATAACAATGTGATAAAATAATTAATCATTTTGATGGATATCTCCTTAAAAAGTATGAGAATTAATATTGTGAGTCCCAGAACTGCAAAAACTAAAGAGGGATTTCAACACCAAAACAAAGAATTATGAAAACCCAAAGTTACATTACTAAAATGGTTCATACTAGGCTAATGACCACAAGAGTCTTTTTAAGACTAGCCTTGCATCCCAGCGGATACTGTTGCTGCCCACTTGTACCTCAACCAGGTTTCAAACCCAGGTCTACCATTTGGTAATGCTGTGCCTTAATCTCTGTGCTATCACTGTTGGAGATGCTTTTTTGGGAAGGCTTATGCTGTTGGGTATCCCACCAACATTTGAAAGCTATGACACCACAGCCTTGACATTATATATATTAATTCAGTGATCTTTTATTTCTCCTGGATGTGTGTTCCAGAGGTTTCTTTTGTCATTCCTTTAAAAGAAATGCAAATATGCTGCTATGCTAGCATGTTTACCTAAATTGTCATTATTTATTTCATTGTTTTTATTTTGTCTTGTTTTTATCATTTTTTGCTAGGCATGTTTAAAGGCTTATTTTGCCACATTTATGAGTAATTATTCTTCACAGTTTAATTCCATATTTTCCAAACACCTCTGGAGACATAATGGCTTACCACCTGTCAGAACCAAATATACTGTCTTAATCCGACTTTGCTGGTTCTCTTTATAAAACCTGTTACTCTCTCCGTTCCTCTGTAATTACATCTGGATTTTAAATTATTGCACCAGGACAGATCATGATTAATTTGGATTCAGTGCATGGAATTACTGCTAACAGTCAGAAGTCTGCATCTCAAAGAAGTATGTTATCAGTGTCTCTGCTTGTCAGTTGCACTGTTTTCTTGTGTTATGTCATTGTTCACTATACTATGAACTATGTTTTGGATATTTAGGAGAATGTGTGTTCAGACTAACATAGGAGTGTTCTTCTGCTTGCACTCTCTGCTGATATCTACATTTTTATTTTCAGCATTATCAAGCAACTATAGGTTCATAGGTATCTACTAGGCTAGCTGTCCTTGTGGTCCACTTTTGCTCAGTCAGTTTTGCTCTTTGTGCTTGAATTAACCTATCCTGTTTGGTTAGAGACTGACCTTACCCATTCCATGGTCAATAATTATATATTACTCCAATGAGAATAACTGGGATCATACCATAGATAATCTGAGGAAACCCATTCATGGCATAAAGCATCTGTCCATTAGTAGTACAGGGGGGCGGTTCTACCTGACATAGTCGAAACCACACAACACCGACAACCACATCACCGACACCACATATTCGACAGTCCATAAACACGAAACCACACATAACCGACAACGAAATAACCGACGGTACACAAACACGAAACCCCATACACTGCACACACCACAATAACAATTAAAAGCAAAACACATCCCCATTCCACAAACCACACACACAACACAAGCACACCAAAATCCTTACAAGCCCACACTAAACCTTACCCTAACCCTAAGGTCCGTCACTATCGCACACTTACCTACCGCTCCTAACCCTAACTCACTTAACCGCCCTATCGCTCCTAACCCTAACTCACTTAACCCACCCCTATCGCTCCCTAACCCTAACTCACTTAACCCACCCCTATCGCTCCCTAACCCTAACTCACTTAACCCACCCCTATCGCTCCCTAACCCTAACTCACTTAACCCACCCCTATCCCCACAGACCGTCAATCTCCACACTTACCTGCCTCGCACCCTAACGTCCGTCACTACCGCATACTCACACAGCCTTTCCCCATGTCGGCATCCTCGGCGTTGGTGTTGTCATCCGTCGTGTCGGTCTTCTGCATTGTCGATGTTCTGCCACTCGCGATTCGCGTCGGTCTTCTTCGATTTCGATCTTCTGGAGCTCCGGATTCCGATGTCGGTCTTCTGCGCTGTCGACGAAGTCAGGTAGAACCAGGGGGGCAGCCCTTGGGTACATTTTCTGTTTCTATCCATAGAAGCAAGTTGCACTTGAATTTGGACAGGGATGAACTTTGTTTTACCTGGATGGTGAGTCTGTTCCAGAAAAGCTGCATCCTCTGTGAGACATATCTGTCCTTGTCAAACCATTCTGTTGATGTTGCAGAAGAGGTTTAGATCCCTAGACTGAATATTTCTGATGCCATCTGGCTTGTGAATGTGCAGTAAATCCATCAGTATTGGGTTGGAGGATGCCTTCCATGCTAGAAACAGGTCACCTCTTAGTGATATGCAGTTTACTGAGTATAGTAACAGGCTTTTGAGTCAGTCAATGTAGGACATATTATTTAAACCTTGTATTCTTTTAGTAAGGTATCTCCCTAGATGTTCCATTTGTTGCATGTGTCTGGACAGATACATGACAAAGGGAGCATTATACTCATCCCTAGATCTAGAAACAATCACTTTGTTTATAAGCTATGCAAAATAGAAAGACTGTCTTACAAAAATGGACACACATTCATCAAAAGTTAGATCACTATCAATATAAGTTCCCAAATCCTAATCAGTTGGGTCAACTCTTAGGGCTGTATTGTCAATGTGGTAGCTCCCTGAAGTAGATGATTTCTCAAAGGATACAGTAATGCGTTTTTGTCATTTAATTTCAGGCCATGATTTTGGCACCAGTTATTTATTTGGGACAAACCTTCCTGCAGGATGGTCAAGTAATTTGAGGATTCAATGACTGTTTCTAGCTTACAGTCATCTGCAAACATACATAGTCAGTCAAAGCCCTTTGGTATTGGCTTTAACTTCAGAAAAGTAGATGCCAAATATGAGAGGTTCTGCGCTGGGGACTCCACAGGTGACTGGTCTCTTTGTAGAGGCATCTTCCCCTATTTTGATTTCCTGCATTCTACTTGTGATCCAGATGGCAATCCAGATGGTGACATAGGGGCTTATTCTCAGTTTATTTAGCTTTTCTACTATGCTAGTGGGGAATTGTACCAAATGCTTTGGGCAGGTTGAGGTATGTGGTGTGTACTGTTTTGCCTTCATCCATTGCTTTAGTGACCTTTTCAAAAAAGTCCACCAGGTTGAGTAAGCATGACCTGCCCTTGATGAATCCAAACTGAGATGGGACTAGTATTTGCTGGGTACCTATGTCCTGACTGATTAGTTCTAAGAAAATTCTTTCCACAACAGGCTGGTCAGACGTATTGGTCTGTAATTGCTTAGATCTGTGGAAGGTCCTCTCGTATGCCGGGGAATGACTGTAGCTCTTTTCCATTCACTTGGTACAAAACCTGTATGATATCTAATCTCCTATCAATGCCCATTGGACCTTAAATGCTTATGTTAAACACTTTTGTGAAGCAGATGTATTTTAACTGCTTTTGATATAATCAGAAATTGAAAAGTGAATTGATAGCACCCGTGTTGGTGACAAGCAACATGTCTATCTGCCCTCTACTCATTCAATGCAGGTCCAGTATGAGGGAGCATGGGGTAAGGGTGACACTGTAGAGAGTATGGGGTAGCGGTGAGACTGTATAATATGGGGAAGGGTGACACTGTACAGTATGGTGTAGTGGTGGGACTGTATATTATGGGTTAAGGGTGAGACTGTACAGTATGGGGTAGTGGTGAGACTGTATAGCA